>NC_092237.1:58751207-58863707 GCF_036320965.1 Panulirus ornatus | reverse complement strand
GCGGCAGATCAACACGGCCTTCGAGAGCCTACGAGGCGTCTTGCCTTCGTGGGTGTGTAGCCGTCGCGCCGCCTCCGAGATGACCAAGATCACCACGCTGAGACTTGCCTCCGCCTACATCAGGTCCCTCCAGGATATCCTGGAAGGCAACACGCACCCAGACACCTGCTCCTGGGTCCTTTCCAGCGTCCTGGAAGATGCCTCTGAACTCCAGCAACCTCAGCTTGACCTCCACCACAACGCCACCACCAGTCCTGGAAAGTTCCAGCAGTCTCCCCACCACACGCCTGCAGACTCCGACTTCGTGTCTCTCCTGTGTACCTCATCGAACTCCGAAGTCTTCCAGAGCGACAGTGAAGCGCTCTCTTACCTGGCACCGATGTCTGAGACGGAGACCGTGGCACTCTGGTTGGGGCCTGAGTTCGAACCCCAGGCTTGGCCCTTTGGCCATCTTTCCCCGCTGGTGTCCTGATGTTATACTACTGCAGTGCGGTTTTGTATATCTTGATATCATAACGCGAAAAGGACGAACAATCTTTAGCTACATACAGGAACACATAGTATAGATCAAGCAGTTCATGGTTACATATCTCTGATTTACTTTACATGAACAGGACACTGAATGTTGCTATAGACACAAGTGCACGGAACAAAAAGTCCACGAAAAATAGGAAACATCAGCGAACAGTGAAGAATATCGGCTTATTACTGTGAAAGAATTGAAATAACAGTAGAAGGACACATCATAGCAACAGCCGTTAGTTGGAGAAGGGAACCCTCAGTGTGACGTGAAAACCTTAACGGGAGATAGTGATGGGATGAGGCGAGAGATGCTGGTCAAAGGTCAAGTACGGTGGCTGAAGTGTGACAGCTGTTGTTTGATCCACTCATACCATATACTGTACTGACGTGGCCTAACCTTCGTGTATCCTCACGTTCGCTGGCAAGGTGATTCTGTTATGAGTTTCTCTCCCATACGACCAGGTGTCCAGCCTTCGAATTTGAAGACTTAATTCTAAATCATGAAGTTCATAGCCAAGTTAACTACAAAATGAAGGTATTAAGTCCATGTGATAACAATAAGTATCACAAAATGTCGATCGGAAAATGTTCTAATCAAAACAGACGTCTGAGGAAAACAGAATAACAGTAAAGATGAATGTCAGGAAAATGCAAGAATTTGTGTACTGAATAATCAACATGATATCAAAAGCTGTATCTATTGAGAAAAGGACGCACCAAAATTTTCTTTTAGACTGAAGTAAATCTCTTTGCATACTCCAATTGTCTCGGTCATGCTACTTGAGCGAACCACTTCTGGAGCTTCTGACTACATTATAAACTCCTGTAGAGTCATGATCATATGACTCCAGGGTCGATGACCCACTGCATAGGAATGCACTTAATTGCATTTGTATTTTGTTAGGTATGAAAGCTACATCAAAGATGGCAGACCTGAAATCCTTGAGAAGCTACCAAAGGATCTATTCTTCTACAATATATGATCCTTCCTTGCAACCATAGTGCAGCCAGGTGGCAAGGAAATGAGTTAGGGGAAAAAAAAGTCCAATCCTCAAACTCACACTCAAAATCATTTGTATTTTCTCGTTTTTTAGCACTTATTTCTATCTCCCTTTATCTGCCTTTCTCTCTTTTTTCCAGGTTTGCTACGTATAGTTTTCCGCCAGTGGGAAATTTTTGTTCTTTTCTGTGCATATCACTTCATCTTCTTCTTCTGAGGGAAGCCAGATTTACATGGATAAATCGCCACCAGGTCGTTCCCTCTGGGTGTTGATATGTTGGCCCATCAGTAGCTGAGATTGTTATTAAGGACAGCAAGTGCAGTGCTTAAGAAAGATCCACGTCTCCACATGAGCTACATCTACTCTCGCTGCACGAAGACGGAGACATGATGGTAACAGAGAAACCAAGTTTTACATTTTGTCGACGGATCATACCCCGAGAGGGATTTGCTCATCTTGGAATGTAGATGTAGAGTTGTCATGAAATGTAGATGTAGAGTTGTCAGTCATTTAGAAAATCTAATCTAAAGTGCAATAAACAATTACTCGTGATATGTAAATACTTGGGACATTGTTTTCTAGTGAACAACCTAACTTTTAACACTTACTAAAGGAATGTACAAAAGCTAGAATATTTTCTTTTCAAGAGAGTTACGTGGCCAATGAATATCTGTAGAGACTTGGGAATGAGTTCTATTCAACACAGCTGTGCCATAAACAGAAGAACACCTCCCAGTGTTACATGGAATACCCAAGACCACACTGTGGCAAACGGTATTTAGAGATAGTCTAGTAAATGTCTAGTTAGATATCTTAAAACTCTGGGATAATTGTTAAAGGTGAGAGGGCCTATGTTGTACTGACTTAACATTTGGGTGTATTAATGTATAGTTATGTTGATAAAGATAAGACTGTATTAAAATCTATTTTCGTACATAATCTTAGTTTTGATTTATACACATAACTTGACAAGGGGATTGAATCCTGTTTTGTGTAGTTTGAAAGATGTTCTAATATGTAGTTCATGTCATCCACTACAGCCTCTCTGGGTCCAAGAAATACACACTCAATTAGAAGGAATTTCTCTTAGTATTTGAAGCAATGGCGAGGTGTGAGCCAGACAGAACTTGAAATGACCTGATTACAGACTTAGAATATTCGTTTCTTATGTCATTGTCTTTCAGTAATGCATGTGTGGCTTAAACTTAGCGTTCTGTCTGCATTACATACTCATTAACAAGTCGTCATAATCTCTCTCTCTCTCTCTCTCTCTCTCTCTCTCTCTCTCTCTCTCTCTCTCTCTCTCTCTCTCTCTCTCTCTCTCTCTCTCTCTCTCTCTCTCTCTCTCTATATATATATATATATATATATATATATATATATATATATATATATATATATATATATCTTCATTAATCTTATAACACAGACTTCAACTCATGGTAAGTCATACGTGTTGAAAATCTATATATCTTCATTAATCTCATACCACAGACTTCAACTCATGGTAAGTCATACGTGTTGAAAAGAAACATGTCTTCCTCAAGAGGGGGTAGTAAACAGTGTGGGTATCTCTGTAGTACCATCAACAGGTTAACAGGGAAAATAACTCCTACTGTTGTTACTGTTGTCTCCCTGGGAAGATGTTGCTAGTAACAGAACGGTTTCCTTACCGTTGTGGGCCACCACCCCTCTGTTGTCTATCATGACAGAATAAGTTTGGTTTACTATAAGTTGTGATTGAACTTAAGTTCTTTATTGACTTGTGTTGGATTCATAAGCAAGAGGTGGTTTTGAAGCCCCCTGACGTCAGAATATCTTCACCACTACACCATTAAGGAGAACTTGAAGTAATGTTGTATTCACTGTCTCTATGGTATGATGCCTCGCCAGACCTGATCGTTGCCATGAGGACCAGAGAGAGAGAGAGAGAGAGAGAGAGAGAGAGAGAGAGAGAGAGAGAGAGAGAGAGAGAGAGAGAGAGAGAGAGAGAGAGAGAGAGAGGAGAGAGAGAGAGAGAGAGAGAGAGAGAGAGAGAGAGAGAGAGAGAGAGAGAGAGAGAGAGAGAGAGAGAGAGAGAGAGAGAGAGAGAAGGAGAACTGGCAACACAATGACCCAAATAGTATCATTAACAAATATCTTATTTTCTAATCTGTCGTGAATCTTAAAACTGATTTACTCATAATTTACGTAGAAGACCTGAGTTGGATGTGAATTATGCAAACAGTTTATCACACATATATATCATAGAGAATCAAATCAACTATAAAATGGGGGATATTTGATATTCCAGATTCTATCTGTTAGGACTGGAATTAAACTTTAAAGGTATTGGTCGTAAATAACCAGATCCTGTATAAACGGATTAACGTCATCTGTGATAAAATCAGAGCATGAACGAAAAAAAAAAAAAGATATGATGTGGATTATATGTACTGACTCCTAAGGATACATCTAGCAGCATTCCACTACACCTAGGAGTTGTGTATACGAGTGTCAGTATACATCATACTCACCCGTGTGTGAAATACATAACGAGAAGTAAATACTTCATCAGTTGAGTCTGCCAACAGGTCATGAACCGCTCTTACACTGACCTGCCCTCACCCCCTCCCTCAAAAAGATGATAACTGTACCCCGCTCACATCGTCTCTGCCCCGTTCCTCTACCTCCCTATCATTCTCCCTACCCATTCACGCGACCATCCCTGGCCAATACGATCCTCCCATACCATATTGACGCTCCTCCCCCATTCGTACCCTCCCCACACGGTACACTGGGCACTGGGGTCAAGAAGTACCACAGAGACACAAAAAAACAGAGACGCAAATTCGTTAGTTTTATTTTTTCCTTTTTTCAGATCCTGAATCACTATATACATTTGTGTCTATGTATATATATTTGTATATACATGCATATATCACTTGGGGTAAGGGAGAAGGGGGTCCCGTCCATGTATCTCTTGTGTGTCGTAAAATGTGACTACGAAGGGTGGGAAAGGGAGAGCTGGAGTTCCTCCCCTCTTGTATTAGCACCTTCTGAAAGATGAAATAGAGGGTAGAAGTTATGGAGGATTTATCCTCTAAGGCCCAACCATATGGTTTCCTGACGCTGCCTCCTTAACGATGGAAACAACATTCGAGCATTGGAGAGAAAATACACATACACACACACGCACACGAACACGCACATCATTTGAATAATTATACAGCCTCAGTAACCCTTTTTATTGGGCTCCCGCAGCTTCGACGCTGCACTCCACGCAGGAGGAGCAGGGACTCGCTCTGAGCGAGAGGTTCCCCCATGAAAATGCATTCCTTCTCGTCCATTAACCACGAGACAGCCTCACCCAAGGTGAATTTTCACTCTCGGTCTAACCACTTTCCCTAGATTGGTCATAATGTTCAAAATATAACTCAATCATCTAAAAGTATTTTCATTCTGAGTGAAAACCTTTGGTCAGTGTTTTTTTCTCTCTCTTCTTTTTCCCCTTTTCAATCATTTCAGTTTTCGCTGAGCGACATCGTTGAGGAGCGAGACTCCACCGTGAGATGAAGAGCTATCGCTGCCTTGATTGTTATCATTACGTTGCCTCTTATTCTATCCACGACGACGTCTATCATAGGATCGTGCAGCGCTGCACTGCCAGAGAGTGGCTCCTCCTTCAGACCATCTCTTCATCAAGGTAATGGCCAAGCTAATCACTACGATCAACCGAATCTTCTCTCTGATATATAAGGCCCCGTGGGGCTAGGGTCCATCTCACTTAATCGCTCCATCAAATCGTCCAGGAACTATTACATAATTAAGGACGAGATTAGCAGAACGGCATGACTGGAAGCTCTGGAAGATACCCATGGCTACAATTATTATGGATATTGAGATGAATGAGAGCCTGATGACAGGGGAGTCTTAGGTGGCCAGCAGGAGATGCAACGAAGAAAAATAAGAAGAAGAAGAAGAAGAAAAGGAAGAAGAGGAAGAACAATTATAAGGAGAAAATAAGGTCTTTTGGTAGCGAAGGATGAAATGATATCGTGCGCTGCCACATAGTCTTGGGTCATGGGAAAGAGAAATTAAACATTGAGGTAATAGGTAATGCATACCGAAGGAGACATGTGAATTCAGTCTTAGGAAACTCCAGTACTTGGTTCAGATGGTCACTTGCAGAAGTCTTATGGTCTTATGTTTCAGCCTTTCATTTATATCCAGTTACATGCAGTCAGTTTCCCAGCGATTGATGAGAACGCTACCTCATTTCCCTTCAAGAAATAACCACACGTAATCTTTACCAGACTATTTTGTAAATGAAATGTTTTCGAAAATATATCTCTTTCTGAAAAGGTTATCATGGCCTGGCTACTATGATGGTCTACTATCAGTATGAAGGTATTAATCAACTGACATTCACCGGAGGAGAAGTTCACATGACACTTGCCCCAGTGGCAATACATGATTGTCATTGAAAGGAGGCATTTTGCTCTGACAGTAAATGTTGGCCATTATAATTCAGCTCATACCCGAGTAAAAAAAAGGGGCGCGGTGTAAGCCACCGTTTGTGATGTGTGTTTATTTGGTACGACTCAAATATCATTGACGAAACTCTAAGAATATTTTTAAGTTTCAAGCAATGTGTCTATCGAAATGATGACTACTTTTCATATATATATATATATATATATATATAATTATGTATAAAGAGAGTAAGGTGACCATTAGGTCCAGAGCCATTAACACAATGTAAATCAAGATCGCAGGAAGTAAAAGTCAGGTTTAGCTGTGGTCAGATCACCAACTGTACATGGTGCTCCCGGACTATACTTTCCCCGGCGGTGGTGACGGTGCAGTCTCATTGTAATGGTTTCACCATCCCAAAGATTCACCATCACCTCGTTGGAAGAATGGGAGCAATCATCATGAACGATCACCATCACTTGCCCTCATGCCTCTGTATAGTGACTGTAACATCATCATTGCACACACAACGATCTCAGAGTCACCATCAACTTAAGGCAAGGATACTATATTGGCACCATCACCGCAGTTCACCATCATTAGCCCTCACCATCACCAAAAGTGGGAGACGGAAGTCCATTTGTTAATAAGGCACATCTTCCCTATATGGGTGATCCTCACGTCTCTCTCACTGACTGGCTAGCTGGATAGGGATTCAAAACAATGTAGATTACTTCAGCGACGTCGAAGTCTTTCATGACGATTCTTTTAATCAGTTGCAAGAGGAAAACATAAAACTTTTCTGTCCTAAGAGAACGCTCTCCGTTTGCGAATATGATTAAATGGATAGTGATAATCAACTCCTGTAGCGACTGCCCTACGATAGATTAGCAGCACTCTATCTCACAGCCCTGCCCAGACCCCGGAGCAGTAGTAGCAACACCTGGGGAGGAGGAGCTACTGGACGCTGGAAACCCTCCCTCGGGGCGTTCCTAAGCCCCTTCTCCTCCCTCGCTGGCTTGCACGACTGTATTTCGCTCTCATCGCCTGTGTGTATCATCTACTTCCTTCATTTACTTTTGTTCTCCTCAACATCATATATTTTTTCTATTCTCCTTCCCTCGTTTCTTTTTCTCTCTGTCTCTCTTTCCATTGCTAAATCATGATGGTTTCTGCGTGCGGATCAACCAAACATCCACTCCCTTGCCCCCTCAACACAACGGAGCAGACAGTCTCTTCCTCCTGCAAAAAACATAATACCACAACGAGCAGTGCTTGGCGGAGGAGCGGTAGCGGGGACGGTGCGACACCAAGCGGAGAGGGACGATTTACTGACCATCGCCTGTTGTATTCGTGTCCCCGGGTCTGATCAGGTGATGATATAACCCCTGTAAACGCAGCTGGAACTGAACATGTTTAGTCTCTGTGAGATTTATTGTCCTCCTATGTGATTTCAAGCCCTCCTCCCCCTTCCCTTCTCCCTCACCCACCAGCCTATTCGAGAATGTAACCACATCAAATGTTGTTGGATTTATGCCCCGTCATTGTGAGGTTCCATCTCTCTTGTAGTTATATTACCCAGTTGTAACATCCAGTCAAAGAACGAACTACGTCAGCTTAAAGGTGTTGACTTCAAGGAACAACATGAAGATGTTGTGCGGAAATCTCTGCTTAGTCATGCGAAACTGTTACCATCTGTGGCAGGTGAGACGGTGCCGGATGTCCAGCGTCCAGTTCGCCCTCGAAGTGTTTTTCTTTTTTTATGTTTTTTTTTTTGCTTTGCAAAGAAAACATGTTCTGTTATTTGTGGCAACACTGATGAATTCCGGCTGCATGAGGAGTACTGTTTTCTGTGAGATGCTCCGGGATGTATAAACGTACAAGATTCATCATACTCATCCCCTCTCTCTCTCTCTCTCTCTCTCTCTCTCTCTCTCTCTCTCTCTCTCTCTCTCTCTCTCTCTCTCTCTCTCTCTCTCTCCCCCCCCCCCCTCTCTCTCTCTCTCTCTCTCTCTCTCTCTCTCTCTCTCTCTCTCTCTCTCTCTCTCTCTCTCTCTCTCTCTCTCTCTCTCTGATGTTACGGGTTTTCGAGAAACAAACGAGATAAAGCCTGAGTCTTGGAAATCATCTAATACGTTGATGTGCTTTATGAAACGCCTGACAGTTAGTGTCAGATTGATGAAGAGTCTGTTTAAAGCTGCCTGGCAGTGAACCACAGCTCTCTCACCCACTCCTTGATACAATCCCACTTCTTTCTTATATCGTTTTTCCCTCTTCTCCCCTGCTCTATCTGCGCACCTTCTTTATCCTTCCCACATATCCCTTACTTCCATCTTTATCACTGTTGTCCTTATTGCCCTCACAATTTTCTTCCCCGGCACACCCCATCATCATATCAATTCATTCCCCTTTTCTGTTCTTCGATCTTAATCTTTCTTACTCCTTTATTTCCTCTTCTCTCTGAAGTGTACCTAGAAAAACTGACAGAACAGCGAGGTGGATCATGATGGCTGTCTTTTGACCACACATTCTCTTAATATTTTGTTCCTCTTACAAACGCTGCATCAAGCAACCCTCGCAGCCTCCCTAAACATTGGAGATGAGATTCATCTCCTCCATCATGTGGTGGATGGTGATCCCCCTCTCGTTACACCATTGATCCACCCCAAGAGTCATCTCTCTGCGTCTCTGATTTATTAAGTATGATTACCCAGGAACAACCAGTACATCAGGGACACCAGGTCTCTTACGTTCGTGGCAATGTCAACTGACCGGTTGTCATTTTACGTGTCAGAATCAATCAAGTTTTGCGCGGTGAACCAGACGGATATAAAGACCTGATTACTGATATCTTATTTATGTTTGACTCCAAGTGGACACGTAAGGTGTACAGACCTACTCACCGGGGTAGCTCACATACTCGTCTGGGAGGCAAGTGTACTGGCAAGGAGACAGTTATCTGTACAGAGATAATTAGATTTAGTTAGCTTGATAATGGAGCACTAAGGTCTTATTTGGAATCAGGTCATCCATCACAATTACCTTAAGATAAATGGTAATTGAAATGGAGAAGATTGATGATAATAGAAGTAACAAATGGTCTGGAATGTATCAGAAGGTACATGATGCTCATTATTCAGCTAAACCCATTATCAGACCTGGAGAGAAGAGTTAATGTTTTAAGCCATTGATTGACCCATTACACAATCTTTGCATTACCCATCAGAATGTTGCATTACGAAATATAACTGCATTTTTATGGACGTTAAAAGCTAATCTAAACACAATAAATTCTCAACTATGTTCATTACACGCTCGTAAGAAGTTAATTACTGTACATATCTGTTACGGAAATTCCTCATTACCGGAGACACTTCAGATGTGCTCTGTTGATCCGGGAGCGTATCCGGATCTTAGAAAATTTCATATAAGAAAAGGCCATCCACTTCTTCATATACTGGCGACTGTCGGAAATTTTTTTCCCAGGAAAATATTCTTGACCACCTCTTAAACCAATTAAAACGCTTAAACTACAGGCATGATGATTCGAGGCAACTAAACGACCAGGCCAAAGTAATTGTCGTTGACGACATCCATTCTTCCCATCTCCAGCCTCACAAACTTACAACACGACCCAGCGACCGTCAGGTAATCACTGGGTCAACGCTTTACGTACACACTGTCGTAACGACAGGCGGACGGTGTAGGAGGAGACGACGGAGGTAGAACAGGTGTCGCACACCACGGCACACTGGGGGATCGTCGTCCAAGGCGAGGCGATAACACGATCGTCGTGTAAGCTCGGTTCTCAAACCTGCAACACTTACGTCCCTCACGGGGACGACAAGATAACACTTGATATCCCTCTTCTGATATCCATCTTTTTTTTAGGATGTCTAACCTTTATACTTTTACAATGTTCACTGAGGACAATATGAATGTCTCCCAGCAGACATAATTTTAGAGAATTTTGTCCACCAAATGTTCATTGATGTTCAACAAAAGAAGGCTATATACTCTCACTATATACATAGTGAGAGTGTATATAGTCTTAGATTTATCCTTAACACTTGAAAAATTTGGCGACTTTTCAAGACCGTGGCACATGATAACCCAACCTTCCAACCAGATCTTACATAGGTTGGATCTCCTTTGTGTTGCAAGACATCTCGGGAAAGATCCTTTTCTTATCTCAGAAAGTATAACGAGTGTGATGCATTGACTCTCAAGGTTGATGAGTCTTGTTTCTGATTGTTTTTTCTTCAGACTCTTATCTTTTCAATCAGGTATATCGTTATGGGACTCAATGGAAATTGGTGTGAGCTACATCTGGTGAGCTTTGCTATCTGTCACAATCTGTCTAGCTATCTATTTCATTTATGTATTTATCTATCTATTTATCTATGTATCTATCTATGTATCTATCTATCTATCTATGTATCTATCTATGTATCTATCTATGTATCTATCTATTTGTCTATCTATCTATCTATCTATCTATCTATCTATCTATCTATCTATCTATCTATATATCTATCTATCTATATATATATATATATATATATATATATATATATATATATATATATATATATATATATATATATATATATATATATATATTCATATATATGAGATAGATGAAGTACCCTACCATTATATACTGAATCTTTTATCATGACATTGCAGTTCAAATACCACCAAGAGGAGAAAAAAAATAAAACTTTCACAGGAGAAAACAACAATGCAAATTCCGATTCTATCGGATGAATACACAAACCGATTTGTTTAGCATCACTAATTGTACTTAGCCTATCACCAAGTCTCCTCAATCCTCTATAATTATCATCTGCGTTCCGCATTCTGAGCATTGTAAGTTTTCATGTATAGTCTTGCCTGGCTGGGACGTTCCATTGTCATGTGAAGCGACATACCTCGACTTTAGTGAAGGCTTAATGCAACTGACGAAGGTGAGCGCGATGCAAAAGAGTTTCTTTCTATTTTTTTTTTGTCTCCTGAGCGTCGAACTTAGTGGCACCGAGCGTCCCAACGACGCATGGGGAAACGCAAGACGACACACACACACACACACACACACACACACACAGATTCCAAATGCAACTTTTTTTTATTCACGTAATATATATACGAAGCACAAATACTCCTCCTATCCGCATATCATGGTAAGATGGAGCCATTCCTTTCATGCGTCTGAACAGTGGCTATAATTAGCGCATTCTGGTCAAATTACAAATTCCACAAGCCGGTCACCAAGGCAAGCTCGCTCCCTCGGGGCATGATGAAGACGCCGCAGCGAAGACAGCTCGGCCGACAAGCCACAAGAACACTACAATAGCCCCCTGCAGTTATCTTATCTGCATCTCATCTCTGCTACTCGCAGCATCAATAACTAGGCACAAAACCCCCTGTGCCAAGCCGGCTAATAAAACGCTAGAAACACGGGTCACATCCGCTGCAAGAGAGCCTCTCTCTCTCTCTCTCTCTCTCTCTCTCTCTCTCTCTCTCTCTCTCTCTCTCTCTCTCTCTCTCTCTTCCTCGCGGTGGCTGTTGCTGGTGGCCATCGTCTGCAGGCGTTGTCCTCGTTCTCATGATGGGCCACTGAGCTGTTCCCATTATTGTTGGAGGGTCAGGGAGTTGCAGCTCTTTGTTGCCGGTGGCCACTGCAATCGCCGTCCAAGTCTTTGGCAGCCATGGAGTTGTTGCCAATGCTGTTTTAGAGGGTCAGGAAAGATGGTTCCATTGTTGTTGCTGGCCAGGGAGGGAGTTGTTCGCGTTATTGCTGGTGGCCTGGGAGTTCCATCTCGCCATGGTTGTTGCTGATGACCATCATTGGGATACCGCCATCCTTTTTATTTTTTTTTTTACGATAGAATTTGCCAGTGTTGGTAGTTGGTAGAGGTATGATACCATGATGCTCCTCCTGCTGATCGTGTCCTTAATATGGCCGTTTATGAGGTGATCTTCCACACACTCTCAGCAGATGGTGATGTAGGCCAAGTCTCTACCGACTGTGTGCTCTATAGCTCTTACAAGATTCAGTGGTAGCCCACCATTATCTCTCTCTCTCTCTCTCTCTCTCTCTCTCTCTCTCTCTCTCTCTCTCTCTCTCTCTCTCTCTCTCTCTCTCTCTCTCTCTCTCTCTCAGCCCATAAAAGCAAACATTCCCTCTCATCATCATCATTTGCAATCAGATCCTACTAATTTCCTCCATAATTCCTAGTAACTTACTGTTCTTCACCATTAGTGTAGCTTTCCCGTGTCTCTTGCCTCCGACATAATTTTCTCCTTTATCTATTCTTACGTGACTACCATCGCTCCTATCACACCTCCAGATAAATTCCTCCCTTTGTATATCTCTCCATTAGGAACAGTTGTTGTAGCACACTCACTTATCTCCGATTCCTTGCATAGTTTCAATTCTTTACAAGACTCGAATGCAATTCCGCTATCTTTTGTCTTATATCTTCTCTTGATATCTCGGACTGATAACGCCAGTCTCCCTCGCTGGTTTCAGCAGCTTCTCGCTCCATTGTCTCTTTTGATTCTCACCTCCCCTTCTCCTTCCATGGACACTGTCTCTAAGTACCACACAATTCTTTTATTTCTGTCGTATATCTTTTAATTCATTTATCACCCAACTAAAACGATTTTATTCATCACGTAATTTAATTATTCCTCTCTTATGCCTTTGTAATTCACCTGTTGCATAATTTTTTCTTATGTCTTTTATTTCAGTCATATTCCCTTTGACAATGAGTATCTTATAACATGACGAACGACCAATACAACATAGCTCAAGACCTATTCAACGACATGGCCCCAAGGCAGTACAACGACAACGATCAGTACTTAATGTAACGACATGGCTTGGGGACTCACGTAGCGTCCACCCCATCACATACGTAAATCCATAGTACTCCTCCTTTGTGCTCATGTACTCTCCTCTCTCAGTACCTAGCCATCTTCTATATAGCAGTCATTCCTCCTCTTTCTCTTCTGTACATGAATGTCTCGTTCTGGGTATTAGAATTAGCATTGTTCTTACGGTGTGTGATTATATCATGGGTCTTGTAGTGAAGTTGCTCTTAATGGGTAGGGGGAAAAAAAGCTGTTCAACGACATCCACGAGAAAACGCATTATTCCTGTTCTATGGTTCATGAATGAACGAGCCTCTGCCTCATTACTGGAACCACTACAAAAAAAAGATTTACATGAAGGCAAACCCAGCAATTATACGAGTCTCAGACAAAATGCTCGAATGCAGCAGATTCGATTTCTTGATCTGAACTGGTGCCCTTGATACGAAATTGCTTAATTAGTGGTTTGAGTAAGATCTCTTACCAGATATTCTCTACTGTTATCCTTTCTTCATGTTGTTTATTTCTACTGATGACTAAAGTTCAGCACTAAACACTGACTGTCTGACTTCCCATTTATCCTAGGTAGTGAAAAGGTATAATCTCTTTACTCCAATTTAAAGATGATGTAATTATGAGGGTAGTAAGTAATCAAAACTGAAAGGGAGAAAGCAGAATATTTTGCCTTGGAAAAATATAGACTTATCTGTTATTCATTCCATTTTCGCCATAACAAATATACAGATTCTTACATGTTTTGTAAATGAATTCGTGAGGATTTCAGTTCCTAGATGGTTTAAGTCAGTTCACGAGGGCTCCAGCTCCATGGTGCAATAAAATGAATCCATGAAGGTGCCAGTTCCATGGTGCTCCAAATGGCCTCATGACAGTTTCAGTTCCATGGTACTCCAGATATATCCATGGGAGCTCCATTTCCATCGTGCTCCAGATGAATCTATGAAAGTTCTATCTCCATAATTTCACCTGACGATCAGTGCCGACTTGTAGTAGTTGAGATCAGCTTCATCTGAATGATTCAGGAAGGCGTGCAGGACAACAGCGGGTCACGTAAGGTCACAATAATGATACAGCTGTCTCAGCAGAGAACACCCAGACCCTCCCGGAAGGAAGAAATAAAAGGAGGGGGAATATATAAGAGAAGAAGCAGCAGCAGCAGTAGCAGTAGCCGCGGCTGGAGCAGCAATAGCAGCAGCAGAAGACATAACATCAGGGATGCCCGTGTGTGGTCGTGTGTTGGGGATCTGCAAGATAACATCTGCTCGCTGGGGCGTTCACTCTGCCCAGCGTTCACTCTGCCTAGCTAATTGTTTCTGTGGGTATGATGTGAACCTCGAGACGTAAATCATCTCCTCATACACATATATCAAGGATATTGATGGAGGCGTAACCTACCTTCGCTGAACCACGAAAAAATGAGGAAGAAAGAGAGCAAAACCAGATTCAATACATGAAATAGCCAGGAGAGATATGGGGAATCTTGAGAACAGAGAACCAAGGAAACACTGTATATCATTTTCCTTTACTGGTACCCTAGAAGCGTAGGGGAATATGTATGATAACAATTCTATGAAGAAATATCATGATGAAAATTGTGTGAGTCGTCCATTTTGCTGTGAGGATTCTTTTTTATCTTGTAGTAGTCGAGTAACCTTGCAAGAAACCCCCATGACTGCTGACCTCTCTGGGCTCAAGTTCCTCCGTTCTTGCCTCTGTCTGTCTGTCTCCTCCTCTGCCTATTCCTCTTCTCCGTATCTCCCCTTCCTTTCCCCTCGGCCTATCACTCCACTCCTGATTGAGTATCAGCAACCCAAGGTAGACGGTATGAAGAACTTCTCAAACTGTCAAGTGCACCTGTTTGGAAGAACTAACTGATCACAGAACCTAATTT
Organism: Panulirus ornatus; assembly: GCF_036320965.1. NCBI lineage: Eukaryota > Metazoa > Arthropoda > Malacostraca > Decapoda > Palinuridae > Panulirus > Panulirus ornatus. Next base: position 58,848,941 of record NC_092237.1, on the reverse strand, counting down.
TTCCTTTATCACTATGGGACGAAAACTGCAAAATGTGGATCTTCACTTATCATGAAGCGTCATGGCCACCAGAAACGTTTTGCTATGGGTCTCAGGATGATGGAAATATATGTAATTTTCTTGTTGTAAATATCTCATCTTGTTCCACGTCTTCATGACTAACCTGAGGGTTCTGGTGTTAAACACCCATATATATATATATATATATATATATATATATATATATATATATATATATATATATATATATATATATATATATATATATATATATATATATATATATATATATATTCCTATATATATATATATATATATATATATATATATATATATATATATATATATATATATATATATATATATATATATATATATATATATATTCCTATGAGTCCACGGGGAAAATCAAACACGAAAAGTTCCCAAGTGCACTTTCGTGTAATAATCACATCATCAGGGGAGACACAAGAGAGAAATTTAACAGTCAGTTGATATACATCGAAGAGACGAAGCTAGGACGCCATTTTCCCCGTGGACTCATAGGAATATATATTCATATATGTATCATAACTGCTCTTCTTCGTCGCATCATAAACGAGATCTTGAAAGGGTGAAAGTAAATCGGATTGACATCTTGGTATGGCCTTCGCATTAAAGATCTTGTTCATTGCGTCAACACAAACAGAAAAGGAATCAGAGAAAATATTTATAGAACAGGAGTGATACAACATCTCAATCTGAGGCACTTTTGAAACCAAAGTACCTGAAGCAGAACAATGATCCCTTCTCTTCTGGTCTTCAAAGCACCTTTCCCCAATGTAACTTGATATGTAAGAGTTGTCGCCAGTAATTATCTGCGCCAGAATGTACCTAGCGTTTAGGGTGCTACCAGCGGGTCGCCGCCAGGACGGGCCCCTACCCTCGGTTGTTATGATGCACATCTCACCGGCCAGGGAAGGCGACCTAAAGAGAACGAACGATCGTTTTGGCGAGTGTGTTATTTGCTAGTACCGCCGAGCTCCTCTCCCCACCCCAGCCAAAGGGTCAGGTGTGCGAGACGATCAAATAAAGTAGTTTTATCACTCGATGAATTTTAATGATGGAAATCTTAAACGCTTGTGATCTATAACAGCGCTTGAATAGTCCCTTGCAAATACCTGACCTGAAGAAGGATGTTGGGTTTCAGCAGTTAAAAGATGAATAATCATACTGCTCCACTTTCTGCCTCTTTCAAAGTCATTACTGACTTGTGGTAGGAGACTTTTTCTCATCGTTAGAAGTACGTTCGACACTCACCTCTCGTACCCATACCTCATAAACTATCCACAGTTAGCCTTTACATACATCGCCCTTATACCTTACTTCACATCATGATCGGCCACGAACACCCTCACACTGCCCCCATTCATCTCAACACAAAAGGGAAGATAATGAAAACACGGAGGTAGCCTTACGCATGAAGATCACTACTTCCACGCGCGTTGAAGTCTCTCTGTAACTGGGGTGGATGCACTCGCTGCGAGCAAGTATTCACTCACCTGCTGCACCCCACGCTGGGGTGAAAGTTGATCTACGTCTTGTGAAAGTAACTCACTCTTCACAAATGACTGTAAACATGGAACTTAAAGTCAACGGGAATATAACACTGTCGGAGTCGCAGAGTCGAACCCTATGAATGGTTCGAGCGAGGACTGGGGATTTGTGTGTACATTTCTCCGAACGCAGTTAAAGAAATCGGATTATTACGGCAATGAAAATAGGAACGAGTTCTTTATGAATAGTTAACCATTTATTGTAACAAAAAGTGGAGAATGAATTTGTGTAGCTTGTCATGATTATCAGACGAATATCGCAAAATACCCAAAGGTACCAAAATCAGCTTGAGAATAACTTTATCAAGACTGTTTAGCTTTCAAACATCTTATGCTTCATATATATATATATATATATATATATATATATATATATATATATATATATATATATATATATATATATATATATATATATATATATATATATATATATATATATATATAGCAGCCTCATAACGTAAGCGTAAATGTATAAGACGGTCGTTTAAGTAGACATGCTCAGTGAAGGTCCCACACTGGGCGGGTGCGGTGTTCTCTGAGGCAACCCACGTCTCTACAAGGTGAAATTATATCATGGAAGAGAATTTTAATGTGAGGTTTAGACATGTTTTTGTCAACATTACTGCCAACCTTTCGTGTTCCCATTTAATTCACCCCCACTGTGTTTACGGTCATAATAAATCCGATGCATTTTGGTATCGGTCCAAAACGTCTTCCTCTTTCGCAGTATCGGCCGAAGATATCTGTTTTGACATAGGAATCAGATCGGGTGAACTTTACGATGTACGGGTTTTGTATATGTGTGTGTGTGTGTGTGTGTGTGTGTGTGTGTGTGTGTGTGTGTGTGTGTGTGTACCTTCCCTGATGATGTAGTTAGGGGGAGATGGGGTGAAGAAGCTCTCAACATTAATGCCAGGAAAGAATTAATACTTTGGCGAAGGAAAATAGTTTCTTTTGCATCTATCCTAGGAAAATATATATTCATCTTTACTAAGATCAGCAAGGAATATCCGCTGCCATTTACATCAAGAACAAATAAAGTATTTTAAAGGTATAATCCAGCCGAAATAAAAAGTTTACAACGTCACTGCTGGATGCAAACCACATCCTTCACTGACATTTACACTGATATCTATAATTTACACTGATGTCTATAATTTACACTGATATCTATAATTTGTCTGTGTATCTGCCTACCTATCTTTCTACCCTTCCATCTGTCTATCTAATTATCTATCTTTCTATCAATCTATACTCCTCACTCTCTCTCTCTCTCTCTCTCTCTCTCTCTCTCTCTCTCTCTCTCTCTCTCTCTCTCTCTCTCTCTCTCTCTCTCTCTCTCTCTCTCTCTCTCTCTATATATATATATATATATATATATATATATATGTAATATTCACACCTGATTATCCAGAGAAAGTGTAAAACGCTATTCATAAAGGAGTGCCAGTGATGGTATTTCTATCACAGCCATTCTAGCCTCCTCCTTAGATGAGGAAGAAAGAAATGAAACAAGATACCGTCGTCATGGGCTCCTCCCCCCCCCCCCTTTGTCGTGACTACAGTAATTCGCGTCCGACCAATCTGGTGCACGTCTCGAGAATAGCGATACTCTGTTAACCTCAACCGCACCACTCAACATCCTTGTTGCCACGGCTCCCGCAGCGAGAACCTTCATCATAAGACTCAGCGGGGGAGCTCGCTAACTGCCCGTTGTGCCTGTGATTATATAGCCGGGGCTGGGGCTCGGGTGGCATTATAAGAATGCAACGTGACGCGCTCCGCTTGTGTTAGGCGATGGTGAGAACGCATCGGAGATGGAGGGACGGAGGGGAGGGGATTCCCTCGATGCTGCTGTGCGAGTAACAAAGCAGATTGCACGGGGATACGTATGTAGTTTGTATATTAATAGGAGAGTTATGTACTTTGAATGGTTGCTTCTGGTTGTGTTTCGCCGCACGCATACGTAACACCTGCTGTCACGGATCGTAGAATATCCTGTTCTAACATATGTATTATGCATCAAGTGGTCTGCGAATGTCTTTTTGAGACTATCAACCTACGACGGTGCTACAAGGTATACGGTACTTGTGTACCGTATCAGGTAATACTGTGAACAATAGAAATACTAATCCTATATGTCGATTAAGTTGTAGCCTCAGAGGAGGAGAGTTCAATCTGCTTTAGTAATGACAACTTCATGCGATGGGAACACTGCTCTCCGTACTGCAGATGAAAGGTTGGGACAACGTCCATTCGCTCTTTGTTAGCTTCATTATGAAAAGAACAATTGGAAGATGGAAGAACCAAGAGCAAAAGAAAAGAATGATAGAGAGTAGTGGGAAAGAGTTGAGCGAAAATGATAACACTTCGAGAGTTTGAGTGAGAAACTTAAATGCAGGAAGAAGAAATGAACAGCCAAAGGAACTCAATTTGTCTAGATTTAACATAAATATGTTTTGATATCAATATGTTTTATGTACATATATATATATATATATATATATATATATATATATATATATATATATATATATATATATATATATATATATATATATATATATATATATATATATATATATATATATATATATATATATATATATATATATATATATATATATACTCCGATCTGAACCATCTATAAACATTGCACCTCACGTTGGTAAATACATGATAAATAAGAACTAACCAATTCATCATGATATAAAACAAGAGATCACAGAGAAACTGCAGTCCTGCTTTTCCTGTGGGTAAATAAGACATTTAGAAAAAATAGATTCAGGTCTTTCCGTTTGCTTGCGCATCCCTGGACTAGACCATGTCTGTCGAGAGGTTTACACTGACTGTTTCTGGAAACCTTAAAAACACTAATGATTTTCTTCTTTCTTGGAGTATGTCTCTCTTTTCTCTCTCTCTCTCTCTCTCTCTCTCTCTCTCTCTCTCTCTCTCTCTCTCTCTCTCTCTCTCTCTCTCTCTCTCTCTCTCTCTCTCTCTCTCTCTCTTTTTTGATACGTCGAAGATCATGTTGTTGTTACTCGGTCATTTTCCAGTTGATCAAGCAGGGCCATGTCTCAGTCAATCGACAAGGGACCAGTTCGTATTGCTAGGCAAGACTCCACAAATAGACGGTCGTCACTCACATCTTTTTTGCTCGGGATCTGCACCCGCTGGAGGCTTTGGGTAATATATACATTCCGGGCGGTAAAGTCTTATTGAAGCGTTTAAACCTGTGATGAACGGGAGGTACTTACGTATTCCCAGAACCTGTAAGTACCACATGCCTCACTGAAGGAAGCAGATATGCATAATTTAGAACAGAATAATTTTCTTTACTTTATTCCCCCATTAATTCGCAGAGGATTCTAAAAGAGATTCTGGATGGATCAGGTTCTGAATTATGCTTTGAATCTAATCGGAGCGAGATTGTGAGGAATGGCCTTCAAAGGGAGACGAAAATTATGAGATATGATTCACCGAGTAATAGTCTGTTCTGAATGTAAGTAGTTTTGTCGACCTTTGGGCAGGAATTTTGTTAAAGTGTAGACTTTTGGGTGAATTGATCTGTCTTTTCTTTTCTTCCAAAAAATGTGTTTTGGTAGTTAAGTTCGTAGTATGACAAAAAATTTCTTTCTTATACAAGTTTAGATCTTATAAAGTGATGAGTAAGTGCTCTCTCTCTCTCTCTCTCTCTCTCTCTCTCTCTCTCTCTCTCTCTCTCTCTCTCTCTCTCTCTCTCTCTCTCTCTCTGACAATTCAGATCTGTCTCCTTATCTTGGTGTATATGTCTACTTGCCTGCTTCGCTTATCTCCCTTGTCTTACTCACCACGCTGCTAAGAACTCCCTTTTCAAAGGAAAGTTACCGTCAGTCGAAGCATTTCTAGCCACTTAAATCGCAAGTGTCACTAAGTCGCTAAGGTGTTTATGCACTTAACTCTAACTGCACTTGGTGTGACAGGTCCTGAGGCACTTAACTCTAGCTACTTATACTTCAGCGATAAGGATGCACATATCAGCGGTCATGATTGGTTTGAAGGTAATTAACTTCGCTTGCACACACGTCAATGAATTACGATAAGTCTTGAGCACTTAACTTCAGCTGTACACACTTTACTGGCAAGAGGAAGGGTATTTATCATGATCAAGATTATCTACACAAACATGGGCAAAGATGAGAAGGAGTAATAAGGATCCATGTTTTTAAACTGTGACAATTCTATTTTGTTTTCACCTATTTCAGTGAAGAACTAAGGAGAGCCAATATTCCCCATATCAACTTTTGGTTATACGATCATAAATCTTGCTAACTCAGAAGAGTTTTAAACCTTCCTAAAGACTAACACATTACAATAACCTGAGGTTAAACCAATCGAAGACCTGTCAATACACTCTTAAACGAAGATGGATGAAGCAGACATCACCAGCGAACAACGTTCCGACGCATGAACTTGCGGGCGAACGATGGAGAGAAGAGATCAGTTACTTTAGAAAGCTAGTCTGGTAGAGCCATTAGTTTCTTCTCTCGTCAAGTACACGAGCGTTCATTAACTGCACCTTGTTCGCTGGCGAGTGGAGACTTGTGTTGAGCTCTCCTGGCAGAGCCATGATGATACGGGTCCTGAATTCAAACTGAATTGATGGCAGGTCACCGAAAGAATCATTGAAGATAATGAGTATGATTGAACATCTGGTAGATTTATTTGTCTCCGTAAGGTATCTGTTGACACGTATAATAGGCTGGTAATACATTGTCTGTATGTCAACGCAGCACTAAATAGAAAGCTGGAATTAACTATCAAATCATCACAGAGCTTTCTTACAGCTTGAAAGTCAAAAACATTTCAATATCTATAGGCTGAATCCAAAGATGAATATGTTTACATCCAGATAAAAAAAAAATCTATTTATATCTTAAGAATCATAAACATCTCAACGCATATACAAAAAAAAGCATCAGGCAAGACTATTTACATGAGCGAACAGCATTATAAATCACCTCAGAGTAATTAGATTGCTCGGTAACTCTTTGAAGCAAAGAAAGACATTAGATCTATGTTATAAATGGGACCACAAAGACATGGTCTACTGTAGGCATAGGAATTTTCACCCACGACGGATGGTCGCTGATAAATTTCAGTGCCCAACATCTGTAGCCCAAACACAGTCTAACAATCATCTCATTGTGACTGCCACTTTTTGCTCAGCTAAGAAGTAGTGGACGTTTAGTGGGATACGTTTGGACTGTTTAATTGGCGTGATGACTTTATTGCATCGCTTGAGTTTAAGTTGCGAATAGAGAATAAAACACACACACACACCCACACACACAACACACACACACACACAACACACACACACACACACACACACACACACACACACACAAACACACACACACACATATATATACATATATATATATATATATATATATATATATATATATATATATATATATATATATATATATATATATATATATATATATATATATATGCACCACACATATATCTTAAGTATAAAGAAGAACTTTCCGTTCCCGTGCATAGGGTAGGGAATTTTTGCTATTCAATTCACACGTGCAAATTCTTATCTAGCGAGAGAGGTCTTGTAGCTGCTGACAGTCATGGACTGATGGGGATGGCGATAAAGGAACTCGGTCAGAGGTTACGAAGTCTTCCCTCTGGGTCCCTCGTGTCTTATCGGCACGCAAGGGCATCGTGGCGCTCTCTGATATGCAACATTTCAAGCTTAGGTCTTTTGATATTTAGTCACGAGGTCACTGTAACAGGCTGTAACAGGCTGTAACAGGCAAGTTTAAATGTCCCCTTGTCTTTCTCTTTCGTCCCTCTAAGAATATAAAGTCTATTATTTGCTCTATTCTAACTTTCTTTTTAACTAGGAAGTCTTATCTCTCTCTCTCTCTCTCTCTCTCTCTCTCTCTCTCTCTCTCTCTCTCTCTCTCTCTCTCTCTCTCTCTCTCTCTCTCTCTCTCGAGGATGCATACAGACACACACGCACACACATCCTGCATGTCGTCTGTCTGTCTGTCTGTCTGTCTGTCTGTCTGTCTGTCTCTCTCTCTCTCTCTCTCTCTCTCTCTCTCTCTCTCTGTCTGTGTCTTATCTCTCTTCCTACTTCTCCCTACAGCTGTCAGCCACCTATACCTATCAGCTAACGTCAGCTTGTTGCTGTCAGGTACCATTCATCCCATCTGCGTCACAGCTCTTAGGCCACGTCAATCTAGCTTGAAGAGATAGACGCAATAATTCTTATCGCTCCAGCGAGGGCCAGCGTGTCAGAAGGGGTGAAGATAATGGAGCATGAACGAAGTCCTCTGTGTCTGCATTGTCTTCAGTACTGAGAATATTGCTGTTCATAAAATTTCACATGATTTCTTTTAAGTATGTAATCGTGGAAATACAGTCATCGGACACCATGAAAAGTAACTTCAATGTATGTGACACAGAATGGAGTTTCACACACTTACTTTTCGACTGTGTAGAAGATTTCTGTGCTACATAGCTGTTTACTGACTGTTCAAGAAGGGGTTCTCTTTCTCACACCATTTTTTTCTTGAACTAACAGGTTGATAAAGACATCTGTGTAAAACCATTTGTTACTCACTTCTTTGAGAAGGCATCTCGCGTTGTTAAACCAGCAGCTGACGACTGTTTTAAGAGGGCATCTTTACTGAACTATCAGTTGTTGACTGTTCTTATCTTATACGTTCTGATACCTGAGGCATAACAGTGACAAATGCCTGGCACTCTGGCCACTTCTAGATTCAGGACACATCTCCTCCAATCTGCTTTTATTAGTATTGTTCCAGCTGGCATACTAATGCTCTCGGGCGGCCTCTTATATTACACGTATCAGAACAATATATAAGGAGCTCAACATTTGTCGAAATCCTCCCGGACAGGTAATGAGCAACGAGGATTATGATGCAAGAAATCTAAATTCATCTGAGCTCCTTAACTGGAGACGGAGATTGGAGCATCAAGTGTGGACGTGGGGATGAGGTCTTACCACACCACGAGAGGTTTGGTCTTTATGTGCGAATACCCAGCAAGGTGACTTCGAGGGGTGACTGACGAAGCTTCGAAGTCACTGACTGAAGCTGATGACTGGTGTGAGAGATATAGTGACATCTATAACTACACAACTAGCAATGCATCGATTTATAGTCTGTAAAAAAATGATTTTCTTTCCTTGTAATTTTTTTTTTTTTCGTCTCTCTGTCACTGTCACTTTTTTATGTCCATGTTTATCCCCATCACTCATTTGCTTTCTCTCGTGCAGCCATTATTTCTGTCCTCCCGACTCCTCTCTCTCTCTCTCTCTCTCTCTCTCTCTCTCTCTCTCTCTCTCTCTCTCTCTCTCTCTCTCTCTCTCTCTCTCTCTCTCTCTCTCTCTCTCCTTTCCATTTTTCTAATAATCTGTTCCATCCACTTATCCTCTTTTCCATCTTGCCGTCCCATCTATATTCTTTCTTTCCCTCTCTTCCATTCTCATTTACTCTGCCCTTTCATTCGCATGTTGTTTCTTTTGCACTTCTTTCATGCTATATCCTTCTGTCTCCCTCCTCCTGACCTGTCTACTCACCTGACCTGACCTCTCACCCTCTATTTCCTGAGTCCAATTCTTGCGCCTCTTTTGCCTCCGTCCTTCCTCCCTCCTTTTCCCTTTTCCTATTCTACTTACATTTTCTCTACCATGACTCGTCTTCTTAATCTTTCCCATTTTCTTTCCTCTGTTCCCCCTTCTTTCTGCTCTTTTCTCATCTTTCTTGGGTATCGGGAGGGCTAGTGACGACTGCGTAATGAGCTAACATAACAGTGGTTGTCAAATTCCACTCCCTTGACACAGCTCTCTGCCATCATCCACGTGGGGGCTAATGACATTCAGCCCACAAACATACAATTTCTTCATGCCACACATAACACTTGACAACATGTAATTCACACGACTCGTTCTTCGGAACTCTAGTAGAATTTCTAGCGGTAGGCACTACTCGCAAGCCCTTCTTATGGCAATATTTCGCCGTAAGTACTCACATGCAAGTAGGTAAGTACTAGGTAAGTACTCCTGTCTTCCTTTTCCACCTGTCCTTTGTCTCTTCTTTCCCATCTGTATAACATCAGCCGAACAACGACCAAACATAGCGAGAGAAAACTCCTCTTTCCTTTTTCACATCCTCGTCTCCATTACCTCTCGTGTGGAGCTCACCTTCAGTAGTTCAACCACTCTCGCCACGTCTCGTGTGCCGGTAAATGCCTTACCTTTTTCAGTTTCCCCGGGCAATTTGACATGAGCATCCACGTTCCGCGTCCTTGTATTATTCCTGAGGTGTCTGCGCACCTTTGATCTTTCATGGTTGAATATCCACGACCAATTTAAGTGATGTGTGACGTTGGCCTTCGCTCGCAGTCGTACTAATGAGAGAATTTCATTCAGGTGGAAAGCTAAAGGCAAGAGAGTACCAAGTTCATCCACGTATACCTCATAGTAGGGGATGCAGGCGAAGCAAGATATTTGGTTGTAGATCTTCCCGACTCTTACGAAGATCGAAATCAGGAAAATTAGCTTTCAACTGGACGGACGGGGGGGAACAATAGATGTATCCTCCAAAAATACAGTAATTCACCTGAACAGCACAAGCGCATCTCCCGTGGAGGTTGTGAATGCATCATTCAACAGAGAGAAGGGGAGAGAGAGAGAGAGAGAGAGAGAGAGAGAGAGAGAGAGAGAGAGAGAGAGAGAGAGAGAGAGAGAGAGAGAGAGAGAGAGAGAGAGAGAGAGAGAGAGAGAGAGAGAGAGAGAGAGAGAGAGAGAGAGAGAGAGAGAGAGAGAGAGAGAGAGAGAGAGAGAGAGAGAGAGAGAGAGAGAGAGAGAGAGAGAGAGAGAGAGAGAGAGAGAGAGAGAGAGAGAGAGAGAGAGAGAGAGAGAGAGAGAGAGGCGCCCGCCCGGCCCACCTTTGGTCACCATGGCAACGTACATCTCCCAAACCCATATTTAGCGGCGGTAGGAGCGGCCGAAGAGCTCCCTTGGACGTCCCACCGTGTTGCCCTATAAGGCCACGATCTTCAAGCCCGAGTGTGTGACCTGCCTCGGGATGCAGGGGGTCAAAGAAGCTCCGCTTTAATTGGGAACCAGCGATGAATTTAATTTGTTACCACATAAAGTCTCGGTGAGCGCTGCTTCTCTGTCTCCTTCCCAGCAGGGAGACCAACAGACCTAAGCACCTTAGAGTGACTGAAGTGTATGTACCTGTGAGCATAAAAGGTTTTCTAATATTTTGTCATATTAGTACCTTTAGGCGCTGTAGGCATAAGAATAAAGGTCCACAGATTCGAGACTTAACGTAGAGACTTGTGAAAACATACATAGATAGATACAAAAGGATACAAGAAAGAAAGAGTCGTTGATACGCACACGGAACACACACACACACACACACACACACACACACACACACACACACACACACACACCACACACACGTACACACACACACAGATACACGCACACAGCCACATTTCGGGGGGTTTAGTGATGGCTGTGCCGTGGATGTCAAACTCCCTTCCCTGGACTAGGTTAGTTTCTTATCTTGCTGTCTCACATGCACGTGAGTTACTAGGATTCAGTCCACAATCAACCACTCTCTCTCTCTCTCTCTCTCTCTCTCTCTCTCTCTCTCTCTCTCTCTCTCTCTCTCTCTCTCTCTCTCTCTCTCTCTCTCTCTCTCTTTCTCTCCATCTTTAGCATAACACTCAATAACATCCAATGCTCACACGTCTTTAGTAACTTCAAAATGTTATTCTGCTGTGGGCTCTAAGCGGTAGCCTTATCTAAGGGCAAAATTTCGTCATAGTTAGAGATATGGACCCCACGTGTAGATAGAACTCTCTCCCCATACTGTACATATAGATAGAAAAGGATTATGTCACATTGTCTCTTTATCTATCATTCATATCAATGTAATTATCATTATTTATGATAAATATTCTTACTGTTGCGGTTATCAATCTCAAAGAAGATTTGATAGAGACATAGGTCAAACAAGCCAAAAAGGGGCCTCTGATATCAGTCATGGGTCCCCCCCCCCATCAAGATGGAGAGATGATCCCCTTCAATTAAGGGAGGTGCCCCATCACAAGAAAAAGAGGTGCCCCCATCGAGGAAGAGAGGTGCCCCCATCAAGGAAGAGAGGTGCCCCCATCAAGGAAGAGAGGTGCCCCCATCAAGGAAGAGAGGTGCCCCCATCAAGGAAAAGAGGTGCCCCCATCAAGGAAAAGAAGTACCCCATCAAGGAAAAGAGGAGCCCCAACAAGAACAAAAAGAGGTGTCTTCACCAAGAAAAAGAGGTGCTCCCCTTTCAAACCGGACCATATTTACGGCTTTGTATTAGACAAAGCGAGTCATCTATTGGTCTCAAACCCTGCTGATCACATTGATAAGTCTTATTACAGAGATATCTGTAATGTTGGCGTTTACAAAATTATGTATCATCTTTTATTATGATTGTTACAGTAATGATGATGGTTGCCAGGTTGCAGACCATGAGAGTCATGCAAGAACTATCGTCTAACTATAGTATAAGAAAATGGAACCGAGAACTTATACATCACGAGGCTCGGGTCAGACAACAGAGCGGGACAACGTAAAGAAAAGTGTGGCGAATTAATCTGAGTTTTACGTCTTCTTGTAAGTTCTCAAAGGATGAATGTTTTCGTTGGAGATTCTCAACTATTGCTAAGCGGAGATGTCAGGCTCTGCCAGAATTGCCCGTGTGTGTGTGTGTGTGTGTGTGTGTGTGTGTGTGTGTTTGTGTGTGTGTGTGTGTGTGTGTCTGTGTGTGTGTGTGTGTGTGTGCGTGCGCGTGTGTTAACTTTCCAGTTTACATTATATTCCCATCTGTTTATTCTCCAGTCATTTGCTCCGTTTTACTACGCTATTCTCTCTCTATAAACCACACAGTCTGTCCGTTCAGAGAGTGTGCTTTGCCCAATGCCTGGCACAATGTTGTTTTCGTAAGGTCCTGGTACACACTCCCCCCATATTCCTTTCCCCTCCTTCCCTCCAAGCCTTCCTCTAAGTGACAACATTCCTCCAGTCTCAACATATTGACTCAGGACTCCCAAGGAACTAGACTCCCCCTCCCGCCCAACTCCTCCCCTCCCTCTTCGCTCGCCAGGCTGAGGTTGCACATTCGTTCTCCAGCAAATTCGTTCGCTGACCTCCAGTGGGTTCGCCTCCAGGGGAGATGCACGGTGAGATTTTCTCGATTAATATACGGCCTGAGCGAGAGACTTTCTCTTGCCATAACCTTCGCACCAATTAGTTCTTACGAGGATTGCCTGCCGTCTGTCGGAGTGGGCATTATCTGATCAGAGAGGAGTCCCGGAAAAAGACTTTACTTCATCGTAGGTCCTCTGGGCGAACTTATGGTCTGTCATTAACCTATCGGGTGCGTTTGAATCATCCAGAAACTGTTGAAAGGAACGGCATTAAGCCCCGAGGAAGGTACAGGTGCTCCGAGATGATTTGGAAGGTAATCTCTCTCTCTATTTGTAAAAGCTTCAGTGTTTCTGACGTATACAATCAATGCCACGAACATCCAAGTTGGAAATTATATTTACCACAGGAACACAGACTCGAGTTTGTTTTGTACTTTCTTATCTGGTTCGTGAGGGCATTTAGCTTGGCCAGCCGACATTAAAGACGAGTGAAACATAAATTATATCACATTATGATTATATTATCATCATCATTACTGCTCTTTATGCAACAAGCCTGACGCTCATTGTCCATATATTCATTAAGGAACTGAGGGGTTAAATTTATTCTATTTTTAATTAATACAGTTATATATATTCATGTGTTTCAGATACAAGAGAAAAACAAGACATAGAGGATATTAGAACTTTGTCTCTTCGTCTCTTTTACCGCAGAGTAAACGTCATGAGGACATTTCATTTGACTGGGAAATTTGAAAAAGAAAGAAAATGTCTGAATCACAAAAAAAGTCTGGGATTTCAAGCTTTTGTCTGGCGAAAATGGTTGAGTTCAATGACTACTTAACCACTACAGAATGACTACTTAACCACTAGAGAATGACTACTTAACCACTAGAGAATGACTACTTAACCACTACAGAATGACTACTTAACCACTACAGAATGACTACTTAACCACTACAGAATGACTACTTAACCACTACAGAATGACTACTTAACCACTACAGAATGACTACTTAACCACTACAGAATGACTACTTAACCACTACAGAATGACTACTTAACCACTACAGAATGACTACTTAACCACTACAGAATGACTACTTAACCACTACAGAATGACTACTTAACCACTACAGAATGACTACTTAACCACTACAGAATGACTACTTAACCACTACAGAATGACTACTTAACCACTACAGAATGACTACTTAACCACTACAGAATGACTACTTAACCACTACAGAATGACTACTTAACCACTACAGAATGACTACTTAACCACTACAGAATGACTACTTAACCACTACAGAATGACTACTTAACCACTACAGAATGACTACTTAACCACTACAGAATGACTACTTAACCACTACAGAATGACTACTTAACCACTACAGAATGACTACTTAACCACTACAGAATGACTACTTAACCACTACAGAATGACTACTTAACCACTACAGAATGACTACTTAACCACTACAGAATGACTACTTAACCACTACAGAATGACTACTTAACCACTACAGAATGACTACTTAACCACTACAGAATGACTACTTAACCACTACAGAATGACTACTTAACCACTACAGAATGACTACTTAACCACTACAGAATGACTACTTAACCACTACAGAATGACTACTTAACCACTACAGAATGACTACTTAACCACTACAGAATGACTACTTAACCACTACAGAATGACTACTTAACCACTACAGAATGACTACTTAACCACTACAGAATGACTACTTAACCACTACAGAATGACTACTTAACCACTACAGAATGACTACTTAACCACTACAGAATGACTACTTAACCACTACAGAATGACTACTTAACCACTACAGAATGACTACTTAACCACTACAGAATGACTACTTAACCACTACAGAATGACTACTTAACCACTACAGAATGACTACTTAACCACTACAGAATGACTACTTAACCACTACAGAATGACTACTTAACCACTACAGAATGACTACTTAACCACTACAGAATGACTACTTAACCACTACAGAATGACTACTTAACCACTACAGAATGACTACTTAACCACTACAGAATGACTACTTAACCACTACAGAATGACTACTTAACCACTACAGAATGACTACTTAACCACTACAGAATGACTACTTAACCACTACAGAATGACTACTTAACCACTACAGAATGACTACTTAACCACTACAGAATGACTACTTAACCACTACAGAATGACTACTTAACCACTACAGAATGACTACTTAACCACTACAGAATGACTACTTAACCACTACAGAATGACTACTTAACCACTACAGAATGACTACTTAACCACTACAGAATGACTACTTAACCACTACAGAATGACTACTTAACCACTACAGAATGACTACTTAACCACTACAGAATGACTACTTAACCACTACAGAATGACTACTTAACCACTACAGAATGACTACTTAACCACTACAGAATGACTACTTAACCACTACAGAATGACTACTTAACCACTACAGAATGACTACTTAACCACTACAGAATGACTACTTAACCACTACAGAATGACTACTTAACCACTACAGAATGACTACTTAACCACTACAGAATGACTACTTAACCACTACAGAATGACTACTTAACCACTACAGAATGACTACTTAACCACTACAGAATGACTACTTAACCACTACAGAATGACTACTTAACCACTACAGAATGACTACTTAACCACTACAGAATGACTACTTAACCACTACAGAATGACTACTTAACCACTACAGAATGACTACTTAACCACTACAGAATGACTACTTAACCACTACAGAATGACTACTTAACCACTACAGAATGACTACTTAACCACTACAGAATGACTACTTAACCACTACAGAATGACTACTTAACCACTACAGAATGACTACTTAACCACTACAGAATGACTACTTAACCACTACAGAATGACTACTTAACCACTACAGAATGACTACTTAACCACTACAGAATGACTACTTAACCACTACAGAATGACTACTTAACCACTACAGAATGACTACTTAACCACTACAGAATGACTACTTAACCACTACAGAATGACTACTTAACCACTACAGAATGACTACTTAACCACTACAGAATGACTACTTAACCACTACAGAATGACTACTTAACCACTACAGAATGACTACTTAACCACTACAGAATGACTACTTAACCACTACAGAATGACTACTTAACCACTACAGAATGACTACTTAACCACTACAGAATGACTACTTAACCACTACAGAATGACTACTTAACCACTACAGAATGACTACTTAACCACTACAGAATGACTACTTAACCACTACAGAATGACTACTTAACCACTACAGAATGACTACTTAACCACTACAGAATGACTACTTAACCACTACAGAATGACTACTTAACCACTACAGAATGACTACTTAACCACTACAGAATGACTACTTAACCACTACAGAATGACTACTTAACCACTACAGAATGACTACTTAACCACTACAGAATGACTACTTAACCACTACAGAATGACATTATCTTGGTGACTAATGACCTGACCCTCATGGGTGAGTGACCTCGATTTTCTCACGCATCAAATACATACATAAAGATACATCTATACATCTATGTATTCCAGGCTTACTGGAATACGACGAAAGCTGGTACGAAACCCCTGAGATGTGAGAGACGAGTTGCCTAGCCACCATAAGTGCCTGTACCCGAGTCTCACAGGATCTGACAGATTCATGGCTCCTTGGTCCAATTTTTCTTTCTTAATGTTCCATAGATGAAGGGGACGTCAACAGCAGCTAGGGCATCACAGTACTTCACTGACCTACCCTTATTTGACTCCTCTCATAATTTTCTCCAGAACGAGGCGTTAATCGTAGCTTTTTCTTTGAGGAACCTCTGAGCCACTGGTCCTTGTCAGGGAGGCCAATTGGCTTGACGAAGCCAGTTGGCCCACTCGTGTCCTCACTACCCCAGCTTTCCACGGTGTCTATACAGACCGTATGTCACTTTCCACACCCACATTTCCGACACCATCACTGGTTCTGGTACCAAGCCTCTTGACTTGAATTCTGATGATGTAACGAATTATATTACAGAAGAATAGTTTTGCTCAGTAACTTAAACAACGTGAATACAGATTATGCAACATTACTTGACAGTAGGGAATCACACAAAATTCAAAAGAATATTATAGATTACTGATTTTTTTTTCTACTTAGATTCTATTTTTTCTTCTTAGATTCATCTATCTATTCTCACCTCTTCATTACTGTACATTTAGTGGCTCATATATCCTTTATGGATCTTTATTATTACTTTTACTTTCTATTTCGTCCTTCGTCTTTGCCTTTACTTGCTTCACTACCATTATCCTTCGACCCTTCACTGGGTACAATGTGTGTGGGATAACCTGATCTCCTATCAGGTCCCTGCATATCAAAAACTCACCAACGTATTGCTGATTAGTTCTCTAATGCTCCAGCGAGGTCGCTGCTCGTAGACAAATCGTCTTCAGGAGGCAAACAAAACGGTTATGAATGGACACTTAAGCCGTTGATAGGGAACGGAACATCATCTGATGTTCAGATGTTAAGCAGTTGAACGCCTTCATCACACTGAAAGCCAAACAATGTCTCGTCAAAATCCTTACATACAAGAAGGTACATAGAGCACGAAGACTTACATATAGCACTGTCTCCAAGGACGTAAATTTGGTATAAGTGGTTGAAATTAGAACTTCGCAGCGATATAAACAAGACCCTTAAAAGCAAATCGACTTGACAAGAGCTTTGGCACAAGCTACTGGTAGCACGTGGACAGAGGATATGCAAAACATCCAGCGAGGGCTTGGGTTTCCTAGAGATTCTTCTCATGCCGAGGTCAGAGGTCAGAGGTCAAAGGTTAATACTCTCCTGCTTGAGGTTCCTCATCACGGCCTGGCGCTGTCTCGCTCTTTACTGGCCCGACCTAAGCGTTACCCACCACTCCCTACTTACCCACCACCCACCACCACCCAACCCCGTCTTTCTCTCCTACTATAGTCACTCTTGCCTCCCTCACCTCCTTGCTGATACTCGCTCTCCAGGATCTCCTTCTGCATGAGCTAAAGCCACCAGGATGCACCTCCTCCTTATGGTCACACCTTGCTCAACGTTTTCCAAGAATAATGTGGTAGATTCAACCATGGGAGCTTACTGCCTTGTTAAGACAATTAACTATTTAGGTATAGCACAAGATGAGGATCAGGGGCTGGCTCTGTGAGTAGAGTATCTTGGAGGGAAGAGGCAAAGTATCTGTTTCAAATTTATAATTACATTCTTCTCTTTAGAAAGATAAAGGAAAGATAAAGTTTTAAGTGAGTAAAGGAAGTGTTTTCGAATTCATTATTTTCGTACTCTCTCTCGAACCGAAGACTTGAACCTCCCTAGTAAGAAACATTTTCTTTTAAGTGAAGACCAGTCAAGACCTGGCCCCTCCCTAGTACGTCCAGAACTCAGTCCTTAAGTCAAGACCTGGACCCTCCCTAGTAAGTCCAGAACTCCGCCCTTACGTCAAGACCTGAACCTAGTAAGTCCAGTACTCCCTCGCCAAGTGTAGCCCTATACCTTCTTCCCTGATAAGTCCACCCTATGGTTGCCCTTGTGGGGACTGGAACCCCAGGCAACGGTGAGTTATAACCCCTTCATCTGACGCTGACGACCACAGACAGGTCCCATCTCCCCCATCTCGCTGGCGAGACTCGCTCTTTTCCCCTCCCGCACATCTCGACTGACTATGACTAGTAAGGACAAAGTTATAGACACGATCGACCCGGCAACTGAAACCCGAGAATATCAGTCAAGGAAAGAAACACACTCCCTCCTTACACTCCCCCTTCCTATACGAGTGGCGAATATGGCCAGGTAAACCCATTATTGTACCGAGTGCAAGATCTCGCAGCAGGGGAGCATAGCATGTGTTCATATCCTACTGTTGAAGAGAAAGTTGTGTTCATACAAGGATCAGAATGTTTCGCTTCCCGGATGTAGTCTGAGAGAGAAACAAGAATCCCATGAATAATGCAATTAGGAATTTGAAACTTGTTACGAAAACTGCATAAAGAGAACATCTCAGTGATCGTATATATGATGTGTGTATATATATATATATATATATATATATATATATATATATATATATATATATATATATATATATATATATATATATACATATATATATATATGTGTGTGTGTGTGTGTGTGTGTGTGTGTGTGTGTGTGTGTGTGTGTGTGTGTGTGTGTGTGTGTGTGTGTCTGTGTCTGTGTATATATATTATACACTGTTCGTTGTGAACTTCGAAGACTTTGCTGCAACAAATAATTTTCGGAGACTTCAAAGGTCTAGAGGCCAGTGAGACCATAATTTCAAAGAGCTTAGTGGTCGAGGCTTGAGCGTAGGGTCCCCAGGCCAGCTTCTAGCAGAGTACTGGAACCCAGGCAATCATCTAAGACACTCGGAAGAATCGAGCAATAAAAGGGGCTACCCAGTCTTTGTGGTCATGATTACAGCTTTAGTATTTTGAAATACATTCTCTGGGGAAGTGAGATGAAATGGGGAGGGGAAAAAATAATAATCCATCCTATCCTGGGGCTTGTCCTGCCAGACGATAAGTAGATAAACTAATCGACCTTTTTCGGGAGTGGATCAGACGCTCATTTTTGCTGTGTAAGTGAGGGTTGCGGGCCACACTAGCTAGCGTCAAGACTTTGTAATTTAGTTCGCTGTTCGGCTACATTAACGTCCTGGTGATTTTTTTTCCCCTCTCTCTCTCCCCCTCTCTCTCCCCCTCTCTCTCTCTCTCTCTCTCTCTCTCTCTCTCTCTCTCTCTCTCTCTCTCTCTAAAGCGGCACATTTTTGCTGGCTGAAGATTTTAGTCGTGTTTACGAGTCGTTTTTAATCCTAATTCTTTTTTCTAGTCTTTTTGAAACATCGTGAGAAGATTTAGCAAAAAAAAAAAAAAGAGAATAAAATAGATCCTTGATGGACAGGGCCTTTTGGTCGTTTTTCTTATATTTTCAACAGCTTCCGAGGCCCTGGAGAACGGGCGGTAAACATTTCAAAGATTCAGTCGGATGCTCAGCGTCCCCCTCATCTACGTTAGCTAGATGGTTACTTTAAGCACCTAACCACCGGGGAATTCATCGCCTCCTCGGCCTCTGACGGACCTCTTGATTAATGACTGGTAAGAGAAATCGAATATAGAAGGACCTTAATTATCACCGGCGTGCTATCGCTCGGCGTCTATTGTCATTGCCCTTTATCATGTTCGCTGCTTTTGTCATCCACTGAAGAATGATGAAGCGCTTCATTAATGTTTCCTTGCTGACTTTCCAGTAAAACACTTCGGCTCTCTCTCTCTCTCTCTCTCTCTCTCTCTCTCTCTCTCTCTCTCTCTCTCTCTCTCTCTCTCTCTCTCTCTCTCTCTCTCGCCATCTATCTGTGGACGATACTCGCTCGGGATGTTTGGCTATGACGGCGCCTGCGCAGGAAGGCACTCTTGAGGGGTCAAAAATACACGACTCGTAGTTCGCAGGCGATTGAACGTCTATCGTATTGCAAAGTGGACGTCCATGGGGTGATCTTGTTTTGACCAGAACCTCGCTCATGAAGTAGCCTGCTGGAGGATTAGGTGAAGTGCCTCCTCAGGATCACCTGTTGGGCATCCAACTCGACCATGATGACCTGACCTTGCAGAGAGGGTCGTTCTGGGTCGAGAGACCGAAAGGCACGACGAAGGAAGTCCTTAATCAGTCGTCCTTTCGTCGCGAACAGACGATGAAGACACAAGTAGAGCGAAGGGGGGATGGCAGTGTTTGTGAATTAATGAAGGACCTCTCGAAGGTAATTCCAGGCTTGGAGTCAAAGGGCAATCCAACACGCTCTTATCCATCATTGAACTCGATGCTTAACTTCATCCTGTGTAATATACTCTGGGAACACTAGGGTCATGGTTCATCGATGAAGGGTGAATGAATTTTATGAACTGATTTTCATAAAAGGAAACTATATCTTATGTTTATAAAAGTCTGTGACATAAAGATATATTCAGTCTCTCCAACAGAAAAGCTTTGGATTAAATCATGTTGAATGATTATCGAACTCAGACTATAACATTATAAATTAGAGTCATGATTATCGGACTCAGACTCTAACATTATAAATTAGCGTTCCTTTTTATTATCATGCACGGCATCCAATTGTTCAGTCACCTCTCTTTCCATTATCTAAATTACCGAAATTCGATCGGAATTTCACCTTCTGTGAGGCTACTCATTTGATTTTGAAGCCGCCCGACGATGTGTTTCGTCTAATTTCTATAATCCATATCAAAAGGTGTGAAAATCACACGACTTCTGCCGTTTAAATTCAATAACGCTCGGGGCGTTGCTCAGACAACGCACGCCGAATATAGCACACCATCTCATTATGTGAGGCAGCAGAGAATAAAGAAATAAAGATAATGAAAATAATACTCATGAATCTCCAGCGATTGTCTGTGGGGATCTCTGAAGATAAAAAGATAACTTTTGTGTATAGATCGGGAGAGAGCGATAGATTTTCTGTTTTCCATTTACAAAGTAGCAAATACTCTTTCATTCACTGACCATAAATACAAAACTAATATCCAAGCATGTAATCAGTGTTGCAATGAGAGGTGCACCCCCGCTGATTGCTAACAATGAGCGAATAATGTCAATGCAGCATGAATCAGTGACGAAAAAAAACTGGGGTCCAATTGTTTCAATATGTTAAAGACTGAGACAGAAGGAGAGCTGAAGAAAACGGAATCAGGATGCGTTACGTTTCTTGAGCAGTCAGTCAGGGGGTACCTGGAGCCGGTGTATTTAGTGACGTTAAAGTGGTTAGTGGTGAGGATGGTTAGTGGTGAGGATGGTTAGTGGCCACGGTGGTTAATGGTGAGGATGGTTAGTGGTGAGGATGGTTAGTGGCGAGGGTGGTTAGTGGCGAGGACAAATAGTGGTGAGGTTGGTTTGTGACGAGGGTGGATGGTGGAGAGGAAGTCCCGCTGGAGGAATGAATACAGACAGGCGCATTTGTTAACGAGGATGTCTGAGGGTAAAGATACTTAGTGGCATGAGAGTTTATAGCTTGGGTTGTTTCCATGAAAGGAAGAGTATGTGGCAATGATGGTTAGTGGAATTTACTTGATTGATGGGATTCAGGGACCTGGATCTATGGGATTGAGGGACCTGGATCTATGGGATTAAAGGACCTTGAATCGATCTTTGACATAGTAAGTGGAGATCCATCTTTTAGTGAAACTCCTTCGAATTGAATGAGTTAGTCACTATGGAGGCAAGAGGACTTTCAAGAGAGAAAGAAAACATATCTAAGGGAAGGTTCAAGTGCATTTTGAGACCCAAGTCCTGTTTGTGGGTACAGCGAATTATCACTTAAGGAAGGATGAAGGTTTGGAGATCCGGCGTAAGACCCTTTTTAAAGACACGAAATCATTTGGCAAGAGATGAATTGAACGAATGTCCTGAAATCTACGAAAGATGAAAAGGTATGTTACAGAGGATGAGGTCAGTGGGAGACACCCGTTCATAGCTCACCAACTGCCGTTACCTGTATGCAAATGAGAGGAACTGATCACTTCGTCACAGTGAACCTTTTAATTACCATAACATTACCTTCCCTCCTAATCTCCCGCCACTCGAGTCTCACAGAACGCAGGAGATATCCTCTCCAGGAGCGAGGGTCAGGGTGGAACAGATAAACATGGTGTAGATTAATTTATATACATACACGTCTCGCATTACAGGGGATGTCTCCTCATTACAATAATTACAGGCAGTAAGACAGCGTCACGGATGGCTGCGTCTTTTCTAATAGTTACTGAGGACATTCACGTCTGGGTAGACGGGGGCTTCGATCTTATGCTGTAGCTAATTGATTGAGACACTTGGTATCTGCCCATCGAACCGAGTTAGCTTTTCGACCAATCTTTTATTTGCTCTCTATTCAGAAAGCTGTTTGAGGACCTCGAGAGCCTGTAATTATGGGCTGGTCTCATAGTTTGATTGGAATTTGTGAGTGTGCATGTGTGTACATGTGTGGTCAAGGGTAGAAACGAAATGTGTTAGATTGTAAATATATATATATATATATATATATATATATATATATATATATATATATATATATATATATATATATATATATATATATATATATATATATATATATATCATGAGCTCCTATTACCCCTTACTGTTCTTGTGCATCATCTTTTGATTATCATTTGAGGATTATAAATGCCAGTACTCATTAATCGCATAAGAAGCATTAATAATACTTTGTCATATATCATAATGCGAGATGAAGTATCGCAGTCCTCCTGCTCTTGTTCTCTGGCCTAACCTCATAAATTGTTCCTTTCTAAGTATGACATTATTTATAATCGTACATTACTCATAATCAATACTCGAGCTGCATGTAATCACAGCTATTATTTGTTTGCTGCAGCAAGTGCCGTTGATGAGAGAATATATATATATATATATATATATATATATATATATATATATATATATATATATATATATATATATATATATATATATATATATATATATATATATATATATTTTTTTTTTTTTTTTTTTTTTTATACTTTGTCGCTGTCTCCCGCGTTTGCGAGGTAGCGCAAGGAAACAGACGAAAGAAATGGCCCAACCCCCCCCCATACACATGTACATACACACGTCCACACACGCAAATATACATACCTACACAGCTTTCCTTGGTTTACCCCGGACGCTTCACATGCCTTGATTCAATCCACTGACAGCACGTCAACCCCTGTATACCACATCGCTCCAATTCCCTCTATTCCTTGCCCTCCTTTCACCCTCCTGCATGTTCAGGCCCCGATCACACAAAATCCTTTTCACTCCATCTTTCCACCTCCAATTTGGTCTCCCTCTTCTCCTCGTTCCCTCCACCTCCGACACATATATCCTCTTGGTCAATCTTTCCTCACTCATTCTCTCCATGTGCCCAAACCATTTCAAAACACCCTCTTCTGCTCTCTCAACCACGCTCTTTTTATTTCCACACATCTCTCTTACCCTTACGTTACTTACTCGATCAAACCACCTCACACCACACATTGTCCTCAAACATCTCATTTCCAGCACATCCATCCTCCTGCGCACAACTCTATCCATAGCCCACGCCTCGCAACCATACAACATTGTTGGAACTACTATTCCTTCAAACATATATATATATATTCTACTTTTTCTATATATCATTTATATCCTCCATAAAAACAATTGAAAAGTAACTTTCTATCAAATACTTCGACCGTAAGGTAAAACTTAGACATTGAACAAGTCCCGGATATGGGCCTCTCGCCTCTCAGCGACCCCCCCCCCCCCTCCCTCCCTCCCACTCGGTCATTCTTTTAGCAAAATCGGCTCTTGTGTGATTAACTCTCTTCCCTCCCTCCCTGAAGACGCTTGGAAAAGAGACAGAAAAAAAAAAAAACATTAGGTTCTTTTAACCTGGCGGGGTAATTTCTTTCCCCCACCCTTGGTCTTCTCTTAGCGTTACTATATAACATCCTAACATGCCAGAAGACCTTGGCTTTACTCTCGACGATTTCTACGGCCGAAAAGAAAGACAGAAAAAAAAAGATGAAAATAGCACAGGGTTAAAAACTGTTTGGCTATTGAGTTAAGATAATGGGGAAGGAGGGAGAGTTTCACACGTCAGAGGGGCAATCGCTCACTACCCCGCTTGACAAAGGACCTGAGCCCAGTGCCTCTATTGAGATGGTAATTTTTTTTTGAGGGGTTGGGTTGTGGTCCAGCGGGGGCCCGAGCGCAGAAGCTGCTAACAGGGTGTTCAGAAAAATGATAATAGAGGGCCATTATCACGGTGGCTCGGTTTTAATGGCGTGGCATCAAGAGTTTAGATGAACGGGAGGGACGTTGCCCTCCCCCCCTACACAGAGACGGTTTTTGCGCCGATCCTGTTATCAGGTGAGAGAGAGAGAGAGAGAGAGAGAGAGAGAGAGAGAGAGAGAGAGAGAGAGAGAGAGAGAGAGAGAGAGAGAGAGAGAGAGAGAGATAAGGTCAGGCTGCTGAGTAATGGCGGGGTATCGGAAATAATTTTTCCTCAGGTCACGTGGACTCACTTCGGGTCACGCTCCTCTCAGGGAAGGTCAGAGTCGTTTGGAGTCATAAGTCCCTCAGGGCGCTCAGACGCATCACAGGTCATCCATCAATCCTCAGGCAGGTCAAAGCCCCCTCCAGAGGTATACAATACACGTCATTTACCGTTCACTCATTGGCTGAGTCGCTTCACATGGCTTGATTGGCATGCCAAGCCTCCCGTGTGTATGTGTCTGGAGGTTTGATATGGTTCGTCATCCGTTATGTTACGGTTCATCATCCGTCATATGGTTCGTCACCCGTTATGTTACGGTTCATCATCCGTAATCGTATAATCCATCATCCGTAATCATCAAACTCATCCTAGTTGATGCGAAGGACGATTTAATACTGAATATCTTTATAGCTTAGTTGGGCATGTATACATGTGTGTGTGTCGCAGGTTTACGTCCTTGAGCGAGAAGATACGACCCTTGAACACGACGAACGACCCTTGAACACAAAGGTACGACCATTCAGCACGACGGTACTACCCTTGAATACGTCGAACGACCCTTGAACACGACGAACGACCCTTGAACACGACGGTACGACCCTTGAACTCGACGAACGACCCTAGAACACGACGAACGACCCTTGAACACGACGAACGACCCTTGAACACGATGAACGACCCTTGAACACGACGAACGACCCTTGAACACGACGGTACGACCCTTGAACTCGACGAACGACCCTAGAACACGACGAACGACCCTTGAACACGACGAACGACCCTTGAACACGACGAACGACCCTTGAACACGACGGTACGACCCTAGAACACGACGGTGCGACCCTTGAACACGACGGTACGACCCTTGAATACGACGGTACTACCCTTGAACACAACGGTAAAACCCTTGAGTACGACGTACGACCCTTGAACACGACGTACGCACCCTTGAACCCAACGGTACTACCCTTGAACACGACGGTACAACCCTTGATCACGGCCCTTGGGC
This sequence comes from Panulirus ornatus, assembly GCF_036320965.1. Taxonomy (NCBI): domain Eukaryota; kingdom Metazoa; phylum Arthropoda; class Malacostraca; order Decapoda; family Palinuridae; genus Panulirus; species Panulirus ornatus. Next base: position 58,822,859 of record NC_092237.1, on the reverse strand, counting down.
TTTTGTTATGCTGCCTATTGATGTAAGTCTTATAAGTCAGGCAATGGAGAGGTTATAAGATTCAAAAGTCACTTTGGCCACTCGGCTTTTGATAAAACAAAGACTTGATATCACAATACTCATATCTCCTTGTCGTGCGTGTACACATAAACACACAGACGCACAGACACATACAATATATCAGTGGGTGAAGAACTGCTGATTACTGTATGCAAAAGGAAGAAGTTGAGAGTGAATGGCAACAAAAATAAATCTAATTTCATCTCAGAAGGAAAAGAATATGTATGATGGAAGATCTATTAAGATAGCTAAGATATACACATGTGGGAAGATACTGAATATGCTAAAAGGATACCAGATTACCGAGGGAGTATAATATAATCATTAGCGGAAGGTTAGTGAATGCATAAGTGTCACGAAGACACAGAATGAAAACAAAAGAGTTGAAATCTTAGAATACCAAGAGACCAGGTCTCCGAGACAGTGAAACGACGTATGGCATAAAAGATGCCCAGTCAGATATCATTGTTATGGGCATAATGTCATACATTTCACACCGTCCGGGTCTTCTTATGTCAAAAATCGTGCCCGAAATTAATAAGAAAATCATCCATTTCACTAAGACGTCATAAACCATGAGCAGCAAACCATGCACAGAAGCTCATGGTAACATAATGTGGAATTAACTCTGCTAAAAGTCGTTTTATTTCTTCCCAGCGTGAGAAAAAGTTAGTTTTTTTCGAAGTCAACATAAATACGTGCAACAAATTCAACAAACATATGTACGAGGGATTTAAAGAAAAGTGTAAATACCCAGAGATCTTACTCATTCATCTATCTATGGTAAACCAGCGATTGATAACGGTCAAATGATATCTTTCCTTACCACAGATGAAGTGGAATAGTTATTTCTACCATTTACACAATATAACAGAATTCCAGTGGATAGCTAGCCATCTCAAGGATATCATCAAATATGCGCTTAGCGAGGCGCTGCAATTAGGGGATTGAAATGTCAGTTGCTATAGACAAATATACCCTGGAGCTGATGAACATGCCTGAATTGCCTACTTACATTAACAAGCCAACAGTGTGTTTATCCGCTTCCCCATAGACGGTAGGTTCGAGATCCTTAAATCAATTAAAGGGTCTTCATTAAGATCATCCAAGCCTTTTAAATCGTCGAGTGGAACATGATATCACGATCAGTTATCTTGTCGCCCTGTGTACTGGCTGAGCCCCATATATTCTGGTGGTAATTGCACGCGTGCCGGTGGTCGGTGGTGGCGGCCGGCTTTTGTTTGCTGGGTCGTAAGTAAGAGAGGCTGATGTGGGGTAAGGGAGGGAGGCAGGGGTCGCACGCGTGTGTGTGTGTGTGGGTAAAAAATCCCCTGTCGAATCCTTGTGGGGTGAGGAAGGAAGCAAGGGTGTGTGCAGGTCTCATTCCTGGCTTAGAATGGAGGTAAGGAGAGAGGATGAACACACACACACACACACACATACACCCTAGCTCCACCCATCCACACGCTGTACTTTCATATACCTTTTAAGTCATTTAGGTTTTGCGGTGGATGATGAATTATTTGACGTCATGTAGACCGAGCGCTGGTGTGCTCTCATTAGCGGGAAATATGAGCGCGTTCTGGTGATAAAGATGACGAGGGGAGGAACCCAGGTAAACAGGCAGATGTTTGTGTACGATGGCTTCGTCGATAGCGGCTGATGAAGCTTCACCTTCCCGTACTGTGAACATCAACAACGAAGCCTTTCCGTTATTTTGCCACATATTTCAGTAAAAAGATATTGCATACCCAAGGGGGATAGTCTCAACCTCTGAAACATGTAATTGTTTCTACTTTCTGCTTGTAGTTATTTGCAGTATTAATCTTTAGAAAGAAACTTCAACACTTATCATGGTGAAGTTCGAGATATATGAAGCAGGGTTCGAACAGGACTTAACTCTGACCACACAGAGGTATACTGACGGCTTGATGGAACCTGTTGAAGATCTTGAGTTTTGCTGAGGCTTATAACAAGTGTATGAGATTCAAGAATTATTCAAGAGAAATAATCAATGTGTAATATACATATAAATGTGTGTGTGTGTGTGTGTGTGTGTGTGTGTGTGTGTGTGTGTGTGTGTGCGTGTGTGAAATAACAATTATCTCTCTCTCTCTCTCTCTCTCTCTCTCTCTCTCTCTCTCTCTCTCTCTTCTCTCTCTCACACACACACACACACAAACATACACACACAGGTTCACACATATTAGTGATATGATTCAAAGTATGTAAACATATAACTGAAGTCTGTATCAGAATACATTAGTCAGCACGTGTTCATCTGCATAACAAGGCGACGAGGGAAAAAAAGAACACCTCTCTCTCTCTCTCTCTCTCTCTCTCTCTCTCTCTCTCTCTCTCTCTCTCTCTCTCTCAAACATTCGTCCAGTTTGAGCACTCTCTCTCTAGAGCCGAAGAAGCCTTTAGCCATCTAGATATCTGGTAATCTTGTCATCTACTTAGAAAAAGCGGATTCATAAGAAAATGTACACACCCATTCCTGTACCAGCTAATTACAAGCTTTTTACTCCGAAATCATGAAACCCGTTCTCCGTCATTTCTCGCGGTTTACAACTGGCGTCGATTACCTTACTACATCTTATAATAAAATCTGAAGCGTTTGTTTAATGCCTGACATTATGACCGATGATGAATTATCAAGATAATTTTATCGCAATAAATGAGAGAAAATGATCAGACTCTTAATCATATATATGTATATATATATATATATATATATATATATATATATATATATATATATATATATATATATATATATATGTATATATATATATATATATATATATATATATATATATATATATATATATATATATATATATATATATATATATATACATTCGTACATCTTGTGAACAAGGTAGGTAGCAACACTGGGAAGACATACGAAAATAAAGTACTGATTTGATGATCTGTTAAAGGAATGTTTTGGGTCTTCCTCTGTATCAGGCTTGAGTCTCGTATTGCTTATATGTTTATTCAAAGCTGCCGGCCATCATATGATCAGGTGTTTGTGTGGCTTTAAGCTTAGGATGAAAGCCAGAATTATCCACAGCAAATTCTGATTTATGCAACAGGTTGCTAATGAGCAAGGTCTCAGGTTCCAGCCGTAGTAGCCCAGTGGAGTGGGTGTGACGGGTCTGCTGGAGAGAACTGGGTTTGGTGGGTCTCTTCAGAGAGGACTCGGTACGATGGGTCTTGGCGAGAATACAGGTTTATATATATATATATATATATATATATATATATATATATATATATATATATATATATATATATATATATATATATATATATATATATATATAAGAGAATTGATCCAATCAGCGACGGAGGCAAGAGAGTGTATGATAACAGGCAGTCAGATGTGTGATGACTGAGAGAACATATCAGGTTAGCCAGCCAGCCACCCAACCAACCAGCCAGCCAGCCACCCAACCAGCTAGCCAGCCACCCAACCAGCTAGCCAGCTAGCCCGTGGCCTCAGCTGGGGTCATTAGCAACATGGGGAGTTCTTCAAGAGGACCGAAATCATGGACCGGAACATTGATCCACGTACTAAACCAGTTCCAAACGATGAGGGGCTGAAAATGATTCAAACCATATATATATATATATATATATATATATATATATATATATATATATATATATATATATATATATATATATACTTTATCATTTCTAAAAGCTGTCGTGGTATGTTCGATGGATTTAATTACAATGCCATTGAGAGCAAGTAGACCCCCTCGGGCGGGTCCTTAGCTCGTGTGATATATAATTACCAATGTAATAGTACAATGAAAATCAAGGGGGGTAACATGGAGATGTAGCCTGCCGGGCTTGACGTTACTCATCTCAATACATACCCAGGATGACAATAAAACAGGAGGTTTGTTGAGAAAAAAAAGGACTTCCTAACCCTACTTATTTTTCGAAGTATGATATTAAGATGTTGGAAGTCCCCCTTTCTTTCCTCCTTTTCATCTAGATTACATTTCTTAATGCTTATGGACGTATGTCTTAATGATACTTAAGAATCTATTTCTTTAAATTGACTTTACAAAACAGATGAGAGACAAGGAAAATGTGAAAGTTTTACTGTGTTTCTTTCCTTGCCATGTCTGCAGCTCGTGTGCCACTGACATGAGCTCAGATCTCGTAAACTAAGAAGGTCTAAGAATAGGAAACGTATGTCTACAAATTCCATACTATCTGGAAACATCACCAGACAGGCTAATGCCTAGTTTGAACCCCACGTAACGACTCACTCACTCACTGTTGAAGCAGTTTCAAATCTTTTGAAGCATTTTTGTGGAACTGAATCTCGCATTTTTTCCTCCTTCAGGTTTGATTTGCAGCTGATATGAACTGAACCAGGTGTCGCTTTATGCCTCATTCAGTCTCGTATTTTTTAGATTTTCTGAGTGAACACCAATATATATATATATATATATATATATATATATATATATATATATATATATATATATATATATATATATATATATATATATATTACATGGAGTTACTTTAATTTGAACAGGCTTTCCAACGAAGACTGTGTTCAGCTGTGGACGTCAAACACACCTGCCTTTCCTGTACCTCAAACAGGGCAACACCCCTCGTGTCCGGTGCCATGGTTCTCATAGGAGCTAATAACTGTCGTGATAATGTTCCACTCATGAAAGTTATTCCCTGTAAGAACCATCGAACCAACTTATTTCCCCCGCAGTCTTAAGTAAGAGAAAAGCTTATATATATATATATATATATATATATATATATATATATATATATATATATATATATATATATATATATATACGAACTGGATAACCTCAAAGGGAGGGATCCAAGAAAATACCTGAATGGAATTTCATTGAATGTGAAATAGCCTTCCAATTAGGCCAGCACCAGAGAAGGTTTCTTGATGATTTAAATTCTTCGTTCTAACATCAGTTGAGGTCACATGTAACACGGGTGTCAATGTGGCTCAACAGAATTACTTGTGAATTAGTCCTACAGCCATGTTTTAACGATCACTTGAGGTGATACACATTTGTAGAGCCTTCGCATAGTATCATATTTCTCATGTTGTGTGCACCCATACGTAAGGTTGCGCGCGCATACACACACACACACACACACACACACACACCGTCGGAACGGAACGGGTCGAATTTGTTAGAGCTGCGCGTGTGTTAGGACCCACCACGTAGCTGCCACAGGTGGTCCAGAGTAACTCACTCTAACACCCAGCTATTATAGCAAACCTCCCTATAATTATGCTAAGCCCTCCAGTTCCCTGTGATCATAGAGAGAGGGGCGGGGTGGGGTGGAGGTAAGGAGGGAGGGAGAGAGAGAGAGAGCACACACACACACACACACAACACACACACAACACAATACACACACAAAGAAAATTGTTTATCTGTTTAAAGTTCCTCCAGCGATTGGTACAGATTGAGATGTCTCGCAAAAAAAAGGGGGATGGGGGAAGAAAGGGGCAGTGTGTGAGTGAGAGAGAGAGAGAGAGAGAGAGAGAGAGAGAGAGAGAGAGAGAGAGAGAGAGAGAGAGAGAGAGAGAGAGAGAGAGAGAGAGTCCAAAACGAGGTATTCTTATCCATTGCTTGATGGCTGTTTAATAGTTCCCATTTTCATGACAACAGGTAACAAGGATCATGATTCTTGTATATATATCCTCCCCCCCCCCCACCTCACCATCTCCTCATATTATGTAAGGTTTGCGTAGTTGCCTTTACCCTCATAGCGTCGTACACAATACAATGCAAGACTGAGCGAGTTTCGACTGCAGGTCGATGTTCAGTTTAACGACAGCCCAGACCAATTACACACACTCATTTTATTACTATCGCTGGTAAAGGTTGTTCACAAGTACGAAGTGGATATCGCCAAAGCCTCAAAAGGTAAAGGATATTGTTGTAGTGATTTAAAGAATCATAATGAGAACAGTAACTGAAAATCTAACAGCTGCCCAAAGTAGCCAGATGACCTCATTACAATCTCTTAACAGCACGAGATCATACGACTGTCACATGAGAGGGTCAAAGGTGAAAGGTTGTTGAGCCGTTTTACAAGCAATGAATGTCAGTTTTATTAGAAGATACATAGATACATGAAGGATAGACAGTTGGTATAGATTACGCTATCAGACCCAGAAAACATGCAAAAGTAGAAGGCAAGCAATGATTTCATATAACAAACAGATAAACTGTAAAAGATCATTGTTCAAGACACACCAAGAAAAAGAACAATGGAACAAAAGAATAGTAAAAGAGAGAGAGAGAGAGAGAGAGAGAGAGAGAGAGAGAGAGAGAGAGAGAGAGAGAGAGAGAGAGAGAGAGAGAGAAAAGAAGGGATGATTACGGTCCACGCACAGTTGTTCTATGGATGAATCAGATATAAAAGAGATTAGACCAAAGCACTAAACAGATGGCATCATTATTTATGGCACATGTTCCCTGAAATCTATTCCTAATAAGGTGTCCGGACCAGTAATTTATGCAAATGAAAGTTATAAACATTTGGATCGGGATTAGGGAATCAAGAGATAAGAAAAGATATGAATGATAATCATATGATAAAGAGATATTTTCGAAGACACGTACGACTTTCAATCAGCTCCATTTTCGCTTGATGATTCCAACTGGTATCCGGCTTCCAGACAAGGCTCATTTTACGTTTATTTCTTTTTATCTCCAGTGGAGAAAGATCGAAGACCCCGAATGTGTGTGAGAGAGAGAGAGAGAGAGAGAGAGAGAGAGAGAGAGAGAGAGAGAGAGAGAGAGAGAGAGAGAGAGTGTGTGTGTACTCAAGACTTGAGGTGGTAGATTTGGAATCCTTTACCATCATCGGTGTCATTAGCAATGCCATTATCATTGCTCTGGGAGTCGAGTGGCCCAAACCCAACCAAGGAGGTCGCCAGGAGGTCTGAGAATGTTAGCTGTTGTTGCCCCGCGAGAGTTGCTGATGATACACATAGCACCAGGGGAGGGAGGAAGGTCGGGAGCTGGTCCGTGTGGAGGATGGAGGCTCAGGAGGTTGGGTAATGGGCACACATATCTATTTACAGGTGTATTTAGGTTGAAGAAGAAGAAGAAAGAAGAAGAAGAAGAAGAAGAAGAAGAAGAAGAAGAAGAAGAAGAAGAAGAAGAAGAAGAAGAAGAAGAAGAAGAAGAAAGAAGAAGAAGAAAGAAGAAGAAGAAGAAGAAGAAGAAGAAGAAGAAGAAGAAGAAGAAGAAGAAGAAGAAGAAGAAGAAGAAGAAGAAGAAGAAGAAGAAGAAGAAGAAGAAGAAGAAGAAGAAGAAGAAGAAGAAGAAGAAGAAGAAGAAGAAGAAGAAGAGAAGAAGAAGAAGAAGAAGAAGAAGAAGAAGAAGAAGAAGAAGAAGAAGAAGAAGAAGAAGAAGAAGAAGAAGAAGAAGAAGAAGAAGAAGAAGAAGAAGAAGAAGAAGAAGAAGAAGAAGAAGAAGAAGAGAAGAAGAAGAAGAAGAAGAAGAAGAAGAAGAAGAAGAAGAAGAAGAATGAAATTATAGTAATGATTATAATGATGATGATAATAATAATAATGATAATAATAATAATAATAATAATGATAATAATAATAACAATAATACGAAGAAAGAGGGAGTACTTATGAGTATCTTTAACGAGATATGACATAAGGCAGGGCCGGCCCGTAGCGCTCACCGCTCACTGCATAAACGGGGAGAGAGAGAGAGAGAGAGAGAGAGAGAGAGAGAGAGAGAGAGAGAGAGAGAGAGAGAGAGAGAGAGAGAGAGAGAGAGTAGAGAGAGAGAGTTTTAGGGGAGGGGGGAACTAAGCTAACCTCAGTACCTCGTCACAGCGCAAATGAGCTGATCAACCAGATGGACCCAAAACACCGCCTGGGAGTGATCCATCAGAGATAAGAACAAGGCGATGGTCCGGACATACTCAAGTTCCCGCTGGTTATACTCGGCCTGGATTCCTGAGGCATAACAACACGTCAAGTCTGTTTGGGCCAAGCGCCGTTGCGTGTGGCTATGTGTTCTAAGTTTTGCAGTGAACACCCATTTTATAATCACTGGTCTCAAAAGACAGTCGATTATATAAGGCTTTAGCGACCATAAAATTGATAACTGATCACATCACTTTAGAGATAAGTATGTAATATGATTCTACTATCTAATGAATATTAAGATCATAGTTATTGAGGCCAAATGAAAATACGTATTGAAGGGGAGCTGGCTTCATTTAGCGGGAGGTCTTGCTAGCGGGCGAGAAGATATAGCCGGGCGAAAATGATTTTGTGAAAGGATCCGAAGAGGAGGACGTGTGTGTGTGTGTGTGTGTGTGTGTGTGTGTGTGTGTGTGTGAGGCGCGCGGAGGCCAGCGATACTACATGAGGAGACCAGGGGATCTTGGAGATGACATCGAAGTCCCCACTATATATACCATGCGTACTCGCCTACATACTGACGTATCTACAGAAATGAATACAGGAAGGGCTTCTCTCTCTCTCTCTCTCTCTCTCTCTCTCTCTCTCTCTCTCTCTCTCTCTCTCTCTCTCTCTCTCTACCCCCATAACAATCCTTTCCTGGAAAATGAATAAAGAGCCTTTCTTCCTTAAACCTCATGAAAGTCTATGAACGTCTCGTTAATCCTGGGATAAAAACGAAAACAAAACACACCGCTCGCAACATACTGCAGACGTCTCAGAATAATGATAAGGATGAAGCTACATACACTTACAATGGCCTTATTTCCCTTATCCGCATTTCTTCAGCGTTCTGTGAACGGCGTGTACGTCATTTCGAAGGACCAACCATCCAGAGAGTATGTGAGAACACGTCGTTTGTCATACCACTTTATTCACGCAGTATTTTCCCCACCCTCTCCCCACCTTCTCTCTCCTCCCTTCTCTCCCATTCAGGCCATAAGGAAGATTAACTTGTCTTACTTAATGGCTAAGTCGCCCCTAAGCTGATTCCTTGCAGATTGGACGAAGGGAAGCTTCTTATTCTGCGGATTTGTGGTCTGTGTGTGTGTGTGAGAGAGAGAGAGAGAGAGAGAGAGAGAGAGAGAGAGAGAGAGAGAGAGAGAGAGAGAGAGAGAGAGAGAGAGAGAGAGAGAGAGAGAGAGAGAGAGAGAGAACCCGCGTTCGAATATTTGAACTTATGACATGGGAGGAAAAACACGGTTATTCATCTTGGTAAGGTGGCAGGGAGTGAGGCCAGACGACACCATCATGGTGGGAGGGAGAGGGAGGGAGAGGGAGAGAATTCTCCTCCTCCTCCTCCTCCTTCTCCTCCTCCTCCTCCTCCTCCTCCTCCTCCTCCTCCTCCTCCTCCTCCTCTCGAACACATTAGCTGAGTTGCTGGCTATAAATCCATTTCCTTGTGAGGTCATGAACGTTCCTCATTTGAGTGGGTTTTTTTGTGTTGTGGGTTGGTGGGGCGACCTGGTATGTAATGTAGAACGAGCAATAGCTTGCCCTCCCTCACGTGTTTTACTTTGCCATGTCTCATTGACATTCGCACCGACTTGGGTTATTAGCTGATGTGAGGAAACATATTTTTTTTTTTATAAAGACATCAGGTGTCAGGCGAAATAAGTGACCGCCAAAATAACTGACCTGCCTTCGTACGTCAGATGTTTAGTGTGGTGAGGTTAGAAAATATCTGAGGATGCGAAATGAATGAGTACCAATATATTCTTGTTGCATGCTTAATGAGGAATGAAACTCTATTATTATTGGCCATTGAAGACACGTACTGTCATCATCAGAGCCAAATATATCTATAATGTTTACAGTTTGTGTGTGTGTGTTCATCCACTAGGTTTGTGTAGCTTTATGTGTCTGTTTACGATGCTTTCTAGATGCAGTTGCAAGCACTCGCCTCATATGATATACATTCTTAAAGAGGAAAAAAAATTCATCTTTCATATTAATTTCATGCCCTACCTCACCGCAAAATCTCGCTCTAGGCAGGTACACACACACACACATACACACACACACACACACATACACACACATACACACACACATATACACACACACACACACACACACACACACACACACACACACACACACACACACACGGCACACATCTCTCTCTCTCTCTTCGCGTATAATTTCTGCATCCAGAACATCTACGTAACTAGAGAGAGAGAGAGAGAGAGAGAGAGAGAGAGAGAGAGAGAGAGAGAGAGAGAGAGAGAGAGAGAGAGAGAGAGAGAGAGAGAGAGAGAGAGAGAGAGTGTGTGTGTGTGTGTGTGTACCAGGAAGGATGGGTCGTTCGCAGATGGAAACAATAAATCGAGCTATACACGCACGTCATCACACGTCCACACTTCACCGATACGACCATCAACATACATATATAATTCGCTCGTCAGAACGATCCTCTTCGAGCCTCTCTCTCTCTCTCTCTCTCTCTCTCTCTCTCTCTCTCTCTCTCTCTCTCTCTCTCTCTCCCTTTATTCTCTGTTAACACTCAGGAATAATGTCGAGAGGGTGTTTAGGTCCACACAACACCCACCCTCTCCACCCACCCCATCGCCTGCCAAAGCTTCATTTACTAAAGAAGATCCGGGGGCTTGAGAGAGACGCTCTTTTGTTTTAAGCGCGGGTAATGTCTTCCCAAATAACTTCTGAACGTTGTCTTTTGTTTCAGCCTTTTGTCAGTGTATTGAGCGTCGCCCCCTATGGAGCGTACCTCGGGTGTACAGTGTGGCTTTACACACTGGCCTCTGTGTCAACACCTGCACCCGAGGGGATCTCATGGTCTTTGGCTTCTCCCTAACACTAATGTTGTTCGCCTCTGTTACTACCAGGGTGTGTGTGTGTGTGTGTGTGTGTGGTGGGTGGGTTGGTGGATGTTTCTTTATCTATCTATCAGTCTAGCTACTGTCTATTTATCATCTTATGTCTTTGTGCATCTATCAGCCTTAATACTTGTGCTTAGCTTCACTATTTGTCTATCCGTTCATGTATCTACTCGCTTCTTTTTTCTCTCTCTCTTACTGGTCCGATCATTCTCAGCCACACACATACCACAGTAAAGTTGCAGTATCCGAAATATATGAATAGAAATGTGATCATACTTGTATAGAAGAATATCTTCAGATGTAAATATAAATTATCGCACACGTAAAAGTGTCAGGACGAAGAAACATATCTCTGCAATGATGGTTTGTTCCTAATACCAGCTACTATGATGAGAGGAAGACTTGCCAAAAGGTGTATTTTACGTCCTTAAAAAAGAGTAAACCATTTTGGGGGAGGTTCAGAGAGGTTTCCTATACACGTCCTGTTTGTCTGGTTGTGTCTCAAAGATAACATCTTATTTGTTCATGCACTGTTCTTTAATTCATAGTCCTTTCCTCCCACGTGGTTCACTCGCAAGGATTTACGAGATCCTGTGTGGCTGTGGAGGTGAGATACAATTTTTTGTTGGTCTTTTTTTTCTGTGGTCGTGAAAAAGACTTTGTACCACAGTCGTCCTGTGCCTCTTGTGTCCTCATGTTTACTGTATGAAAGTGTAAATATTATATCTTTGGCTCCCTGAGGGTGTGTATCTCTGTTCCTGTTCGCAGACATTTAAGCTCCGTTCTTGAGTCGAGTTTCTCATCAAGATATTCTAATTTATTTCTCTAGATGGAGTGGGCGTGCCTGAGATGAAAATCAGGTGCAACTTAACACTAAAGCGTAAGGCAAAGAGAGGGTTTATACCTCGGGTCTCCTGAGAGAAGTAGATGGTGTCTTGTTTGGCCATGTCCTGGACAGAGGTTGAACACAAACATTCCGTAACTCTCAAGTGGGAATTAAAAAAAGAAAAACCTGTGTTGTCGTAACGTCTCTTTCTTCGAAGGATGAGTTCCTCCGTACACCAGAACTCATTGAATATTCTATGTATCATTCGTCGTAATGAAGTAATATACTAACTAGATCTCTCACTTTACATGTTAATCGGACTCTTTTTTTTTTTCCTCAGAAACACCGTAATTTCAAAGCATTGTGAACCACTGGTGGTGCGTCTCTTACTACTATCATTGCCACCAGCACGGGTGAGCCGTCCAGACTTGGGAGACTTTTGAGTTCAAGTTGGCGTGAGGCAAGTCGACTTCTGCCACATGATGATCCAAAATGCTTTTTTGTCAGTACGAGAAGAAGGGAAAACTGTTAAGAATTTTACGAACGGTTGAATCATTGGCATGAGATATGCATACAATATAGAATATAGCTTAGGAGAAGTGATATCGATAAGCAATAAAGCAAGTTTAGATTGATAATGATATAGACTATGTCGATGGTGATGTATATGGTTATGATTTAGTCTCGAAGTCTCTAGTGTTTTGCCTCCTCTCCCCAACATATGGTGCTGAGAGGTCCTCGAGGATGTGAATAACAGGCGAAGGGGAGAAAGAAAGGTGATGGGGAGAAAGAAAGGTGATTTGGAGAAAGGAAAGGTGATGGGGAGAAAGAAAGTCACCCACGTATAACTCCTCCTCTTGCGTGTTGTAGAAAGCGGCAAACGGGGAGGAAAGTGTGGGTTGGAATAGGGCAGCGGGGAGAGGAGGGAGGGATGTGGCCTGGAAATCATCCTCCCCTCTGGAGTTAACACTTTCTAAAAAGGAAAGATCAAGGAAGGAATCAAACGAGGGATTCTTTTTCTTCCTTCAAAGACTCAGTCACCCGCAGCTAAGACGAGCAGGTAAAATACAGGTGTCCCTTCTGTTTGGCGGAGGGGGATCAGGCTTGGAACTTAGTTGCGTGTTGTTGTGTAGTTATGATGACATCGTGTCTCATGCCTGTCATGCTGTGTCATGAAGACACTAAGCAGGTGTATAGGTCTTCGATGTGACCATGATGACGTCCTGCATGCGCATGCGTGTGCCCCAGGCCATGTTGTCATGATGACTTCATCAATACGGGACAGCGCACGCGCGTTCGCCGTATGGTCATCATGACGTCATCGGGGCGTCAGGTGTCGGCGGTCCTTTTCCCCCACATCTTCACTACACCGTTGGCGCGGCCGGTCATTGCCTCAGTAAACCGGAATCTCTCTTTACCTCTCCTGGCCGGCAACCCTGGCCGGCTAGCCGTACCTCTGTGACCTCTGACCTCGAAATGGTCAACACCCAGGTAGTTACTCTCCCGTGGGTGACCTCCCGCTTGACCTCCTCCTCCATCCTTGAGGTCATGTGCGAGATGGTGCTGGAGAAATGTAAACGGAAAAGTCCTTATAAGAGACAACACCTGGGGAAGACATGAGAGAGAGAGAGAGAGAGAGAGAGAGAGAGAGAGAGAGAGAGAGAGAGAGAGAGAGAGAGAGAGAGAGAGAGAGAGAGAGAGAGAGAGAGAGAGGCGATCATCTCTCAAAGCTTGAACAGAAAACCATACACGTATTTGAGGAGACAACTACATTGTGATCCATCTTCTGGGTGATACAGAGAGAGAGAGAGAGAGAGAGAGAGAGAGAGAGAGAGAGAGAGAGAGAGAGAGAGAGAGAGAGAGAGAGAGAGTGCCCTGAAGGGACAGCACATGGAAAATCTATACACCTGGACCTGGAAGGCGAAATTATACGCTGGAAAGAGGTCCTGCCTCAAGATACGCTTTTAATTTATTGCGTACAGGAAGCGGATAACATAGTATATCACACGTTATAAAACATCAGAATATCCAAACACTCCTTAGGAGGGACTGAACCTGGGGCCCGCAGTCTTACAGGAACCAGAAGATTACCGAATATCTTCAAGAACGCTTCGTCATAAACATCGGAACATGACGTATGAAATCTAATGTAAACAATATGATGAGTCTTGACAACCATTATAATCCTATCTAATCCTCTACAGTTTCCTATATCATCACATGAAGGCCAGGAGGATAGAAGGGGACCCTTAAGCAAAATGGTGACATCTTCATGTCTTATTTCATACCTGTCGTTCCCCATTTCTTTCGCCGCCTTGGATAACATCAAGCCATCAGAGTTCACAGTAAATCTACGATCTTTTTTGCTCATAAATCTATCGAAGAACATGTTCCCACCCCAGCAGATGGTAGCAACATAGAAAACAAAAAAGCTTCCAGTACCAATGGAACAGCTTTGGGGTGCAAAATCTACACTCCACTCCAGTCTGTACCCTGGCGACAGGATATACGCTCTTTTCTCTTACATGTAAATGCTGAAGAGCAATTTCACGCGGCAGAACGATTGCCAATTGGTCTTCTTAGTCCAAGAATGACACGATTTGATCTCCAGTATTTTGAAAAAGGTTGCTAAGTGTCCAATATTGCTAATTGAAGAATACTCATGTCATTTCCTAAATCATATGTTAGCACCAGCATTAATTCTATGAGAAATATTAATCACATAACTCAGAAATGTTTACGACGTGTTTAAGTGACAGGAAACATGTCAAGTTTATGTACATCTATATACAGATGAAAGGACTCAAAATTGAATATATATATATATATATATATATATATATATATATATATATATATATATATATATATATATATATATATATATATATAAATAAGTAAGAAATTCCCTAAATGAACCCTGGCAATACCTCGAAACATAAGGTACCTAACATGCCTTTCTAGTCGTCTTCAACAACCCCAACTATAAACATAATGACAGAGGGTTTTCCTTGCGCTGTGAATGCCTTCCAGAGATATTGCGTTGTTCGTACACAAAGCTTCGAAACGCCAAGACGCATGTTCAAAGCTTTCGGGAACCGAGTCAGAGAAACGAGCATATATTCTTTGCACATTAAGAACCGCTGTATGAAAAACAAAGACGTCTTTATAGAACACAAAAGCTCTGCAGGTAAACCTCTCCCTGGACAAGATGCATTCCTATGACGAGCCATCCTCTTAAATGCGGAAGAAAGAAAGAAAGATGATTTCCAAGAACAAATCTTCTCTCATGAGCATTCCAGGAAGTTGTCAGACGTTCCTGTCGAAGAACAAAAGGCTAATGAGCAGGAGAGGGGGGAGGCAAGAAAACCTACACCAACGTTTTCTTAATGAAACTTAACCTCTGATGATTAAGAATGTGGGAAATATCATGAATGAAAACAGTGACTTCTCTGGCACCGAATCCGGGAACGTACGTCCTTCGTCCTCTCTTGACTGGCGCCATAAGACGTCGTACCGCCACCACCACCAGTCGGATGACCCTTCGGAAAAAAAGAGAGGAAGCTTCGACCTCCCTCGTCGTTCAACACCACACCAAACGCCACCTTTAACACTCGCCACCACAAAGACGCTGCTGCTTCAACCAACACGACCAAGACAGTCGCCGCTTGAAGAAAAGGTCAACAACAACAACAACACCACCACATCAAACCTCTGTCTCGACAAACACGACCACCACCACAACAAAGCCACCTCCCACCACGCCTCAGTGATCATGTGCGAGACAGAATTAGATATCATCTGTCTAGCACAATACCTTTGTTATCATACGAGTTTAGAAACCATTAACTTCATATGTGAACACACAATGAACAGGATTGGGATTGTGAAGACTATCCTTAACACCATATAACACCACAAGCGTCCGGCTATAACCAACCCAAATCGTCAGTACAGATAACTTGCGCAATGGTCCATGGAATCAATTCACCGGACACGACACCCATGACAGAGTCAGTCCTCCTGACCAGATGAGACTTTTACGATTCCCACACTCCTGGTGACCCCTCATGGCGTTGTTCCTCAGCAGTTTGGTCATTGAGGCTACAGTTTATATGCCAATAGTTTGTTAACTAAGGCCTGGAGTACCTAGAAAATTCAAACAAACAAGCCTTCAGACAACCTAAAGAGAAAAGGTATATGAAAAGGGTCATTATTAGTGAAAAGGAAAAATATTTGGAATATCAGAATTTGGAAAAAAAATAGACGAAAGATATAAAGGCAACTTTGTACTAAAGACGTAAGAAATGCGAGACAGATTTCACCGGTAAAGCAACGACAAAACGGGTTTGAAAACCACCGAAACCTCTCGCTTTGTTAGATAATTTTCGGGGAGAGGTTTTGATAGCCTGACATCACTGAGATTTATATTACCAAATGATAACTTCCAGTGATGTGCAGCATCCAGGGGAGCCATTACCCGCTTGCTGAGGTCTTCCTCCTCCCTCTGGGAGACACGACGGGATGAAGACATTACCCCGAACAAGGCAAATGTTCCCTCCTGCAGTTCTCAGCTTCTGTATATTCCAGGTACAGGTATTGATATATATATATATATATATATATATATATATATATATATATATATATATATATATATATATATATATATATATATATATATATGCGAACAAAGGTATGGAAGTGGGGTTGTGTCGGAAAGACGAAACAAGTTGGTTCGAGTGTGTCCTGAATGGAGAGGACTTACAGGAAGTGGTGGAGTGCTTTAGATGCACGAGAGTGAACTTGGCAAAGGATGGGAATCCTGAGGAGTTAGGGAGCATTAAGGAGGTATGGATGGGTAAACTGGGTACATCTGAAGGTACTGTAGTTCACTCAGTGTTGTATGGACTTGAGTCTTGGACCCTTGAGCTCACAAGGAAGAAAGAAGTGAGATATTGTTGGATGTGAGATGTGTGAGGACGGTATATGGCGACGGGCGGACGGGCCATAAACGGAATAACAGCGTTAACGAGGGGTGAGGTTGTAGTGTAGTTTGACTGCGAGGGGCCGACTAAGGTATGCTGAAACGGTTCTTGGGCATATAGAGAGGAGGGGCGACGAAAGGCAAAAGAGGAGGTCAAGGACAGACAGCACCTGGAGTGGTCTGTGGGGCCTGGCCGTGGATGGCGGGTTCCGGTTACACTACCTTATACATGACAGCTCTAAAGACCGGGTGTATGCAAATGAGGTCATCTTCGTTTGCTTTTGACGCTCCCTCGTTAAAACGGGAAAGGCAAAGGTGGAAAGATTTATGACTGAAATCAAGATGGGATTTTCCAAGAACAGATGCTTTCGAAACAGGCACTTGAGAACCAGATCTTGCAATAGACAGTGCTTCAAAATCAAGCGTTTCAGTGTCAGGTGTTTCATGAATAGATGCTTCATACCCAGATGTTTCAAAGTAAAGTACTGCAGTAATTGCTGTAGCTAAACCGGACGTTTGAAACCAGTTGTTTCGAACAGTTGTGTCTGGACCTTCGTGAACAGTTGATTCGAAGTTGGAGATTTTCAGATACGTCGCCTCAGAACTTGGTGCTTCAGGACGAGGTGAGCGAAGTTGAAGTTGCTTCGAGAATTCGTGTTTCTAAGAACAAGATTTTATAAGATCGGGTTCCTCGAGGATGATCACATGAAGGTCCAGATGGTTCTAGGTATTGTGTTCCCTGAATCTATAGATCAAGACCAAGACATGCTCTAAGAAATGAGACTTCAAACTGAATCCTTAAAGATCAGGGCTTCGTGACCGGCTTCTCTGAGACGTTATGTTGCAAGATTATGTTCGAAAAAGAGGCTTTGAGACCAAAGTCTTCAGCATCAAATGTCTCGAAATCAGTTGCTTTAAACGTAAGATCTTCAATCTCCTTTTCCTTACCTGGTGTTTCACGAAAGATTCCACGAGACCAGATGCGTCAACAAAATGTGCAGCAAGACCAGGTTATCAGATATTATCTGTTTCGAGACAACCAGGTGGCTCAGTCCAAGCTCTCCAAAAAGATGTATGTGGATACTAGATGATTCGAAACTTGATGGTTCAAGATCACGTATCTAAATGTGAAATGTTCCGACACCAGTAGCTTCAATAAAGATGGGTCTGAAACCAAATCAGGTGTTCGAACCATGTGCTTCATGAAAATCCTGCCCCAAGTTCTGGGTGTTCAAAGATTGAATGCTTCGAGAGCATAAGTTTCAGTATCTCATCCATGTGAACCACTCTCAAATGTATATAGTCCAACAATGCCTGTACTATTCACATGGACATCCTGGATATGCACAACCTTACTTAAAAACTTTATATGCATGCAGACGCACCTATCATCAACTTGTCTATTCAAAAACCTCATATACATAAAAGTACACTCACATAAAAAAAGACACTCTGAAACCTCACCTGTATCAGATCATATTTACACTTATTTACAGGATTGAAATCTACTTTACCATCCTTTTTTTCTATCATAGATAAGATCATGACCACAGAGAACCTCGTCATAGCCCCACCAGGCCTCCTGTTATCCTGTTCTTCCTATGTGTTCAAGTAAAACCCACTGCGAGGAAATGTCTCTTCCGTAAAATGTCTCCTTTATACCAACATTTTCCAACAGAATCCCACTACCTGTGTATGACTATATTCCTAATCCGAAAACAAAAGAAGAGAGGTTCCCATACCTCATATTCAGCTCATGCATCTACAGCCTTTATACTCGTTGAAGCTTATTGCAGCGTGGATGGTTTGCGTGTGTGTGTGTGTGTGTGTGTGTGTGTGTGTGTGGGTGGGTGGGTGACGAAGAGCGCGCCGCCTCTTTTATGAAGATCTGGGTTAATGCAGATCATACCCAACTTTGGTACTGCAATTAATCAAGAGGGGGAGGGAGAGAGGAAGAGAGAGAGTGTGGCGTTCGCCTTCTCTTTGACGAGGCACTTTCTGATTCCCACGGTGTCATTCGGCGACGAAAGAGCCAATGATGATGAACATGATCAAGGGTTTAAGGACCCCCCCCTTTTTTTTTTCTAAATGGCTCTGAGATGGGGGTGCGCGTGAGTAACCTGACGGACCGTGTACGAGGGTGGATGAAGAAGAAGAGAGGTGACGGAAGGGTTTTTGATGTGACGCTTTGGAGTGATACGCCTTGTGACGGTGACGAGATGGAAGGGGGTGGTGGGTGACGGAGCAGGAGTGACGAGGTGAAATTACAACAGGGGAATTCCTGGAACACTGTTGGTTCTCAATTTCTGAGTCAACACAGGAGGCTGTGAGGCCTTTGTGAGAGGAATTCTTGGCACACAAACTGGCTCACTGGAGGAGAGAGAGAGAGAGAGAGAGAGAGAGAGAGAGAGAGAGAGAGAGAGAGAGAGAGAGAGAGAGAGAGAGAGAGAGAGAGAAGATGACGCACGGGAGACTGAAAATAAAAGGTACACTCAACAATAAGTATAAACGGAAGATAATAACTATGGTTGGTCACAGGAGATGCCAGACATGTGACCCACGTCTCACCTCACAGCTCATAGGTTACGTGAAGGGTTAATGGGATTTACAATTAGTTGTTGGCGGGAAAAAGTAAGAGAAATGTTAAAAAAAAACTTTAGTCGTTGCTAGAATATATGTATATATATATTTTTTTGTTTTTTATTCATACTATTCGCTATTTCCCGCGTTAGCGAGGTAGCGTTAAGAACAGAGGACTAAGCTGTTGAGGGAACATCCTCACTTGGCCCCCTTCTCTGTTCCTTTTTTTGGAAAATGAAAAACGAGAGGGGAGGATTTCCAGCCCCCCGCTCCCTTCCCTTTTAGTCGCCTTCTGCGACACGCTATATAAGCCAACATA
Organism: Panulirus ornatus; assembly: GCF_036320965.1. Taxonomy (NCBI): domain Eukaryota; kingdom Metazoa; phylum Arthropoda; class Malacostraca; order Decapoda; family Palinuridae; genus Panulirus; species Panulirus ornatus. The sequence goes on along the minus strand of NC_092237.1, from coordinate 58,803,224 downwards.
GCTTACCTAGCTAGAAAAATCTAAAAAGTGCCTAGAAATTATCAGCCTGTAATTAGTTTATATTTTAGTAATTCTAGAAGCACTAACGTTACAGACTCGTGCCTTAATGTGCAGTCACCGATTATATGAGGATTTTTGACTATTTAGGTGGACCATCATAGCATAGTTGTGGGTGGGTGTGGGGTGCGTTGCTAGAGTAGAGAGAGTGTAGTGTGTGTGATCGTCGGGTGGCCAGTGGATGTGGAGTGTGTTGCCGGGTAGGGTACTATGTGGAGTGTGTTGCCGGGTAGGGTACTATGTGTAGATTGTGTGTGTTGGTGGGTGCGGCTGAGGGTGTGGGGGTGCGGTATGGGGGAGGTGGTGCTGTGTGTGTGTGTGTGTGGGGCTCGGTCACCAAGGTACCTGGAGCAGGTTTGCAGGGGTCATCCTGAGTGGGCAGGAGGCAGGCAGGCAGGCAGGAGGAGGAGGAGGATGATGGGAGGCCGGACCACGGTCCATCTTCCCCAAGATCCTCAGTGCTTTGCATCTATCCCAGCCCTTATGTGTACAGTGTGTCTGGGGTTCACCCTAGAGACATCTCCACGGCCACTTTTCCCAGCGAAGTATTTGAATTTAGAATATTCACTTTGATACGAATTCTCGTAATGACAGAGGATTCTCTATGTCTAATGTAGATTGGATTAGGTTTTTGCTATTTCCATAGTATGAAAGACAAGACGAGTGTACTATAGATAGGACGTATTTCTAGTGAGGTAGGATCAGTGAACAGCAGTGTCGAAGACTTCAAACCTGAGGAGGCAATTCTTGCTTCCCTAGTGGAGAGAGGGACGTCCTTGCTATAGGGGTAATGACACAGGTCTCATCAGCGTCATATCATCTATACATCAGCCAGGCACAGACGATCACCACGGCAACGCTAGCACGGAGTGAGGGCCGCGTGGGCTGAGTTACCTGGCTTTTCTGGTTGTGGACGACGACCTGATACACCTGTCGTTGGGTCACCCCCTCCCCAGGTGTGCTCCACGACACCGGGGGATATATGGGCTTACCAGGTTTATGGTCGTTCACCTTTCCTGTGTAATGTGTGGGGTTGAGACGGAGGTTCTGGTTGTAAGAGGAGGAGGTACCAAATTTAGCAACACTCTGGGAACAGATGGCAGTTTGTCAGTCCTCACCGGGTGTGGTGTTTGTGTGTGTGTGTGTGTGTGTGTGTGTGTGTGTTGCCTGGAGATTATACCCGGATGTGTCCCTCACTTGTATATTGTTTCGCTGTAAAATAACCGGGAAGTGAAGTTCGTGGTTGTAGGGGACGTTATGATACGACCTGCTTTATTTCACTGTAATGAGAGGGGTCGTTTGGTTATTCCTGGATCACCTGTGGCCGGTAGATACCACCCTGTGCTATGGTTAGCTGGTTCCTCAGTACTAGATGTGGTAGAAAAAGTTTGTTTCGCACTCCTGCCGTTCGTCGCAGATTCCCTCGACGTCTGCTTGTGTGGGTGGGAGGGCTGGTGCGTCCTCTTGCTTCACGCCACTGCCGTCCTCGCACGGGTGCTGACGGGGTCTTGCATATCTACCTACCTTGCCTCACTGCTTCTCCATACATGTCCCGCGTGTCACAACATCTTCAAGACCCCTGCTGTCCCCTGCATCTACCTCCCTCGCGTTTCACCACCTCCCCCCACGCTGGTGTGTGCTGTTATGGACCATTACTCATGGACAAGAGGCTAGAGATGGGGAGGCAAACACGGTAGGGATGGGGAGACAAACACAGAAGCCAGAGGATAGTGGCCGACAGCATCAGCAGCACCACCATCTCGCTCGCTGACCCAACACACATCCAGCACCGTTGGTGCTACCGCCTGCAGTCACCACACACACACTCCCTCTCTCGTTGCAGACTTCGACTCCCATGTGTCCAGACCTGCGATACCGTACGCAAGAAAACGAAATCGAACTACGAATAAATAACGTAAGGAGTGAATAGACTATGCATACTGCTCGTCCGCAAAGATAAATTCTTTCGCAATTCATATTTTCTTTTATCAAACTACGGAAAAAAAGGAGCTTCATCTTCTTAAATGTATAAAGCAAGCAATGCCAATTAGTGAGGTAAATATGTCTCCAGTAATTAGCTTTCCATGTTAGGTTTCTTAGCAAATTTGATGACATTTTTGCTAATTTGGCAATTGGAATGAAGGAACCTCCTTCACTGCAGGGTATACGAGACCTTAAATGGCTAAATGTAAAAACGACGCTGAACTTGGCCACGTCCGGAGAGGTCATTCTCCAGAGGTCAGCGAGGGTCACGAGGGACAAAGCAATATCTACACAACAACTGTCTACTTTGTTTGACCTGGAGTTCGCTTTCCTCCCGTAGATGAACATCTGTAAGTCTCGTGTATATTGTCAAGGACTCATGTTCCGTATTGAAGTTCACAGTGCACAGGATTTAAGGTAAAGATTCGAATATATATATATATATATATATATATATATATATATATATATATATATATATATATATATATATATATATATATATATATATATATATATATATATATATATATATATACATATATATATATACATATATGTACCATGGCGAGGATTCGAATACATGTATGTACCATGGCGAAGATTCGAATATATACATATACCTGTCACCTGATAAAGATTCAAATAAAACATATACCGTTCTGAGAAATCGAATATTCACGAACGGTTGTGGGGGTACAAATATACTTGTACCATTGTAAAAACTTCGAATAAACATATATCATGTCCAGGATCCCTGGGTACATATTTGGCGAGTTGAGGTTGTTGGCCATATGCCTTAAAAGTGAGTATATGAGCATAATATATTAGTAGATCTTGGTTATTTATATATATATATATATATATATATATATATATATATATATATATATATATATATATATATATATATATATATATATATATATATATATATATATATATATCAACAAGTCTTGGTGCTTCAGAGAAGGTGCTGACAATTCGATAGTCGGCCAGTATCAGGGAGGTCTCCATTCTTCTTCTTAGACAGTAACTATACAAGGAGATCAAGACTGTGAAATGTGTCAGGTCTGATGTGTCAGGTCTGGTGTGTCAGGTCTGATGTGTCAGGTATAAGGTGCCCGGTCTGGTGTGTCAGGTCTGGTGTGTCAGGTCTGGTGTGTCAGGTATAAGGTGCCCGGTCTGGTGTGTCAGGTCTGGTGTGTCAGGTCGGGTGTGTCAGGTATAAGGTGCCCGGTCTGGTGTGTCAGGTCGGGTGTGTCAGGTATAAGGTGCCCGGTCTGGTGTGTCAGGTCGGGTGTGTCAGATGAGAGAGAAGGAGAGAAAATCCTACGGGATTTTTCCTCCATGTAAGTGCCACTCATCAGTGACGGGATGAAAACGATATAAGTAATTATGATGATAGTTTAAGTAATAATGATGAAGATATTGATAATAGTAATGACAGTAATGAAAATAGCTATAACAATAATGATAATAATGATAATGATAATAATGATAATAATGATAATGATAATAACAATGATAATGATAACGATAATGATAATAATGATAATAATAATAATAAAATGATGATAATACTAATAATTATAATAATAATAATAATAATAAAAATAATGATAGTAATATTAATGATACTAATGATGTCCAATAGTGAGGTGCATCTCTCTGATTTACACTCCTCGTTCAAGAGATCATTCAACCACGTCTGCTTCTGTAGTTTCTGTAGATGGATACATGGAATCAACCTGAACTCTGGATCCATCAAAATGAATATCACGAAAGACATATTTCATCTGTCCTGTGGTAGACTGTCCTGTAACAGGCTGTTCTGTAGCAGTCTGTCGTGTAGCAGACTGGTCTGTAGCAGTCTGTCGTGTAGCAGACTGGTCTGTAGCAGACTATCCTGTTAGTACTGGCATGTGCTGGAGCGAGGCGGTGACTGACGGTTCTGGGGGAACCTGTAGTGTAAACATCAAGTTGCAAGAATATCTTACACACACACACACACACACACACACACACACACACACACACACACACACACACACACACACACACACAAGTGTCTTTCTTCCCACGAGTCAGCACTCAGCAGCGTTGCCTGCTGGGGTCTGGCAGCCAAGATCATAGATAAAGAAGGTCTCTCCAACCTTCTCAGTGGTTTGACATACACACCACTATCAGTTGTCAGCCCAGCTCATCCACACGTACTTTCTGTTCCTTGATGGTGCCGTCAGCATCCATATTCGTCACAAACACCTGACAGGTTCGACAGAGATGGTTGGCAGGCTTGGCAGTCCTGCTGCCTCTAGTGTGTACTTGAGTCTCCTTCCTGTTGTCGTCGGGTGTTGGCACCTGTTAACACCGTGTTTGTTATCCATCCTCATCAAGAGAGATACATTACCCTTCTCTGATTCATCGTCCGAGGGTCCTGAGATGAGTAGATCACATCGGTATTACTACAGTCAGCAAGCTCAGCTGTCTCTTCTCATCAGGTCCCGTGCATCGAGTTGCCTTGCCATGGTGTCAACACATGGGTTCCGTTCACGTACATCAGCCTCCTCCTCTGTAGGTGGGTGAGGGAAGCAGCAGCAGCAGCAGCGACTGCGCTTGCTGATGGTATCACTGCTGCCATGTCACTGTTAGACTTACTCACACCTGATACATAACAGTGAGAAGTGAGATCTCGTGTGGCACTGCTCAGCTGATGGTTCCCTGAGGAGTAGGTCTTCCACGATCACCTGCACCAAGCAAAATCGACGTCATTCCAGTCATGCCCGTGTGTTGCTTTCGAGGAGGGACCTGTGTGAGTGGTGTGAGGGACGCCTGCCAAACATCCCTGCGACGAATGATGATCCACGAGGGGGTGTGATGTGGGTGACAGAATCCACATCTCCTGGCGTCTGCTCCACCGACCGATCTGGTGGGGTCCCAGTTAACCCACATTAGGCATTCTGGCCGCTGTGCCCCTCCGCTGAATTCGTCAACACAGCGTCATCTGCGGCCGATGGCTATAATCGTATCGAGACTGGCTCTCTTTAAAGGGATGTGGCCCTGACAGCTGCCGTCTGATACGATCCTGGCGACTGAGCAACACAGCAGTAGTACAGCCGCTGCATAGCAGTAGCATAGCAGTGGCACACTATCAGTGATCCTACAGGGACAAGAATGTTGACCTAACCTTCCCACACACATACGCATGCGCAGCTCAGCAGATGTTTTCTCTCATACATCATCTCCAACATCCTTATGGCACATCTCATGGCTTCCTTTTTATTACTCTCTTTTCCTTATAGAGTCTGCTTTAATAAGTGGCTAAACCCTACGAAACACATTATAGGTTTCAGTGATGAAATCTTTTGATAGAAAAAAATCACATTCCCTTGTTCTCGAGTCAATACATAGCAGCCCTGTCATGCCTATATTCTAGTATAAAGGGACCTCATTAACGACAGTTACCTACCCCTTTACGTGTTCCTCTTTAACGTGGATTACATCAAGTAACCACTTAAGAACAGTTAGCAAACTAATTCATTCGAAAGGACGAATGGGATCCGCCCTGGTGAGGGTGGGGAAGACGAGAGCCAGACACAAGGCAGACCAAAATTGATACGTGGCCAGCAGGAGTGTTGTGAGTGGCAACAGGTGAACGGGTCTTGACCAGTCTGGTTGTGTGAGGGAGCGACAAACACACGCCACCAACCATAACATTGGCTGTTTGGTGGTCGTCAGGAGTGATTGACTGGTATGCCGACGGTGAGGGCTGTTGGGGCGTGATTAATGGTCTGGAGGAGGAACAGGTGGTGGAGGAAGAGGAGGAGGTGCAATGGAGAGCAATACTGGAGAAGGATGGACAGGAGGAGGATGTATTAGAGAAGAAGGAAGTGTGGGAGAGGAGCAGAGAGAGAGGAGGAGGAGAAGGAGGAGGAGAAGGAGGAAGAGAATATATATATATATATATATATATATATATATATATATATATATATATATATATATATATATATATATATATATATATATATATATATATATATATATATATATATATACATATATATCCTCAAACCCAGGTCAGTTCAGGTCAGGTCAGGCGCTACATTGGGGAGGAGGTAATGATGTGTTTCTTCGACCCGTGAGTAAACACTGAGGTCGCTCCACCTCAAGAACCTCGCTTGGCTCGCATGTGGGACACATCCCCAAACACGGCGGTGAGAAGATTATATGTACAGAGTGAGATGTCCGAACATACGGATAAATATGTGTAAAGAAAAAGAAAGAAAACGAGGTTGTTCTTTTTTTTTCAGAGATGATACGTGGAGCAACTCATGAAACTTTGCCATCATGAGAAAGAGGTGAGGGCAACATATATATAAAGTAAAGCTGAAAATATAATTTTCTAACAAATGTTATTTTACAAGGATTGTGCACTAGGAGCAGCAGCTCCCAGCTCTTATGCAAGAGAGAGAATCGTTTTTAATGATCCTTCTGTCAGCGGTGTCAATCCTAAACGTAGCATGATGTATGAACATAAGAGACAGTATTCAAATTCAAATATCTATGAAATTAGACTTGAAGGCATTATACAAGTATTTGGATGGATATAAACAAAAAGATCAGAGGAACTTTGTGACTTTTTTTTTTTAGTTTTAGAAAATTAGATACTTATATAGGAAGGTGGTAATGATACTTATATAGGAAGGTGGTAATGATAACTAGTGATGATAAGGAAAACTTCAGAGGAACAAGTATCATCATTACAGGGTTAAACGCGTACGTCTAGCTCATGCTTATGCTTGACTCTTAAAGCAAGCAAGCAATATAACATCTTGTTATTCTCACGCTGTCAGCCTGATATATGCAGAGACGAGCGGGTCCTGCTGAGTGAGACATTGCCTCGTGTCTCGAGCAGAAACACACCTAAATGAACTACAACATTATAAACAGCTTCTCCAAATGAGAAAGTTCCAACCAGAGCGCAAGAAAGAGCGAGGGAGAGGTTCGTAAAGCAGTCTTGTGCCTCATTACTGTCATGTTCCTCCAGCAAGCAATATACATGAAGCACTTTACATCTGGAGGAGACGATCCAGTTGTGGTGAGGGTCGTCGTCTGTGCCTCGCCTCGCCCTCTGTGGGATACTACCGTCCAGTGTGTTGTCTGTCTTGAACCAGAATCACCTCGCTTCCCGACCCAACTGATGGAGCGGATGACGGGACTGAACTCTCGTAAGGAGAGATTGTTCGAGTGTGTCTGCGAGGCATGGGTTACACAAACGTATTAATCCATCTAAGGTGACACAAAGCGACACAAAGACTGACAATTAATGCGAGACTAGAGTTTCGATGGGAAGATATGTACAATCCATCTTTCTCTCTGGAGACTCAAGCAAGAATCCACCCTCTCATACCTACATCTGTGAAAAGACTTTTCAGTAACCTCTTCTTTGTACCCCTTTGGAGCAGTGACACGTATGTATTCCTGCTCCTCCTCCACCATGTATCTAACATGATGCTAGCATCCTGGGTGGATGTCAGTGTCAGTTCATGAGCCTCATGACGTATCATGAGCATCTGTGAGCTGACAGAGGAGTCGTGTTGTGGCATCTGTTTCTCCCAACTTGGCCTCTACTTGTAGACCGCTCTTCGTCCCTGTGTGTCTGTCTGTTTCTCTCTCCCTCTCCCTCCTTACCTGCTTTTGCTTGCAGTCAGCCGAGTGAGGTGGGGAGCAGGCCTCGATGAAGATACCGGCGGAGGACCAGATGTTGGAAGCCGTGTTTGAAAAAAGCAGAACAGGTTTATGAATGTGATTGTTCGTGTGGTGTCCTATAGCTGGCGATGAAGTACATAGAAATGGTTTCTGTACTTAGGAAGATCTAATAGCACAAGAAAACGGATTGAGGGAATAGCTTATCCACTCAGTAAGATTTTGTGGGAGTAAGTCTCCCGCTGATGCAACCTTTGAATGCTTATTGACCACTTCACCAACATCTTTACTTTAGATCTGCTAACGCAAGAACCGTCCTTCAGCCAAAGATGGATCACCACGAAACGAAAGTCCAATAAGGCATTAAAGACTGAGTAACGTCCCATCTTTTTTATCAAGAAAGTTTCCTCGAAATGTAATGCCAAAGTCGAAACACAAGTACTAAGACTAGACCTGGTTCCTGACCCCACTGAAAAAAAAAAACCCACAAATAAACAGAAGGAATCGTCAGTAGACTTGTTCCGAACGATACATATCAGTGTTTTATTTACCCTCTCGGGCAGGACCCTGAAGCCACTTGATATATCCACACCTAAAGACACCTAAAGACACTACAATCAGTTCATATATTGTTAGCAAGAGTCAAACCAGACATTGTTCTCATCTGGGACGAAGGATTTGATATTCTTTTATCATTTAAAAGGATCTGAAGGAACGCTTCGGTAACTACCTTACTGGATACCAAGAGACAAATAATATTCTGGGTGAATTTTTGATCTGAATTTGACGAATAGCACAATGACGTCAGTGTTTCTGTTAATGGTGCGGAGGTTACATAGCGAGACGTCGAAGACTCCAGGGCAGACTATACACGTTCCCTAAACACAGCCGAATGGAAAAATGAGTTACAGAAACTACAAGAGTGATAATCATACTTCATGACTGTTTATATATATATATATATATATATATATATATATATATATATATATATATATATATATATATATATATATATATATATATATATATATATATATATATATATATATGTATATATATATATATATATGTATGTATATATATATATATATATATATATATATATATATATATATATATATATATATATATATATATATATATATATATATATATATATATATATATATATATATATATATATATATATATATTCTTCCTTGTTTGACTTGCTACGCAGGAGCAAAACACTGACTTCCTTGGGTACATGTAACTTTGTGTGTGTCAATCATATGATCTAAATCTCTCGCTGATGCCTCCAAGTAAATGCGTATTTTGTGTCTCTGTCCATCTCTCTCTCTCTCTCTCTCTCTCTCTCTCTCTCTCTCTCTCTCTCTCTCTCTCTCTCTGAAGATCCCGGCCTTGTGTCGTGCCGGCTGGCCAGGCAATAATCAGATGGAGTCCCAGTGGAAGTCTTTTTGAAATGTCTGTTTATGTGACTGGTAAGAACATTGTTCGGCTATTAGCCTAATTATTCCAAGGCTCTCTGCTGCGTTCTCTTTGGGTCTCTCCTGCATCAGGTCAAAGAGCGAATAAGATAAGAGGTTGATGGTGTCCAGTTTATGTCATAAATTAGATGTGGGTTCCAAGAGCCTAAAAAAATATATAGAAGGATGTCTGGTATGTAGAAAATGGGTTTAGGGATTTTTCTGCACATCTCCTTGCATATAGATTTTAGTTATTTATCTAAACCGAAAATGGGGTTCGTTCAGAATGTTAACATTGTACATAGAATCTATGAAATTGACGCCTCAGACCAGGAGACATCGTATGCTATATATATATATATATATATATATATATATATATATATATATATATATATATATATACTCTCTAACAACCTAAATCTCATTACAGGAAATGATGGTAATTACTGTTAATTGTTACCCCTGCACTATTATCAGCAACCACACATCATTTTCTCCTCTCCCTTACGATCAAACACACTGTTTACCGCCAATTAACTTAATATATATATATATATATATATATATATATATATATATATATATATATATATATATATATATATATATATATATATTGAGAAAGAGAGAGAGAGAGAGAGAGAGAGAGAGAGAGAGAGAGAGAGAGAGAGAAGAGAGAGAGAGAGAGAGAGAGAGAGAGAGAGAGAGAGAGAGAGAGAGAGAGAGAGAGAGAGAGAGAGAGAGAGAGAGAGAGAGAGAGAGAGTGTGTGTATGAGCCTCTCTGCTTCTTTACGACATCGTTGCACCTGCAGACGATATTTCCTGGTGATAAAATCTAATCACGACAGACATCAATGGCAATCGCACCCTCCCTGGGCTCGAGTCACAGGCAGGAGGTAGTTCTGGTTCAGAGGGAGAGAGAGATTCCTTGTTTACAAACAGATCCATTGTGCTCGAGGGAGCCTAGCCTCGCTCAGTTACCCCCAGTTGTCACTGCCGAGTTACTTTCATGTCAGGTTTAGTTTATACCCTAATATATATATATATATATATATATATATATATATATATATATATATATATATATATATATTTTTTTTTTTTTTTTTTTTTTTTTATACTTTGTCGCTGTCTCCCGCGTTTGCGAGGTAGCGCAAGGAAACAGACGAAAGAAATGGCCCAAACCCCCCCCCCATACACATGTACATACACACGTCCACACACGCAAATATACATACCTACACAGCTTTCCATGGTTTACCCCAGACGCTTCACATGCCCTGATTCAATCCACTGACAGCACGTCAACCCCTGTATACCACATCGCTCCAATTCACTCTATTCCTTGCCCTCCTTTCACCCTCCTGCATGTTCAGGCCCCGATCACACAAAATCTTTTTCACTCCATCTTTCCACCTCCAATTTGGTCTCCCTCTTCTCCTCGTTCCCTCCACCTCCGACACATATATCCTCTTGGTCAATCTTTCCTCACTCATTCTCTCCATGTGCCCAAACCATTTCAAAACACCCTCTTCTGCTCTCTCAACCACGCTCTTTTTATTTCCACACATCTCTCTTACCCTTACGTTACTTACTCGATCAAACCACCTCACACCACACACTGTCCTCAAACATCTCATTTCCAGCACATCCATCCTCCTGCGCACAACTCTATCCATAGCCCACGCCTCGCAACCATACAACATTGTTGGAACCACTATTCCTTCAAACATACCCATTTTTGCTTTCCGAGATAATGTTCTCGACTTCCACACATTTTTCAAGGCTCCCAAAATTTTCGCCCCCTCCCCCACCCTATGATCCACTTCCGCTTCCATGGTTCCATCCGCTGACAGATCCACTCCCAGATATCTAAAACACTTCACTTCCTCCAGTTTTTCTCCATTCAAACTCACCTCCCAATTGACTTGACCCTCAACCCTACTGTACCTAATAACCTTGCTCTTATTCACATTTACTCTTAACTTTCTTCTTCCACACACTTTACCAAACTCCGTCACCAGCTTCTGCAGTTTCTCACATGAATCAGCCACCAGCGCTGTATCATCAGCGAACAACAACTGACTCACTTCCCAAGCTCTCTCATCCCCAACAGACTTCATACTTGCCCCTCTTTCCAGGACTCTTGCATTTACCTCCCTAACAACCCCATCCATAAACAAATTAAACAACCATGGAGACATCACACACCCCTGCCGCAAACCTACATTCACTGAGAACCAATCACTTTCCTCTCTTCCTACACGTACACATGCCTTACATCCTCGATAAAAACTTTTCACTGCTTCTAACAACTTTCCTCCCACACCATATATTCTTAATACCTTCCACAGAGCATCTCTATCAACTCTATCATATGCCTTCTCCAGATCCATAAATGCTACATACAAATCCATTTGCTTTTCTAAGTATTTCTCACATACATTCTTCAAGGCAAACACCTGATCCACACATCCTCTACCACTTCTGAAACCGCACTGCTCTTCCCCAATCTGATGCTCTGTACATGCCTTCACCCTCTCAATCAATACCCTCCCATATAATTTACCAGGAATACTCAACAAACTTATACCTCTGTAATTTGAGCACTCACTCTTATCCCCTTTGCCTTTGTACAATGGCACTATGCACGCATTCCGCCAATCCTCAGGCACCTCACCATGAGTCATACATACATTAAATAACCTTACCAACCAGTCAACAATACAGTCACCCCCTTTTTTAATAAATTCCACTGCAATACCATCCAAACCTGCTGCCTTGCCGGCTTTCATCTTCCGCAAAGCTTTTACTACCTCTTCTCTCTTTACCAAATCATTTTCCCTAACCCTCTCACTTTGCACACCACCTCGTCCAAAACACCCTATATATATATATATATATATATATATATATATATATATATATATATATATATATATATATACATATATATATATATATATATATATATATATATTTATATATATATATATATTCATCTATTTATTTGTTTATCTATTTATTGACGTACGCATTGAGATGCCAGTGTTTGATAAGATGGACCAGTAATATCATTATTTATGCCTCAAGGTAGATAATGGTGGGGTCGACCAGCTGTACAACCCCACTTATCGAAGGTGACACCGTACTGTCTGGCATACCTGGCGTCGTTTCTTGGAAATTCTGCTCATTATTGTTATATATATTTCTCACTCTCTCTCTCTCTCTCTCTCTCTCTCTCTCTCTCTCTCTCTCTCTCTCTCTCTCTCTCTCTCTCTCTCTCCCCTTCCATGCATTCTACCTCCCCTGCGTGAGCTGGGTAGTGCTGGGATCAGACGATGAACGTCCTTAGTGGCTCACGTCCACTCTCTAGCTGTCGTGTCTAATGCATTCTCCATCAGGGTGATGGTGTGCAGCCTTCAAAGATCATCAGATTTCCTGGGAATATTTCTTGACCTGTGGAATATTCTTAGTCAAAGATTCAGCTCTAAACTGGAGTTATTTTTGACCCCTGAATTAGCATACATACGTACCAGGCAGGTTAGTATACAAATAATCAAAAGGAGAGTAATGTAAATCATTGGTTAAGGGAAACGAAAGTAATTCAAAGCCTCAGGTGTGAATTAGCATATCTTATAATGATTCTACTTACTTTTTCCTTCTCAAGTTGCATGAAATTCGACAGCAAAGCCTCTCCTGCTCAACATAAGGAACTTAACCTCATCCCAATTTCGAATTTGATGGATGATGGTCGAGTGAACAGCTAGTCCCGAATTATTTTTCTGGAATTCATCGTGTTTTGCTGCCGGATTCATTCCATTTTCCCCCTAAAGAATGCAATAGAGCTTCAGTCGTAGATAATAGATCTTTAGGTACTTCTGTAAAGTATATTTTGATACGTTCAAGCTTGAGAGAATCAAAGAAAGTTTTCAAAAGTTCTGAATTCTTATCCATGTACTTAAGTGACTGACCAACGATCTGAGAACCTATACTGCTTCATCCTCAATCTAAGATATATTTGACGTAACAGCTGGTTTGTTATCTATCTATCTATTAGCTATATATGGGTATGGATTAACCGCAAAGAATAAAGCGATTCTACGTAAAGGAAAATGATAATGCACTCGAAATAACACAATTCTACTTTCAGACAGAAAGATATCCATGGTACATATAGTTATCGTGCTTTTTGGAGTATATGCAAGATTTCCTGAGAGATTGATCTAGAAAATAAGCCTGAAAATATGATTATAATGCTGCTAGAATAAGGCATCTAAGCATTGTGCTGTTTTCTATACGTTATCCCTGAATATAACATTTTCTTTGAATTGATCTGAACAATATTTTCTCTTACGCCTAAATTCTTTATGGCTAACTTACATATTTAGTCTGTCTCTCGTAACTGTGACCAAGAAACTAGTTAGAGTAAGAAGAATTCCAGTGTGCTCCTCTCTAATGTATGTGTCTGAAATATGTATAAAAAGAACGAAGAGGTTTGATCTTCCCAATATCAAGTTAAAGAATCCAGATCATTTTTCGAGTTCGTTTCGAAATTTGAAACTGAAGTGTAGGAACAGATCAGGCTGAGACATACTTGTGAAGTAGCGTAAGTAGTTTGAGAATTTGTGAATAATATGATAGATGATCTGAGACGACATCCCGGGAATTTGCCTTTGTTTGCACAAGTGGAAGTGGAATAGTCCCATCAGTGACCCTCTTACGAATTACTAAGAGAAGTCACTGGAAAAAAGGAAAAGATGAATGAATAGATGAATGACTGAATCAGTACATTAGAGAAAGATGAAAGTTAGATGCTTTCAGTCTTCATATACAAAGGCAGTTGAGATCTAAACCTAATACATCAACACAAAGAATACTGACGAAAATATAGAATATAGGCAATGAATAAAGATTCTTTGTTCTGTTGGTCTAATCTTAACTAAAGGAATGACTTTGTCTTCCATATCTGGAGTTTCTTTGAGATAGATAGATAGACAGACACAGATAGATAGATAGATAGTTACAGAGAGAGAGAGAGAGAGAGAGAGAGAGAGAGAGAGAGAGAGAGAGAGAGAGAGAGAGAGAGAGAGAGAGAGAGAGAGAGAGAGAGAGAGAGAGACCCAGAACACCAAGCGTTTTAAAAAAAAATATATATACATAGCATAAATCCAACAGACGTAAGCTTCAAAACACTTACGAAAATAACGCCCCAAATAGCCATTAAAACGCCCTCACCCTGTTTGATCTGGAGATAAAATCGCTCGTGCAATTGGGACAGAAGGGGGGGAGGGGGGAAAAAAGAGAGAAGGAATTACCCGTTGGGTATTAGTTCCGGCCATTATCCTACGATAACACGGCCACCATCTGCACACCGGAGGGGCGTCATCACAAAGACATTTTCAAGTGTCCCAACACCAGGGTGACATTTCAATCCAGCGCCCCGGAAAGATTTAATTACACTGTGACATATTTTCCGGCACCAGTGGACGCCAACGGCGCCCTTTTATATACACCCATGATGGATGGTGGAGACTGGGCTGGTCCATATGGCCAGGAAGATGGCCATACCAGGAGTGTATGGGGGTTGAGAGTGGGTCACGGGGAGGAGGAGACGAGATGGGGGATAGATGTATATATGTACATATACATATATATATATATATATATATATATATATATATACATATATATATATATATATATATATATATATATATATATATATATATATATATATATATATATATATATATATATATAAATAATCCTACAGTTGTGATTTTAAAGAAGTCTATCTATAGAGAACTTGATGCAAAACGAAGCGAAAGGCATAGATGGGTAATACGTCATCCACTCCTTCATAAAGGGGACAGGACGTGAGCATAAAATGTGGGGGGAGGTGGGAAACAATAGAGCTGGCGTCCATAGTGAGGTGTACAGGTGATGGATTATAAAAGAATATTAAAAATAATCAAAGAGAGAGAGATTGATCGCTGGGGGGCCCCCCCTTGTAGAAGTTTTAGTACCCCGAAGCGAATCTTCTCCTTGTGTAGACAATCTTTCCTACACGTGAAGTACTGTTCTGTATATTGGAAATGAAGAACAACATCAAAAATCCATATTAGAGTGATGATAATGATGATGAACTACAGTAAGGAAGACGTGCGTGTGTGTGCAACAGACTAATTTACCACCATAAGTTATCAGAACTGAAGGTCGCAATGTACTATATGAATCTAACTCATAATGTTTGATTCATCATAGTTGCTTTTCAAGAGAGTTTAAGCTTCCTGAAGCAAATACCTTCCTTACGTGATAGTTTCTAGATTATCATTGCTTTTGTTATTATCATTACTATTATTATTATTATCATTAGTATTATTAGTATTAGTATTAGTATTATCATTATTAATCATAATACAATCCCAGGAACCCTTTTATTGGGCTCCTTTAACCTTATATATATATATATATATATATATATATATATATATATATATATATATATATATATATATATATATATATATATATATATTTTTTTTTTTTTTTAAACTATTCGCCATTTTCCGCGTTAGCGAGGTAGCGTTAAGAACAGAGGACTGGGCCTTTTTTGGAATATCCTCACCTGGCCCCCTCTGTTCCTTCTTTTGGAAAAATTAAAAAAAAAACGAGAGAGGAGGATTTCCAGCCCCCCGCTCCCTCTCCTTTTAGTCGCCTTCTACGACACGCAGGGAATACGTGGGAAGTATTCTTAATCCCCTATCCCCAGGGATATATATATATATATATATATATATATATATATATATATATATATATATATATATTTTTTTTTTTTTTTTTTTTTTTTTTTTTTTTTTTTTATACTTTGTCGCTGTCTCCCGCGTTTGCGAGGTAGCGCAAGGAAACAGACGAAAGAAATGGCCCAACCCCCCCCCCATACACATGTACATACACACGTCCACACACGCAAATATACATACCCACACAGCTCTCCATGGTTCACCCCAGACGCCTCACATGCCCTGATTCAATCCACTGACAGCACGTCAACCCCTGTATACCATATGACTCCAATTCACTCTATTCCTTGCCCTCCTTTCACCCTCCTGCATGTTCAGGCCCCGATCACACAAAATCTTTTTCACTCCATCTTTCCACCTCCAATTTGGTCTCCCTCTTCTCCTCGTTCCCTCCACCTCCGACACATATATCCTCTTGGTCAATCTCTCCTCACTCATTCTCTCCATGTGCCCAAACCATTTCAAAACACCCTCTTCTGCTCTTTCAACCACGCTCTTTTTATTTCCACACATCTCTCTTACCCTTACGTTACTTACTCGATCAAACCACCTCACACCACACATTGTCCTCAAACATCTCATTTCCAGCACATCCATCCTCCTGCGCACATCTCTATCCATAGCCCACGCCTCGCAACCATACAACATTGTTGGAACCACTATTCCCTCAAACATATCCTAAACTAGGAACAATGCTATATATAATAGCCTCTGTGATGCAAGGTAGGCACCAGTGGGTCTTTTGTGTAGATGCGAGGATCGGGAAATCTTGGGATTTATGTATGACAGGATCGGCGTGAAATTAATTTTGATTCAGTGGGTTTTAGTCTTATTATTGGATTATCACATGTGGGGCTTGACGCTGCTGGAGGAGATGGAGAGAAAGAGAGGGGGAGTGAAAGAGAGAGAGAGAGAGAGGGGGGAAACGAGGGGTTAGAGTAATATCTCTCTCTCTCTCTCTCTCTCTCTCTCTCTCTCTCTCTCTCTCTCTCTCTCTCTCTCTCTCTCTCTCTCTCTCTCTCTATCTGTTTCATTCATTTGCTGGACAGGAAAGTTTTTGGCATATGGGAGAAACGATGTGTTGTACGTGTTACGTTTATTGTAATATGAACGAAATTTCAAGATATTTATTGAAATCAATGTTCGAAGGTTTGAGGTATATTTTAGGTACTTAACTGTGCATGATTATCCTGACGTGTGTGATATATCATAGAGGGTTTATCTGTTTTCAGTAATGACGATTGTACGAAAGACTCTGAAAATTCACGGGAATTATACCTCATTTAATTTATGGTCGAGAGCGCTGTATCAACAACCAGGGAGGAGAGGAGGGAGGGAAGGCAGGGCTAGAGGGAGGAAGAGGTGGTGGAGGAAGAGGAGGAGGAGGAGGAAGAGGAGGAGGAGGAGGAGGAGGAGGAGGAGGAAGAGGAGGAGGAGGAGGAGGAAAATGGGAATAAAAGGGAACAGAATATTGCGGAATGCTGGTTGTAGCGGGAGGGGAGAGAGAGAGAGAGAGAGAGAGAGAGAGAGAGAGAGAGAGAGAGAGAGAGAGAGAGAGAGAGAGAGAGAGAGAGAGAGAGAGAGAGAGAGGCATGACAACCCTTCAGAGATCAGCCAAAGACGGAAGGAACAGGCAAAATGATCAATATCATATAAAACAAACGTAAAACCCAGTCCAATAGACTACGAAAGCATGACAAAAGACATGGTACAAGTTGAGAAGTGACAAAAACTAAACCAAAAAAATAAAAACCAAAGAACAAAATCGCAGAGGATAACAACAAAAAAAAAAAAACGAAAAAAAGAAAGTAATCCAGCAGGCTAGGTTTGAGTGAGGGAATATTGATGGGTTATTCTGCTCAGCGGAGAAGCAATACAATGGACGCCACAATAGTTCGTGTATGAGTCTTCGTGAGGGTAAATAGAGGGGTGGGTGGCAGGGTGTGAGGTGTGGAAAATTACATTAGGCATCGTGTTTGACAAGAGGGATGTGTGTGAAGCTAAAGGCAAACACTCCTGTGCTGCCCTACCCGCGCGCACAACGCCTGTGTGTGTGTGTGTGTGTGTGTGTGGAGCCCTACCGGATATAATCACCGACTCTAACCCCTATTATCAATAATTTTTCCACACACACACACACACACACACACACACACACACACACACACACACACACACATCCTTCTTCCATTCTCCAGTACACTACATACACATACTACGTAATCACATCTCACGATCGTGGACGAACAATTTTGATCATTTGATCACCATGTGTGTCCATCCTGCAAATCAAAATCAAAAAGAGATGCCACTGAGAAACTGGGTTGCCTCATGATCATCCTGGCACACACTGATTAAGACCTTACAGTCTTTCCTACAAAAAAAAGGATTCGTCTGTTTCCTCCATTTCTCGTTTTGCTACCATCTCCAGCCATGATCCGTCCATTGAGGCCATGATGATAAAGAAGTGTCGACCTTCCCACATGGCTGGGATTAAGCAGATGCTACATAAGACATGAATTGTCGCTAACAGCTCACCCCAAACACTCCTGTAATCTCTGCTTCCGTGAGAAGAGAAAACAACAATGAGAAACGCGTTACAAAATCCCTGTATCCTGATTATTGCTGTAGCGTTCAAGGAAATATTCAACCTAAAAGCCACGACTGAGATCGGGAAGCCAGTTTCATCATTTTGAGGGATCTGCCTGCCTGCCCCTAGTGTTCGATCCAGTGTGGAATCCCTAAATTGTATTCCCCTCGCCGATACAGGGGTCGAAATAGACGTTACTAGTCTTTGATGCCGGATTAGAACGCTTTAATGGAGGATCAGACCCTTTCCACCAACCATGGGTCGCTGGGAAAGAGGATTGGAACGGTCATACTGGGATGGAAACCTTTTTATATTGTAATGTGGCCGCTTGCTGCAAAGGGCGCTTGGAAAATAGGGTAATTTTGTTCCCTTTTCTTGCTACGTTGGTGTTTTTACAGTCACACCTTTACAATTCCTGTTTTTTATTATCATTCCTCATTGTGTAAGCTGTTAGAAGATTCATTTGTCACTGCGTCGGAAAGCAAAGATACAACCAAAGGAGAGAAGGAGGAGGAGGAGGAGGAGGAGGAGAAGGAGGAGGAGGAGGAGGAGGAGGAGGAGGAGTTGGCGAGGTGGCGGCAGAAGAAGAGGGGGACACAAGGTGAGGAATCTAGCAGTCACGCCTTGGCGGAGGAGTTGCTTCTCTGCGGTGCACGTTGGGTGAGGGAGGTGTGAGGGAGTTGACTCCGTCAGACTTAAGGGGAGAAAATGAAGTGCTTTGGATTGATGTGGCCTCTCTCTCAGACATCTAGCAAGACCTCTGGGTACATCAGAGATCAAGGATCCACAAGCCAGGACAATCGTCAGAGAAGATTTAAGAAAACTTCGAGCCATTTATTTCTTCCCTGAAGACCTCAAAGTCTATTTGTAGCTTTATCAATCGAGAATCGAAGATGTGTGTGCCCCCTGGGTTACATGACTTGCTCCACTTAAAGCTTGACAGCATTGCAAACAAGACCCCCAGCATTCCTTGATCTAAGGGCTTTGACACCCTTTGACACCTCTTATTCAAAGACCTATACGTCTCAGCTTATACAAGACCCGGATGAGTCTTGCTTGCCTCTCTGTACTCAAGCATTCAACGAACACCTTGCAAGCAACTGAACCAAGTACCTAGGAAACACATTCAAAACCCATAAGAGGCTAATGGCATTAAGCAATCCAAAACCAACCACAGAATCCGTCAGAAGTGCGAACATTAGTGGATACCTGAACATATGGCGAACGATCCTTTCCTTCTTCTTCACTCCTCAAATCCATGAACGAGTGTCTCAGCCAAGGGGCTGCCGTGGAGACCTCCATGATTTGGAGGGGGGGAGTCCATTACCATTTAGATTGGCAGCGTAGTTGTGTAGCGAGATACCGACGGGGGAGGAAGACGTCCACAAGGGACCTCCAGCCCTTCGATTGTTGCCTGAGATTAAGACCTCCTCCTGCTCCTCCTCCCTCCTCGCTCCTCCGCTTCCCTCCTCCTCTCCTCCTCCCCTCCAACCACCACCAGGAATGAAGAATGTTTATTGCGATGACTAAAGTGATCGGAGGAATACATTAGCATCTGGGGGTGATTCGTGGGGGATGATTCGTGGGGGATGATTCGTGAGGGGTGATTCGTGGGGATGATTCGTGAGGGGATGATTCGTGAGGGGTGATTCGTTGGGGTGATTCGTGGGAGTGGTTCTTGGGGTGATTCGTGAGGGTGATTCGTTGGGGTGATTCGTGGGAGTGGTTCTTGGGGTGATTCGTGAGGGTGATTCGTGTGGGTGATTCGTGGGGGTAGTTCTTAGAGGTGATTCGTGAGGGTGATTCGTGGGGGTGATTCGTGGGGGTAGTTGTTAGAGGTGATTCGTGTGGGTGATTCGTGGGATGATTCGTGGGGGTGATTCATGAGGGGTGGTTCTTGGATTTTTTCCCCTTCTATTTTCCTTCTTATGTAGGGCAAGTGAAAAAAAAATGGAAAGGTGGGGAGGAAAAGAGAAAGACGAAAAACAGAAACAAAAGTGTGAATTAACACACCCACCCACACACACACACACACACACACACACACACACACACACACACACACTGCTTGTATGGATATGTATTAACTATCGAATGCATACATGTAAACCAGAAGTAGATAAACAAGCAAACAGGTGGATAGATATATAGACACAGAAAGATAGATACATAGACAAAAAAAGATAGACAAAGATAGATACGAAATTAGAGCTTTCAATAAAATTATCAAGCCAGCATCAGTGACATTATGTGAGAGAATCTTGGGTTAAAAAGTGAAGTGAATCTCACCTTTACAAGGCTGGATTCCCTCACCCTACCAGCTGTCCTTACACACACTCTCCCTGCGTCACGCACTCACCACCACACACACTCACCATGACACACTCTACGTCACACACTAGTTTCTCTCATCTACTACGGACATCAAGTCACTTCAATCTCTTCCTTTATCTCGTCTTGATCCATTTCAGATATATTTTTCTTACACTTTCCGGTATTTAAGTAATGTCTAAAGTAACTCTCATCTCTTCTCATCATACGCTGAAGTACGCAACTTCAGGTGCCCTTTTTTATAGCTAAGTAATGCCCTTAGAGGGTTTGAGACCTCAGTGCATCCTCTCCCACTATTCTCCTTCATCCCACATCTGAAAGAACATCTCAAACATCCTCCACTCACTCTCCCGATATCATATCAACACCCCAGACAATCCACAACTTCACTCCCTCACTCTACCCACATCTGAGCAACACCCCAGACAATCCTCTGTCTCTCCCCACTACTCACTCCCTCGTTCACAATCCTCAGGTCACACTTGGCGTCGCAGTCGGCCTCGTCTGATATGGTCTTCGAGGGGGGGTCTCTGCACAAAGAGGACCGCCGGCAATAAGGTCTTCCTCCGCTGTTTATGGCTCGAATTATCCCGTCAGGTAGGCACGGGTGGCCGGGTTCCTGGCTCAGCGAGAAGCACCTAGTGTGGCAAACATCCTCACACCTAGTGTATATAAGGCGAGGTTCAACCTGTAAAAAAATCTGCTTTGATTGCTTCGAGGGAGATGTTGAGGTGGGATGGGGTGTAGCAATGTCACAAATTTTGCGAAGAAAAAGTCTTTGAACTTCTTGAGAACAACGGGAGAGGTATTGAAGACAGCCCTGTGTGTCCCTTGGGTATGACAGCTTAATCTTTCGACTCGACTCTTTGGTGTCGTGTGCGATCGCTTCGACGACCCCCGCGTCGCTGATGGCTGCGTAAAACCCTACACGATGGGCAACGTCCCTGAGTAACAGTGATTGCAAGAGATTTCTGAGATGGGCGCGTTAGGTCCGGTCAACAAGCTATACATATCGGATGTCGATGAAGAGGGAAGATCCACCGAAATGGATGTCGTGGATAAACTGCTTTACTAAAACGGGAGGCGCTAACGGTGATGTCCTGGTTCTCATGTAGTCCCCTTTCCTTCCTCCCTCCTCCCCACACCCCAACAATTCTCGTCCCAGTTAGACTTTGGGGAGAGGAGAAGGAGGAGGAGGAGGAGGAGGGAGAGAGTGGAGGGGCCCCATCTGCTGTCTGGTGAGGCGTGATGAGTGATAAGAATTGTTATCCTGGAGGAAAACTTTATACTTATGGGCAGAGATCGCTACCGCTGGGGAGGAGGAGGGCTGTTCCTGCAGAAGGAAGATCGTAGGATGGTGGTGATAAGTTGCTCCCTCACCCTGAGGAGGAGGACTCCCATCTTAAGGAACCAGAACTGTACTGTGTTTTTTCACAGGAAAATATATCGACTTCATCGTAGAATCAAGACTCGATAATGAAAGAAGGAAGAACTAGGAATCCATCATGATAATCAAGGAGTATTCACAAGGAATCGTTTGAGTTTGCAAACACAAACTCTTTCATTCAAGACCTCAAGAGTTCTTAGGAAATCATCCAGTTTTTCCTTCGCCAACAGACTGACGAGAGACTCCAGAACACAAGAACTTACATATTCACGATCAAATTTGCCCACTACAGTGTTACGACAAGTTATATAATGAAGAATGAATTCTTTTCTTCTCGTCCAGCATCAGTGGCAGGAAAATGATGAGACTTGTACATGAGCAGACATGTGTTGTATGAGGTAAATTGTAAGACGTGTTACGGGTCTGGACACTTCTCGCCGAATGATATAACAGAAAGAATTGGTTCTCAAGTATCGTATGCACGTTGTGATATGAAGCTGTCGTGAACTGCATGGGAACATCTGCCTTTGTAGCTGAATTTCGAAGCTTCAGAAGTGAGAAATACAGCGAGTTCTATTTCCCTAAATTCGATGGATAAAGTACGAAGAACATAGAATCCATTTGGCATGTTTGATGACCCCCAAAATGCATCCCCTTCATCGGAAATGAAGGGAAATCAGATTGTCATATACTCACTGACCCGTGGTCTTATTTCATGAACTGATGGTTTATTGTATTCCATGAGTAGAGGACCACAGGGGAGGGAGGGCTGGGTGAACGAGGGGAGAACTGGCCGCTCCAGCTAAGGGCATGGTTGTCCTTTGATCGGCGGGGTGTGGCTGACGATGGAATGATTGTGACACGAAGGTCATTACCTGGTGTTGGTGTTGGTGGTGGGGGAAGGGTCACAACCTGGTGGTGGTTGTGGTGGTGGTGGAAGGGTCACGACCTGTTGGTGGTGCTGGTTGTGGTGGTCACATGCTGGTGTTGGTTGTGGTTGTGGTGGTCACATGCTGGTGGTATAGGGTTACGTGCTGGTTGGTTGTGGAGGGAGCGGGTCACGTCCTGGTAACGGGAGAGTTACATGGGAAAGTAACATGATACCAAAGAGCCACTGAACTCACATATAAGACATCCGGCTCTTGGGTAGCCTAACCAAGACACGAAGCCCTTCACTAGCACGAGTGACTTGCTCGTGGCTAACACAAGCGAGACGTCTGGCCCTGGCTAGCACAAGCGAGACACCTGGCTCCTCGATAACACAAGCGAGACATCTGGCCCTCGCTAACACGAGCGAGACATCTGGCCCTAGCTAGCACGAGCGAGACACCTGGCCCTAGCTAGCACGAGCGAGACACCTGGCCCTAGCTAGCACCAGCGAGACATCTGGCCCTAGCTAGCACAAGCGAGACACCTGGCCCCTCGATAATACAAGCAAGACATCTGGCTCCTCGCTAGCACAAGCGAGACACCTGGCCCTAGCTAGCACAAGCGAGACACCTGGCTCCTCGATAACACAAGCGAGACACTTAGCCCTCGCTAGCACCAGGAAGAGTGAGCAATGTTGCCAAGAGTTCCTGAGAGACGATGAAGACCTCGACGTCCCTCCCTCTAGATCTACCCCCCGGGGGGCCTAGTGATCGCTGTAAGGAAGTGACATCACTACGACCACGATCACTAGAGAGAGAGAGAGAGAGAGAGAGAGAGAGAGAGAGAGAGAGAGAGAGAGAGAGAGAGAGAGAGAGAGAGAGAGAGAGGCAACGTCACAATGTTCACCCTGTCGTCTACGAGGCTAATCACTCTCTTCTGTCAGTTGTTTGGTCATATTTACCTTGTGTGTTCCTTTCTTGTGTGTTCCTTACAGGTTTTTTTTTTTTTTCAGTCCCTTGTGGTGTGACACGGCCTTAAGAAAGGGTGTTGTTGACGTCGCCAGGTACCTCACCCACCCATTCATTCGACGGGTGGATGAACACCTGGGTTGAGTGGTTAACTGTGAGTCAACCACCCTAACCTTTACTAAGAACTCGAACCTTCGTGGAACTTGGGCATGATTCATGGCCAGCAACGCTAACCCTTTCGTAATTACTCTTCCCTAATTACAGTCATACCCTAATTACTTTAGAACACCTCGTTAGTTACATTAGAAAGTACATACGGTCACACCATGGTTTAACCATCCCGGTTACATTATAGTATTACATTGTTCGTCCCAACCCCACGAGACTCGAAGCTTTTCCCCACCCTCCCCTCGTCTGTCCTGTGAATAATAACAATAAAATATGCAGGAAGGGAGTGGATGATGCCCCACCATCAGGCTGGACTGTGAAGACATAAAAAAAAAAATGAACAAGTCCCATACAGTGATTATAATTAGGGAGAGTAACCGTTATGACTGTGTGTGTGTGTGTGTGTGTGTGTGTGTGTGTGTGTGTGTGTGTGTGTGTGTGTGTGTGGTTTCCAGTGTGAGTTACCATGTTTCCGTTACTTCTAAAGTGAGGAACTATTTCTGTATCACCTTCCCTCTGAGTTACAAAGTTGTCTCATATCAGCGTCTGTGCTTTTCGGCGTCATGTTTATCACTCTTTGGACGACTCACTAAATCCATTGTCGGTGATAGATGGTCTGCCCTTATGATCTCAGCTGAGCAATATATATATATATATATATATATATATATATATATATATATATATATATATATATATATATATATATATATATATATATATATATATATATATATATATATATATATATATATATATATATATATATATATATATATACATTTACAAATCTTATCCTAAGGTAAACTCCTTCGTCAGCCAGTTTACGTCTGGAGGACCAGCTGGAGGTTTCCTCAGTAGGCGGGCGCCCTTCAGATGACGCCGTTGGCGGCGGTGACGGTGGCCATCTTGCTCTCCTCTCTCTCTCTCTCTCTGGTAATTTTCACGCGTCATTACCTTCAAAGGGAGGGGCTGGGGTTGGGTTGTATGGGGGGGTTGTGGGGGGTGACAGGGAGTGGGGGAGAGGTGGGGGGTATTGTCCAGGGACAGCCTTTCATTGTCGGGAGGTGAGGGGAGGAGGGGTTGTGGACGGAGGGGAAGGTGCTGGTAGTATGTTAGTATATGGTAATGATGGATAGAGCGAATTCGAACGATGTGGTATAAAGGGGGCGACGGGGTTTCTTTTTTTTTTTAATAGATTTACAATAAGCCTACGACACACCTTGGCAAAATGGAGTCTGAAGTAAATTTTATGCTGCTGGTTTAAGAAGTCATCTATCCACATTTATGAGTAATTGTTTAAAGGAGAAAAGATTGAGGAGTGAATAAGAAGGAGCGAAAGTAGGCTTTGAATCACTGCAGCCTAAGCATTACAAGGAAGGGGAGTTATCCGCAGCATGTCACTATGATGTATCTGTTACACTGGAGCAGGAGGTTACTGCCTCAGCCCAACACTCATCTGTGGGTAAAAGTAATAGCAGTATTTCCAGCCACCATGAACGTCTCCACGTCTCATTATAATTCCATTTGATCAGCTCATCTACATCATCCCCCTTTCCTATCTCCACCTCTCTCTCGCTCTACCGCCTCTCTCTCCTCACCCCTCCCTCTTTTCTCTCTCTCTCTCTCTCTCTCTTCCTTTTTTTTTCCCCTCCTCCTCCACTTTCCCCATCACTCCCCTTAGTGTTGCTTGCCCTCCGTGAGTGAGGCTGGCAGCGCTCAGGACGCCAACACTTGGTGTTGAAAGCGGGAGGAAAACCTTTCATGCTGATGTATGAAGCACGTTACAACAAAAATCAGGACGAGATTATCTAAACTACAGACGTATAGTGAAGATAAATTAAGAGCTTTAATCCACAGAGGGGGAAAAAAAAGATGATCTTTCTTCGAATTAATCTTCAAGTTTGTTATCAGGCAGAGGTAATTCCTTCTAACACCACGGAAATGATACACTTTGCATATCTATATATATATATATATATATACATATATATATATATATATATATATATATCCTCACAAGACATGATCCACGCGGTGTGTATCATCAGTCATTACCCAAGACATGACTTTCAGCTTGACATGAGGCTACCTGGGCACCCACGCAATAGATCGATGCCTCGAGCCATCCAGCTGAGGTAAGAGGATCCTGTTGGAGAGGGGGAGGATCCTTAACATAGGGTACAACACAGGAAGATACTTTAAACCCTTAAAAGAATATGTTAGACCGGAGAACCTGTTGTGATTCGTCTCTTCAATCTCTGCTGTTCTCTTTTCTCCTCTTGGTCTGTCTTTCTGTCATTTCCTTCTTCTTCTCTTATTGATGGAGAAATACACACACACACACACACACACACACACACACACACACACACACACACACACACACACACACACACAGCCAGAATAACGTCCTAAAGATAATTCCAAGTTGGAGAGTTATCAGAAGTTTGAGTCCATCCAGGAAATGGTCCATATTAAGGTGTTTTCTGATGCAACACCAGCGCAGATGGGCGAAGTAAGGGTGGGGAATGTAAAAGATTTTTAAAAACTGTCCAGAACATGTGGTAACGTGCACAGGAAAGTGCAGTGTGTGTATGTGTGCGTGCTGTGTGTGTGTGTGTGTGTGTGTGTGTGTGTGTGTGTGTGTGTGTGTGTGTGTGTGTGTGTGTGTGTGTGTGTGTGTGTGTGTGTGTGTGTGTTTCCTAGACCCAAAAAATCAGGTTGTTTACATATGATACTAAGATTTACAGTTTTGTAAAAGACAAATCTACCAAGCGATGCGAAAAAGACCATAAGTTTATATATACCTTAATAACATACGATAGAAAGAGAGGGGTCAACTTGCTTATAGGATCTGCCGTCTGAGGGGAGACTTATCTAAGACTGGTTGGCTGGTTGGCTGGTTGGCTGGACGTGCTGGTGTGAGGCGAGGATGGTAACACTGGGTACGAAACCTGAGAAAGAGCGAGGAGGGGAAAAAAAAATGTAGTGGAGGAAGCTATGCGGAAGCAGCTGTCTTGGAAAAGGTGTTCTGAAGTACCGCAAGGATGGGATGGATATGGTGAAGGGAATGGGTTGATGATGGGATGGGTAACGCTGATGAAATGGGTGGTGCATACTGTGAGGGTGGTATGATGGGGTAAGGTGTTGTGGAATGGGTGGGTGATGGTGGTTGTCGGGTGATGGTGAGGTTTCTGATAGGGTGGTGGGATGAAATGGGATATTTCATGATCGAGATGGTGATTAAGGTCATGGAAAGATCTAATGGGCGTGGCATAGACGTGGGCGTGGCAAAGACACGGGCGTATCACAGACATGGGCATGGGTGCTGTGCCGCAGTAAACAGACTGGAGAAAAAGAAAGAATTCCCACATATCACCCTTGTCACTTCCCCATCTCGTTTTCCCTTCCTTCTTCCTTCCTTCCTTCCTTCCCTCCCTCCCTCCTCCCCAACCCCCCCTGCTGGGGCATGATAGCGTGACGCAGACGTGACGGAGGGTGACGCCTCCTCCCAGCGTCAGGTGACGACGAGGAGGCTGGCGGGTCACGTCACGTCACATTACCTCAAGTTAGTTCACATGGTCGCCACGAGGGAACGCCGGAGACAGATGGTGGGAGAGGGAGGTGGTAGTGTCTCTCTCTCACTCTCTCTCTCTCCCTCCAAGTCGGTGAGCGTTACGCGCGAGATCATTGCCTTAGGACAAAACTTCGTCGTGTGTACTTTAGGTAGATTCTCTCTCTCTCTCTCTCTCTCTCTCTCTCTCTCTCTCTCTCTCTCTCTCTCTCTCTCTCTCTCTCTCTCTCTCTCTCTCTCTCCTTAGGCGGCTACCCAGTGTCATGGTTTGTCAGCCGTCCTTATTCAAGCACACGACTCGCGTGTGTCTGTATATATATGTGTGTGTGTGTGTGTGTGTGTGTGTGTGTGTGTGTGTGTGTGTGTGTGTGTGTGTGTGTGTGTGTGTGTGCGCGTGTGTGTTTTATTACCAGGACACTTGGCGCAGCAAGAGGCCTTCATCCTATGGTCTCTCAGAATCACTCAGTCTATATCGAAGGAAATATGTATAATTCCATGCCATTATCTTTGACCACCCCATCACTCTCGTCCCTGTAGCCCCACATCCTATCTTCTTTTTTCCCTACCTGGTCACGCCTATCCCATCCTTCCTAACCTCTTTATCTTCAACCCCATCATTCACTGCCCCTTTTGCCCTTCCCACTTCCCTCCCATCCGCGAGACGTGGGTGCCACGAAATCTGGCACTAGGAGCTTTTGTGACCTAACTTACCGGACTGACGGATGGTGGCGCTAATTGGTGTAATAAGAGCTTGAGGCGTGCTGATGGGTGGGCGCTGGGCGAGTCGGGTGGGCGGCTAGGTGATGGGGTGACGGGGTGGCGGAACAAGGGATGGGCGGCGAGGGAGAGATGGCTGAGGATATATGTATATCTATTGTCGTACACTCGGCCTCGTAGATCGGTGGTTACACCGGCTGCGCCTTCTACAGGAGCCGAAGCTTAGACTGTGGTAGTCTTCAGAGAGGCTGCTTGACTCTGCCGGGTCATTCGTTCGGCTGGGTTGGTTCTACCAGGTCGTCAGGCTGGACAAGCATTGCTGGTCGTGCGTCAGTTCTGGCCAGGCCTGGCTGAGCTGGTCGAGATGAGGATGATAGAACTCTCAACCCTCCATCATCAGGGAAAATTGAACTCCTCAGACGACAGAGTGAAGGCTTGAGGCCCACAAGCAGCGAGGGGATGTCTCTTCCCTTTATAACATGGTGATGGGGCTGTGGAGGAAGCAAGCTCCAGTAGTTTGAAATAACCAAATATCTATCGGTACTTCATCAATTTTTCTAATCGTTCATTTGTTTTAGGTAATCATGAGGCTCCTGCAATATGGAATTCACGCCTAGGATTCGAACTCAGGCTGGGCCATACGTGAATCATGGTCAGCGAAGCTAAACCACTACATTATGGAATCCATATGTAGTCCAAATATAAGGATGGACAAATATGCAAAGATTTTTCTGAGTGTGTGTGTGTGTGTGTGTGTGTGTGTGTGTGTGTGTGTGTGTGTGTGTGTGTGTGCCTTATACTTTTAATATCATAAATTCTAACTTTAACTCTTGCCTTCGGCTCTGTGGAAGATCAACCTGGTGACCAACTTTTAAAGAGAAGACTTTCGACCATCTTTTCCCTTCAGACAAATATTTTGGACTGTGATGGTTCCTCCCTCGGGAGGATGGAGGCCAAGGGCAAGACAGGACTCCAGGAGAGGGATTCCTCTGGTCAAGGAGGAGATCTGAATTCTTAAAGTAGATGCGAATTGATTGTGTGAACTCCTGTTCAAGCTGTGGGCCATGACCCCAAAGGAGGGAGGATACAGAGTGTGAAAATAATGATCCAAAGGACAAGGCCTTAATGAGTGAGTTATGTAAGTTATGTGATATGGCAACCAATTATAATGGGCAAAATGGGTACTTTTTCGTTGTACCTGCGCACCAATTAGCGTTATGGTACGAAATGGTTACACAGATCTTGTAATATTCGGTCGGGATTATCTCCAACTTCGCTGACTATGAAGTTTGTGAGTGACAAAGACTCTTACGAAATTTTTGGATTTCTGAATGTTCAAACTTCACTTTGATTCTTCAACGCCAACCAAGAGATTGGAGATAAAAGAAAAGAAGATTTGCTGCGTGTGTTTGTGCGTCTGAATGATTTGTCTGATTTATTCACTAAAAGAAAAGAGATTTTATCCTCATTCATGACTCTTAGTTGAATCGTAAGGATGGAGAGAGTTTTGGAACGTTTTTGAGTTTTCTCTTTTCGCGCAATCCTGATTAGAACTTGTTATTCTGCCTTCGAGTAGCTTCTGGGGGACAAAGGCTCTTCCTTACATCAACTAAATTCTATGATTATGTGATTTGCTTAATTATGCTTTTTTTTTTCCTCTTCAGAAAAATGGTTGTCAAGCAAATGAATAATGAACAAAAGTGATAATTCACTCGCTTCTTTATGAGTTCAAATGAATGGCTACTTATACGTCATTGCCACTGAGTCCACTCGAAGGTCTTAAGTGGACTCCCTCGAGTCCAAACCCAGCCAAGCTTCGTGTCTGGACTCTGTCTCCATGGCTGTTGTTCGGGCCTGAAGCTGTAAGGTTATCCCGCACGTGAACGCTCACTCAACATCTTATCCACTTCTTACCTGATTACCTCGTCAGTGTGAGGCGTTCCCCTATCTCTGTAGGGCTCAACCCTAGAAACTACGGGGACCCCATAGAAGTGGGGCGCGGGGGGGGACTTTCAATTTGCATAAATAACTATCTATATCTCATCTCTTCTTGCTATATTTGCCCCGGGAATCCATCAATTCAATCTATTTCTTATTGACTATAGAGGTTTTGTCAGAGGGTGAGGAATCTCCCCCATATATGATATTCCTTTGCTCAGAATATTTTGCTAGCTACCCTCACAGTGAGGAGGGCCACTGTTTACAGAAGGGAGGGAGGGAGGGAGGGAGGGTAAGGGGAACACGAGAGGCAAGGGAAAGGAGGAGGAGGTGGAGGACGGAGGAACAGCAAAGGGAGAGGCGACGGTATAAAGAGTAGCCACAATAAGAAAGTATCTACATCAGAATTCCATTAAGGGAACAACTCACTCTGCAAATACTCAGTTCCGAATGGCATCCCGGATCTGATATGAGATCCAGCACAGTTTATTAGTTAAGGATACAACAGTTTCATCTCTGTCAAGTTTTGAATTTCACTCGTGAGCAACAGGGATTCCACAAGCCTTTCGTTATTTCCCTGTTTTTTATATATATATTCAATTGCTCGTTCCGGACGATTGTTGCGTTACGTGCAAACTTCTGCCATTTGTCTCAGCTCATCAAGGGTTCGTAAGTAACGAGACGACGACGTAAGCGAATCCTCTCCCCTTGGCTTCTCGTTCATCATCTCTCGAGGATCGTCCTGATTCGCGCCGTGATAAAGGTGGTGGTGGTGGTGAGACACCCCGCTTTGGCTCCAGTCCATGTCTCCTGCAGACGGAGGAGGAGAGAGAGAGAGAGAGAGAGAGAGAGAGAGAGAGAGAGAGAGAGAGAGAGAGAGAGAGAGAGAGAGAGAGAGAGAGAGAGAGAGAGAGAGAGCGGAAGGGTTCGTCCACAATGCTGGGAGGGAGGGGAAAAGAAGCGAAAAACTGGCTGAGGAAATGAGACGAGAAAACAAGATGGATAGAAGTGGGTGGTAAAGTGAAAGGGAAGAGGGAAGGGGATGACAGTGGGGGAGGGGGAGGAGGGGTAGCAAAGATGGAGAAAAGACAGGAAGAGGATAAGATATATCGTCAGGAGCTGAACCTTTGCCTGGATGATTCGGAAGAGAAATGAGAAGGCATTACTGAACTCCTTTAGCATGACGGTACGAATCCTTGGGCAAGACGGTACGATCCTTGAGTACGATGGCTTTGCATTTTGACCTGACCCTTAAGGTTCGAGTCAAAGGCCAGACCACCACAGCCAAGGGTCGTACCAGGGTGTTTAAAGGTCGTACAGTCGTGCTCAAGGTTTATGTGTTGGAGCCTTCCTTAGTTAACCTATTATTTAACAAGTCGTAAGAGAGTCCATTTACTCAATGTATATTTTCATTATATTTCATTTACATTATGTTACTCATATTTATCCTAATTGTCTTACCCATGGACATATATCATATTTATCTTACTCATATACGTATATCATAATTGCCTTGTATACATATATCATGATCAAATACTTCGTTGAAATTCTTTGGAATCTTATCATCTCTTTCTCTTTCCTCATATTTCTCGTCTCTTTATATCTGTCTCTGTCTCTTCCTCCATATCTCTCTGTTTCTCTCTCATTCTCTCTCTGTTATTTTCTTTTCTACATCATCCAAATCCCTCCTCACTCACACTGGGTATTCGTTAACACTGTGCAAACGGTTTCACCGAAACCATAAACCAAGACGAATGAAGCAGCTTCGCTCGTCTGGTCCCTGGGCTTCACCATCTTGCCTCAGTCGTGGGTGATGGACCGGACATCCCAGGATGAGACACAGGATATATAGCCATCCAGAGGGCAGTCCATCTCCTGGCTGCCACCCAGCCAAAGAAAGGTAAGGTGTCAGCGGGACTGAATCCTTTTGCCTCGCGGATTCGAACCCTAAGATCTCAATGTGCAGAATAATGTTGCCTGGTGACCGAACTGACCGTTCGCTCTGTTTACAGATCATTCTGATTTGATTTTTTTTACCGCAAGGGCGACGAATTGGTTGTACAAGTCCTGTGGACGGTGGCACAAATGAAGATGAATACAGTGTTCAAAAGGTTCAGGGACTGAGCCTCAGTGACTGGATGACGCTACTAGTTATATGATAATGACCCAGTTTACAAGAACTGTATAACAAATAAATGAATTATTTAACTAATTACGTCGTAGATAAACTATTCACGTTGGCTGAATAACTATGATTGGATTATATAACATCTGTATAACTGCTGACGATAGGCAAAGTTAGATTACTGTTCAAGGATCTAGATGAAATGTTTACGCATACCTTGTTATGTGTGGTAGGAATCATCAGCGAAGTCGCTAGTTTTACGACAGTCAAGTTCGTAATGTTGCAGTGTGTGAGATGGGATTCTGTTGGCAAAGTTGACATTTGGTCTGTGGAATATCGAGTGAAGGGGCGAACCTCATATGAGCATCTATACCCCAGACTGGGTCAAGGGAACAGTAATAGGTATCTACTGATCCTATCAGTGGATGTATTACTTCATTTGTGGTATTTGATTTAGAAGCACTGGAGCCATATAATCTGGTTCTGATCCGGTAAACTACTTATCTAAGTGGAATAGACTCTACATCTCTATGGGGTCATTTCATTTATGAATTATTTCCATCTTTCCTATGCTTTCTTCTTTGATTCTCTATATCACTGTACGTTGCCTTTGCTATACTTGCTTGGGATTGAATAACCCATCTTTTGTTTTCCCTCAGATATCACCAGATATTATATCCCTTCTTATGATGTTGGAATAAATGAAGGGTCACGCTCTTGTACTCAAGGGTCGTAAAGTCGTGTTTGATGGCTATACCGTCGTGTTCATGGGGGTTAAAGGCTCCTATGAGCCTAGAAGGAGGGGGAGAGAGGGGTCGTCTTTGTGAGGGTATAATGTGTGTTTGCTGTGGGGACCAGAGTTAAGGTAGTGCCACGCATGAAATATAGAAACACATGATGAATGTGTTAACTATTCTTTACTCTACTTTCTAAGAATATTCGTATATGATCATAGAATTAGAGGAAGAGGAGGAGAGAAGGAGAAGGATGAGGAGGAGGAGGAGGAGGAGGAGGTGGTAGGAAAGTTGGAAAAGAACATGTGAAGAAGGGACCAGGAGAAACGATTAAGTAAAACGGGAAGGGACAAGTAGGAAACGGTAACTGGGAAGCGATAAGACAGGCGGAAGAATAAGAGAGGAGAAATCGAAACAAATCAGTGAAAACACAAAAAGAATATGGAGAAGTACAGAAACAGAGGAGAAATATGGAAGAGGTGTAATATGAGAAAGGAAACTCTCAGAGAGGAGAATAATCAAAGTGGAGCAGGGAAGAAGGGAAGTTAGAGCGCAAGTATCCATCACTGGAAAGGTCATCACAGGTCATCCCATCGGGGGGTAAGTAAGGTCAGACCACGTCAGTTCCCCACAGACCCAAGCTGACACGTTGAGAGAGGACGAGAACGTATACACATAACGAACGAGATCATCAACTTACGTCAGTAACGTTTGTTGGACGATCATGCCCAACTTTGCTCCAGACAACTTCACCACACCCGCTCAAGACGAGGGAGGGAATCACATACACTGATGAATAATAGGCTCTGGTTGGCCTTTGAAAGCTGCAGGAGTTAGCTGGTACGTGTAAGGGGGCCCTAAGGAATAGGTAGGAGTGCAGAGACATGGTAATATCAAGGCTTGTTATTTGGGTTTTCAATGCCTCACACTCACTGCTGCCACTGACGACGTAAATGTAACGTAATGTCAGAATAAATGGTGAATTATTTTGATCCAGGGAGTACAGACAGTCTCGTCGAAGAATATTCCTCTCTCTTCAGAAGGAATAGATCATTTCCCTGCTCCTTCTTGGAGTGCAGTCTCCCCATAAAAGGGGAGTGAATTACACACAACCATACATAGAAGGACGTCATGTTTCCATATTCCTGTACCTTATGATCCTAAGCTGCGGCATGGGTCCGCTCAGGGATGGGATCTTTCGTGTCAAGGACCAGGCAGAGGTGCACCTTGAGAGTCGAGGAGCACTGATATTTCGTCGCTGTTGCTCAGCCTTTGTGAACGGTACCACTCTCTTATGAACTCATTAAGTGATTTCATTCATTGCTGCCCTGTCTTTGGAAATGCATCAGTTATGACGTAACTTGCAATGTACATATCCAGTTTTTTTGAGGCATAGTTTATAGATCCGTCATGCTTTCTGTGTCTCCTTTAGTGCCATCGCCCACAGGGTAGAATAGGAGACCTCATGTGGCAAGAAGGATGATAAAGAAACAATGATATATCAGCCAAGTGCTAGAGGTGTGGAGGGCGAGGTAAAGGAAAATACAGAAAGATACACAAGAGAAAGGACGAAATCAGAACTTCCATCACACTGAGTTCATTAATCCTGATCACGTTGATGTAGAAGAGGAGAATATGTATTGTGACCACATATCATTAATCTCAAGTCTCCTCCTCCGATCGGGAACACACACACACACACACACACACACACACACACACACACACAAGACAAAGCCTGGTTGGGTCAGCCGCAAACGGTCAATCAAGTGGTGGGTGTTTCCTCAGCCTCAGGGATGGAAGATTGATTGATATTAAATAGTGAGAGGAGAGGTCCAGCACGGCGGATGTCTGTACCAACGTCCTCATGATCCAGATTAATGGCTTCTCTCTCTCTCTCTCTCTCTCTCTCTCTCTCTCTCTCTCTCTCTCTCTCTCTCTCTCTCTCTCTCTCTCTCTCTTCATGTCTCTTCCTGTATCTTGCCTTTTCCGTCCGTCTGCTGTCTATCTCTCTCACTGTCTCTTTTTCGCTCTCTTTTTTTTCTTTCTTCTCTTTTTTTCCTTTTTTTCTATCCACTCCCTTCCTTTCTTCTCATTTTCTCTCAAGATTAATGGTCAGTCTCTCTCTCTCTCTCTCTCTCTCTCTCTCTCTCTCTCTCTCTCTCTCTCTCTCTGCTTGGCCACGCCCCATGACTCGTCCGCAGATGTTGATCTAACATATGTTGGATGGATGGTGGGGTGTGGGGTTGGTAGGTGGCTGGTTCAGGGGTAGGTGGGTGACGGAATGGTAGACGAGTTGAGGGTCAATAGGTGGGTAGTGGGTGTTGGATATGTAGGTGGGTAGTTGGGTATTAGTCAATATCCCATTTAGAATGAGTTACACCCTGGATTACACAGGACGACATTAAAAGAAAAAAAATAAAGACATGCTGAATTGTTTTCTTTTTATGATAGTCTCTGCCATTATATGGAAACTGAAGATTAAATGAATTTTACGTACGGGGGTTCAGTTCACAGACTTGCGTGGCGCACCACACGAATGTATGACTCAAGAATACAGTCATGAGAGGGGGAAATCCACAGCCACAAAGATCTCATAATTCACATCCAGCACAGGCTGACAACACCTCCATCATCCAGCAAATGTTGCTGCACCTAAAGAGGCTCCCATCTCTCTCTCTCTCTCTCTCTCTCTCTCTCTCTCTCTCTCTCTCTCTCTCTCTCTCTCTCTCTCTCTCTCTCTCTCTCTCTCTCTCTCTCTCTCTCTCCCTTCCCTCCGGCCACGGACCAAAGTTGCCCCCCCGATATATACAAACTGGTACCAAGCTGCTGTCAGGGACTTAGTGTTACACTGAAATTCGATTCTTACCTAAAATATCTTGTTCTGTTGATGGCAATTAGCAGCGACGCGTGACAAATTGAACAATATGATTTACGAGCCTTGGAATCCCAGTTGCCAGGCCTGCAAAGAGGCATTCAGAAGCCACTTATGTGAGGTGGAAAGTTTCTAAAATGTGCCCCTCGGCTGACGAAGTTAAGTTCCAGGACACTTGACTCGCCCTCAGTGATCTGATTAATAGTCAGAGAACTTGTAGAAATGACTTGAATTGTGGTTTTATTAATGCGTCGTGACGAAGTGTTGAGTGAGAACAACGAAGGAAAACGAGGAGCTCCCTTGATAGAAAACTGAACAAGTTGAACAATAGAAATTGACAAGTTGTCTTTTTAAAGGAATGTGTGATTTAGATTTAGACTTCAGAATAGAAAAGCTTCACCATACCCCAAGTTCATTAGCATACACGGTACCGCAACTATGATGATAAGAAAAGATAAGATAAGGATAAAGCCCCCCCCCCAAAAAAAAAGTTGAGATTGAGTTATAATAATGTGATAAATATATTCTAAGTGCTAGAATTATCAGACAAACGACACAGGAGTTGATGAATAACTCAACGGTTGATGAATGATGTAAGATCTTTATTTTTTCCCCCATGAGTAACGTCTCCTCGCTTGGTGAACAAGATTCATGCATGGTTCCCTCTACCCCTGACGGTGGGGGTTACTTGATAAGAAAACGGGTTCTTGAAGGCAAGACGTGTGACGCTGCAGCGGGTAAAGCCACTTTAAGAAAATGACTTCATCTGTAGCTAACTTGTTTGTCAAAGTATTATTGCGAGTTTCCTTTCCTCACCATTTCCTCCTCACTACATCTCCCTCACCACTCCTTCCTCATTACTTGCTCCCTCACCACTCCTTCCTCACTACATCTCCCTCACCACTCCTTCCTCATTACTTGCTCCCTCACCACTCCTTCCTCACTACATCTCTCTCACCACTCCTTCCTCATTACTTGCTCCCTCGCCACTCCTTCCTCACTACATCTCCCTCACCACCCCTTCCTCACTACATTGCCCTCACCACTCCTTCCTCAGTACTTGCTCCCTCACCACTTCTTCCTCACGACATCTCACTCACCACTCCTTCCTCACTACATCTCCCTTCACCACTCCTTCCTCACAACTTGTCCCTGACCATTCCTCGCCACCCCTCCTTAACGACCCTTCACTGCCCCTCTCTCACTGCTTCACCTTCTCTCTAACCATCTACATTTCCTCCAATCACTGCCTCTTATCTACTCTTTACCCATAGCTCTATTTTCTTATCTTACTCCTACCATCCACACCCTTTCCCTTTACTCTCCCTTCGTCTTCTATTGTACCCTCCCTTCCCACACCCTTCCCCTCCCCTTCTCTACCCCCTCCATCTCCGGGGACACATTATGGAGTTGTCACAATGATGTACACAGAGCAGTTTGGGGAGGGACACGAACCTTTGTTCCTGAGAAGTGAATTTTCACTCGACTTGTCCTACCATCCATTACGACCCTGCCTGTTTTTACTCTTCTGTTTCAAAGAGATTTACGGTTGTTTTCACCTGGACTCTTGTTTGTTCCTGTTATCTCTATATTTCGAGCAATTTATCTCCTGGACTTGGGAGGGGGAGAAAAAAATATCCTAGAGTGATGTGGGGGGGGGTTTATATCTGGCAACTATTAGTGGGTCAGATTTTGGAGGTATATGGAGCGTGTGTGTAGTGATGACCTGTTGTTAGCATCACCATAACCATCTAATTGCCCTCTCACGTAATTGGCCGATCTAATTCACAAGACAAGTTATCATAGTTATGAGATAACAAGTAGGCGTGTACACCATCACACATATATAACACTCCTTCCTTTAGGTACAGTCTTACTCAAAATCCTCATCACTATCGTCATCAGCTGCCAGGCGAGTGTCATAAACCATCGTTATCTCTTCCCCTCCTCCTCCTCCTCCTCCTCCTCTTCCTCCTCCTCCTCCTCCTCCTCCTCCTCCTACGCTATATCATTATCACCATCATCATCATCATTAGTTATGCTGCGTTATCACATCATCACTCCCGCCACGCATCATTATCAGTTCACCATCTTCGTCATCCTTATCAACACTGGTGTTAATTATTCTTATCTTCGCCATCACAGAGAGTTGGTAGCTAAGGCCAATGGTTCCCTCAGTAGACTGGCCGCTAACAACAGCGATTCCTTCGCTAGATTGCTCGCTAACAACAGCGATTCCTTCGCTAGATTGCTCGCCAACACCAATGAACACATACTAAGCGCATTTTGCTTCGTTCTCCTTCACGAATATGAAGAACGCTTTAATCACACTCTACGTACACACTCAGACTTACCCCCTTAACTATTAGAGTGTGTTAAAAAAAA
The DNA here is from genome assembly GCF_036320965.1 of Panulirus ornatus. Lineage (NCBI taxonomy): Eukaryota > Metazoa > Arthropoda > Malacostraca > Decapoda > Palinuridae > Panulirus > Panulirus ornatus. Next base: position 58,764,526 of record NC_092237.1, on the reverse strand, counting down.
AGGGGGGTACTTCAGGACAATATTAATATCATGGGGGTAGATGAAGGGGTAAATGCCCTCTGAGAGAGAGAGAGAGAGAGAGAGAGAGAGAGAGAGAGAGAGAGAGAGAGAGAGAGAGAGAGAGAGAGAGAGAGCTAATGGATTAGGCCCCAGTGAGTATGTTAAGTGGAAACTCTCCTGAAGGGGAGACCGCTAAGAGGTAAATCCCACCCCAGCAGTGCTTTCGATCGGGTAATCCACTCCAGGGATTTATTTCTGAAGTAGTAATCCCCTCTAAGGGGCGATTTCTATAGTTAATCTCCCTTCATGAGAGTGTTGAAGCCTAGACCTTAAAGGAATCCCCCTTTCATGTGAGTTTTAAGGGAGTGTTTTACCCCATTTGAAAGTGTTTTAAGGGCGTGGCACTGCAGGAAGGAGGGAGCTAAAAGGGGGTAGCTAATTCTTGGCTCCGCCATTTACCCCTTCAGAGAAACAGCGCCGGCAAGCTGATCAATAGCTCGTGGCGTGAATAGCTGCTATTTTCATAATCCTTCGTGCAAATAGTCTGGCCATGTTGCTACGCTTATTGATGAGTGGGTAGGACCTGGGAGGAAGGAGGGAGGGGGTGTTACTGTTCCGTAGGGGTGAAGGAAGGAAGGAAAGAAGGAAGGAAGGAATGAAGGAAGGAAGTGGTGTTATATACCTACTCCTGTTGTATATATATATATATATATATATATATATATATATATATATATATATATATATATATATATATATATATATATATATATATATATATATATATATATATATATATATATATATATATATATATACAACAGGAGTAGGTATATAACACCACCTCCTTCCTTCATTCCTTCCTTCCTTCTTTCCTTCCTTCCTTCACCCCTATATATATATATATATATATATATATATATATATATATATATATATATATATATATATATATATATATATGTATATATATTCGAGGTAATCTATGAATCTCCACGTATCTAAGAAATCCTTCATTTACAAATTAAGACATCACACGTATCTCTCCTTTTTTTTTCTTATATTTCACCAGTGAATTCCATCCACGATGCGTATCTATTTTCTCCCTCATCCTGCAGTTAATTAAGTCATAAACTAAGCCCTCCCCCCTTCTCCTCCCCCATCATCAGCTGATTTAGATATCAACAACAACCCAAAAAAAAAGAAAAAGGATCGAAGTCTCTTTTGCCTCAGCAGTTGACAACAGATCTCACTATAAGCCAAGGTATGATGTATCCTAATTCGCCGTTGGAATAAACGCACGGCGACTGTCATATCATTTATACACCCCCACCTTCCCTCCCACCACCACCACCACCATCCCTCTCCTGCACTACTTGGGACGAATTAAGCCATAAATCAAGAACCTAATTACCGTAATTACACCCCCTTAACCCTTTCCCCCCAACCCCTCCTCACCTGTAGCCACCAAGGTAGTAGTAGCCCAGGTGAGGGATAGTCAGATGAACAGAACGCAGAACTAATGGCATTTTTTCACGAACCTTTTGCTTTCTGAGTGTTTGCCATCACGGAAGGGCGAGACCCATGATTGCTAGAATGGGGGAGGAAGGGAGAAAGGGAGGGGGGTTCTCTCTTTCCCCCACCCCCTTCCTCCTCCTCCTCCTCCTCCTCCTCCTCCCCCCCTCCCCCCTTGGACGTTCGGCAAACACGAACTGCATAATTGCTCTTAATTATGATGACATTGTGAGCTGGGATGATCCTAGTTTCTCTTTAGCTGGTAGCTGTATTTATTACCAGATGACTTAGTGCAAGAATAGGATATTTGAAGATTGAAAAGTCTGTTATTGTTCGGCTGAAAGGTGTTTTGCTTACAAACAACTTGTTTTCTTGTTTGATATTGTTGATATCATTCGTACTTTCTGATTCGGCTCTTTTTTCGTTTTCCTTCTGTGGTGGCGCTACTGACTCGCTGACGATCATTGCTTCTTACTTTACGTGTTCTGTGGAAGTTCAGTGTTGTTGGTAGTGAAGTTCAGAGCTGTTGGTAGTGAAGTTCAGTGCTGTTGTTAGTGAAGTTCAGTGCTGTTGGTAGTGAAGTTCAGTGCTGTTGGTAGTGTAGTATCGTCCTTATGTGACGGTCTGATGGATGGCATAACCTATAGCCACATTACATATCTTTCCTATGCACTGTCGCCAGTTACTGAGGTACATCTATAACTTTACTAGAAGTGCCAAGTTTAAACTTACAGCAACTTAGGTTTAGTTAGTTTAGGTTACGGCGACAGGACCTGGACACACTGGAATCTATACTGAGGTATAGTTTTACATAGAAAGAATCCTTGCTCTCTCACCACTGTGAGTATCATTTCTATAATATATTATTCACTAAATAGGTATAGGGACAATTACCAGTAATGGATTTAGCGGGAGGGTCATCTATAATAGGTTATGGGGGGGGGGGGGGGTAAGCAGGGGTCATTAACTCTAGCCTCTGTAACAACAGATGGTCATTAGCGTAAGTGAGTGTAACAAGCCGTTTGTCTGTGTTGTACTTTTTTCTCCCCCCGATATTCATGGATGGATCTATGTTATGTCTGTACGTACGTACATTTCATTCATCTCTCTCTCTCTCTCTCTCTCTCTCTCTCTCTCTCTCTCTCTCAGTCAATGAATCCTTCTATCTATCTGTCTATCTATCAAGAGTAAGACGTTTGGGCTTGATCCCCAGGATTCCCGTCGAATCCTATGGACACATGGCGTATATAGGATCACATCGACTCCATAAGTCCAGCCTCTCCTCACCTACCAGAGACCCCAGGGTTAAGATAGCCTTGTGACTGGTCTTACACAGGGATGCGACCCCGGGCCCCTCCAGGAGCTGGGGAAGACACTATGCACACCCCTCCACCCAGGGGATAAGGATCGACTGAGTGTGAGTGTGGCGTGAAGGAATGGTTAGAATGTGTGAATTGCAAGCCTTAGCATGACCGCGTTTGTGGCTGTGATTTTGAGTATGATTAAGTATGATAAACGACGTGTTGCAGTCGAAAGTGAGTAGATTTTGAGTATGATACAGTATGATAAACGACGACAAGTGTTGCACTGGAAAATGAGTAAATTTTGAGTATGATACAGCAAGATAAAAACAAGTGTTGCAGTCGAAAGTGAAGTAGATTTTGAGTATGATACAGCATGACAAACGACAAGTGTTGCAGACGAAAGTGAGTGGGACTGTGATCACGAAGATGAGGAGAATTGCAGTTCTCTCGGCAGATGTGTGATGATCTCGCCTATAGGGGCCGCTGATGACTCTATCAGGCCCTAAATCACTCGGCCAAACATCTCCCTCAGACTAACAAACCGTCGATCTAACAGCTCCTCGTCCTAACAGCCCCTCTGGGACTATTTCCGGTGAGTCACTAACTCGTTACGACCGACAGACAGGGAGGGACGGGGGAACTGACGGCTGAGGCAGTGGGTAGGGAGGAGGTGGACGGACGGAGGGAGTGGACGGATCCCCAAGGGGGAGCAGGGGGACTGATGAAGGGAGGGAGGAGAGAAGGAGGGAGCGAGTCAGGAGCAAGGGGGAGTATGAGAGGCCTAGGAAAGGGAGGAAAAGGGTGGGGATGAAAAGGGATAGAAGAGGAGATAGAATAAGGGACTTTGCGGGAAGAAGAAGGTGGGAAAAATGAAAGGGAGATTAGGGTGGAACAGGAGAAGGAGCCAAGAGAGGAGCTTCTTCTCTAAGGCTCAGTCATCTGCTCCTGACGATACCCATGTGAGTGTGTGTGTGTGTGTGTGTGTGTGTGTGTGTGTGTGTGTGTGTGTGCGTTATCACATGATCTCGGGCACACACTGTAACACTGATGGAAGCCGCGTTATAAATCTGATCCACCAAACTGACGTTGTCATGACTACTCGTCGTCAACCGTCTATCACACACATTTCTTCTTCCTCACTGCAGATCATCAGATTAATTCATCCTTTCACCTCCTTCTCTCTCTCTCTCTCTCTCTCTCTCTCTCTCTCTCTCTCTCTCTCTCTCTCTCTCTCTCTCTCTCTCTCTCTCTCTCTCTCTCTCTCTCTCTCTCTCTCTCTCTCTCTCGTACTCGTTAGTCTCGCTCTACGCTATCTCCTCGTGCGTGCTGGCCTCACCCAGCCAGTCCTTCCTCTGCATTGCTCATTTCCCTTCACGTCCTCTCTCCCTTCCTGCCTATCCCTTTCCCTTTCCTCCTCGTTTGGTCTCCCTCTCTCTCTCTCTCTCTCTCTCTCTCTCTCTCTCTCTCTCTCTCTCTCTCTCTCTCTCTCTCTCTCTCTCTCTCTCTCTCTCTCTCTCTCTCTCCCCACCATCACCGCATCCCCTATACCCCACCAAAAACACCTTCCTCCCCCAACAACATGCCACCTTCCTCCTTCCTCCCAACGCCCCAACCCTTTCCCTCCCCACAACAAGCTAACTCCTTTTCTTCCTCCCCACGCCCCAAGCCCCTGTCGCCCCACCACACCCCAACCCAAACCAGGGAGGCCCGCCTCACGTCTCCCACCTCCCACCATTCACCACTTCCCCCAGGGGAACAAAGTGTTCTATGGCCCGACACTTTTATTGACTTGGGATTATCAGCGCTATTGGGAGAGGACGCCACTGGGACCCTGGGGGAGAGAAAGAGAGAGGAGGTGAGTGCGGAGGGAGGGATGTAGGACAGAGGGGAGGGGGGACAGTCCTTTTTTTATGTCAATGGTGGCGATTGGAAGAGAGGTGTGTGCTGCGCCATACAAGCATGGCGTAGACGCACTTGAATAGATATAAGGAGATAAATGCACGTCTATACCTCACACACACACACACACACACACACACACACACACACACACACACACACACATCAAACACAAGCGCACAAAATACAGGGACCCACGAAAGGAGAACTCCCTCTCCACACAGTTCAAAAAATTTAATCACAAATAGGTATCTACATACACCAAACGAAGCTGTCTATACACCTATTACCTACAGCATCATAGAGTTCATAACAGCAAGTGTTCCTGTCACGTGAAAATATTACATTATTCATTATAAGAACTGTGTGTTCAATGAGCCTAGAATATTGCCGTTAATAAGTCATGAAAGTAATTAACACACACGATACATAGGAAACCATGTGAATATAGTGATATTCCACAGCATCTTTTTCTTTTCTAGTGCATCATTAACCCTATATCAGGATGAACTTCGTAAAAAATTGTGTAAACTTTGATGTCGAGATTCTTGTGTGAAATTACCTATTTGTACTGCACTGGGAGGGGGTTATAACACTCATGGGGCCCAGTCTCTTGTACATTGCCCTCATACAACTTTTCAAACTTCTGAATTCTGTCTACAGTTAACACATTCAGTTTATTCCATTCATCCACCATTCATATTCTACCAATGTACTTTTTCACATACTTTCCAAAAGATTCTCGTTTGATTTCACATTATGGCTTCTGGTTTGTTCTGTCCTTAAGTCTTTCGAAGATATGGACTTAAAAGTTATGATCAGGTCACCCTTCACTCTTCTCTCCTCCAAGGAAGGAAAATCTACAGCTTCTAGCCTTTCCCTATAACTCATATATGTGTGTGTGTGTGTGTATGTGTGCGTGTGTGTGTGTGCGTGTGTGTGTGTGTGTGTGTGTGTGTTTCTGACGGCTGAATGAGCTGAATGAATAAAAGAAATAGCTGGTCAGTAATCAGGGTTACAACTGCATCTCATCAGCATACACGCAAAAAAGGGTAGATGTCCAGATATACAGGAACCTAGGAACCTGTTCCATCTGTATAACGGGCCAGATTGGGTCCGATGTTGGCTTCCCTCCCTCTCCTTCTCTCTTGCCATCACCTCACTGGCCTCGACCTGCCAATCGTGCCATTCCAATCGTCTCCTAATCACGATTACGGGATTGGCTGATGGAGATGGAAAAGGAGATGGTCGGAGGAAAAGTTCCCTCCCCCAACCCCACACGACCTCCGTAGGCAGGATACACAGCTCCCCATACCTTCAATCTCCCTCTCCGTGACAGCGCGAAGGTTAAAAATGAAAGTAATTTGGAAATCCAAAAGTAATTGTTTTTATATACTAATTACAACAGCTTAATCCGTGAGGCCAACGGTATGTGAAATTACTTTAGGAGTATGTAAATTCCATCGTCCATCTCCCTACCCTCTCCCAGGGGGCCTAATTACTATAATACTTCCTCCCTAACAATTATTCTCTAATACCAGGGCTTTATCATTGATACCTCGCTCCTCCTTTTTAATAGGATCAATGCTATCGATCCTCTCCTCCCTCCTCCTCCTACCTACCCAGTACACACGACATCCTTCGACGTAGTAGCTGGCAGGACTGTGAATGCTCCTGTCTAGGATGGTTCAGGAGGAATCTCTATGACGTGGTTGGTTAAGGAATGATTGGGATGGACATCTTGGCAGGAGCTAATAAGCGAGACAAAAGAGAGAGACACAAGGCACTCTAATATATCTGATGGACGGACCCTCGCATCCACAAGTCCCCAAAGACCTACAAGGCTGGGCTTATTACAAGCGTCCCCAACCCACCTGCTCCCTCCCTCCCTTACACTCCGTCACCCTTGCTCCCTTCCTCTCTCCTTCTCTGTCACTCTCACTCCCTCCCAACCCCACTACACTCCCATGTTATCTCGTTGCGCTCTCTTTCCTCTCAATCTCTCTATCTGTTCTCCGTTCTGTACATTGTTGTCTAAATCTGTGTTGACTTATCTTCTCTCATCTCGTCCACGTCTCTCTTGCATTTTCTGGATATTTGTTACATATTCTCCCTCAGTCAATCCACTATCATTTGTTAATACGTAATTTTCATCATTCTTTCGTATCACCTCCTTTATCATGTCTTTCCTCCTTCACATCTGTATGTTACTATATTGACGATGAACATCCGTTTACCCTGATGAAGATATAGCTCACACCAGATTTCTTTTGTTTTCGAAGAAAATATTTGCAATTTCATCAATACGATCATCAGTTATACTTTTAAGAAGCCATTATTGCCACCACCACCACCACCACTTCTACTTACCACTACCACTACCAATAGCATCTCTATGGTCATCTTTGCCATACCTTGTGGGAAACTGATACGCCACATTGATATATAAGTGTTATCCTCAAGATACAGGCGAGGCTTTGGGCTAAGCTGATTCCTCCGTGGTCCTGTCGCCGTAGGAGTCAACAATCTCGACTAAATGAAGGTGTCACGCCTGAGCAGCGTGCGGTGAGCGGCGAGGCAACACAAACACCGCAAATGACCGCACGCTAAGCCTTACACCGCATTGGAACCTCACGTCTTCCCTGCCACGGCCGATGGAGTTTACAAGTAGGGCTTTTTTGTCTTCTTCTTCCTTTGACTTACATAACGTGTGGTACTGAATTAAATATTCAGGTAGGATGTTCAGGGAAGGATTTATTCAACGTTCTCCTCCACCAGAGGGATCATTGCGTTTGATATATTCCGACAGCGACGGAGAGGGAAATGTATAGACGCTGAGGGAACAACACACCTCCTCCTCGACCCTCAGTTGTTTTCACATTTCGCACCGAAACCCGCGACCGTCGGCTACTGGCACGTAAGGCGGCGGCGGGAAGAATGACTCACTCGACAATGGAGTTGTAACCAAAAGATTATGTCTTTAGATGTCCCAAGGGGTCAGGCCCCTCGATACTTCGCCTTCGTCCCGGGTCCACATCATAGCAAGGTGATCCGAGAGACGTTTGGTGTTTGAATTTCATTACGGGAACAGAGGATTGATGAGATGCAGAGCGATACATCGGGCGGGTAGGGTTCGCTGGCGAAAGCCGTCTGTATGCTGAGGTGGGATGGAGAGGCGGGTTACAGAGGGCAAGAGGGTTATAAACAGATGGAGAGCCGGCTATTGTTGGACACAGAACCTGCTGAGGTGTGAATAATCCCGTAACTACACCAATTTTCTGGCCAGTCAGACAACTTAGTGAGCCGAGGCGATCTTTCTTTTTATTATGGAAATTGGAGAAAAAGAGAGAAAGAGAGATCGGTAACTCTTTTTTATTATGAAATGACGACGTACATCAGTTATCTTTCTCTTAGAATGGAAGTCTCGAAAAATCTAAAAGGAAAGTCGATCCATTGAGGCACAACAGTGTTCAGACTCGTACGACATTCCTGGATGAGCGGGGTCGAGTGAAATTATGGAGGCTGGGTCCCGGGTACGCGCGTTCTGATCGCCATTCCGGTGTGGATGATTAATGCGTGGCCGTGGATGCTGTGCAGGACTGAGGTTTGGGGAAGGAGGGAGGGTGTTGTAAGGGCACTAGCAGAGGCCGGTGGATGAGACGGGTGGATGAAAGAAAGCCGGCGACCAAAAGGCTAAAGGTGACATGGTTGATAGAAGAGGACTTCGCCCTCCCCCCTTCTCAGAGGTTTAAGATGTGATAATGGCTGTGAAAAATTTGTAGAGGTCTTTGAAGAGGAGGTATGAGAGGGAGAGGATAGAGACATAAGAACTATAAATGTATATGATAAGCTATAGAAACTCAAGGATCAGATCTGATTCCCTCTATACAGACTGATCTCTACGTTACGCATGTGAATAACGTGGGGTTAAATGTTTCATTTGGAGATTGAGAAGTTCTTTGTGTGTGTGTGTGTGTGTGTGTGTGTGTGTGTGTGTGTGTGTGTGTGTGTGTGTGTGTGTGTGTGTGTGTGACTTAGATGAAAATGAAACATATGATAAATAGACAAAAAAGCTATCGTAACTTGAGACAGAATTTGGGAAAGTATGAAAGCTTAAAGGGAGAAAAGTGAAGGACATAAAGAAAGGAAAAGGAAGAGAAGGAAAGGCAGAGAAAAAGAGAGAAATGGAAAGGAGAGGCATAATCCTAGACCCTGTGGTAATTAGCAACACTCCAGTGTTCTTAAGGACTCGTTCGAGTACAGTGACTTCCTTCTTAAGACATCTTAAAAACTGTAACATCCTCTTCACCCTGGTTTTTTTTCCCTTCAGTTTTTTTTTGTCCAGAAATGTTGAATAACACTGACAACTGTAAACCTCAGAGGGAGCTCAGTAATGCGCAATGAGTGTCTGCTTTATCTTTAGGTAATTAGGGAAATTAGCATCTAATATGACGATGTGTTAACCTTTGAACATATTGCCATTCATTGATATCTTAATCATTTACAATATAGAGGGAAGATTATGACGTATTTAACATCATTTTATACGTTTTCCAATCTGGGTTATTATCTCATCACATTTTCTTTATCTGTTGCTCATCGTCGCCCCTCTGGCATTTTTATTTTCATTATCTTTTCCTCTCTGTCTTTCGCTACGCGTCGTTCTCTTCCTCTCACTTCCATTGTCTGTCATAAGCCTTGATGCTGGGGGAGAGGGGGACTCATTGAATTCTATTATTCTGAGGCCATTTATTTAAAAGGGGAGGGAGGATAAGGGGAGCTGGGAGGCTGTATGTTGCTGGGGGAGGATACGTTAGGCTGGGAAGGATGTTGGAGAGATGAGGGAAGCCACAGGGAGGGCTTCTGGAGGCTAGGGAGGTTAGGGAAAAGGGGAGAGGGGGGGTGACGCATGGGGCTAGTGAAGCTTGGGGAGGGTAAGTGGGGAGTAGGATACTGAGGAGGGGACGGCTGGGGAGATGAGGTAGGCTGAGCAGTGTGGCATATGAGAGAGAGAGAGAGAGAGAGAGAGAGAGAGAGAGAGAGAGAGAGAGAGAGAGAGAGAGAGAGAGAGAGAGAGAGAGAGAGAGAGATTGAGAGAATTCACCTTCCTGTAAGAGAAATTTAGAAATATTGCTGTCCCTATGGATATTTTTATCTCTAACCATCTCTCTTACACAGCCACGTAACTGTTCTGTATATATGCAGATGCTACGTATCAACGCGCACTTTCAGGGAACACATAATGCCCTCCAACGGCAGGGATACGAACCACGTACCATTTGTCGTCAGCGCACTCAGCTGCGACGCAAATGGTACAAGGTTCGAATCTCTGTTGTTCGAGGGTATTATGTGATATATATATATATATATATATATATATATATATATATATATATATATATATATATATATATATATATATATATATATATATATATATATAATTATAATTATATATATATATATATATATATATATATATATATATATATATATATATATATATATATATATATATATATATATATATATATATATATACATATATATACATATATATATCCTTCCCCTCCTTGGCATTAACATTGAGAAGTTACCGTAACTTAGATCATGTTAAGATCCTAAGGGCATCCTTCCATCTTGACTTGCCGAGCAATTGAAGTATCTAATGTGTTTGTTCCGGAGGGCTGGAGTGGAGAGGCCCTGGACCAGCTATCCCTGTACCCTCCATTTACATATTCAACCCCGATCCATAACAAGTATTTAGAGGCCAATAGAGGATATTCCCGCATTCAGCTGATATTTACATAAGGCATAATGTATTTACAGAGTAATGTTAAATATTAAACTGTGAATACATGCGTAGAAGGAGGGAGATTTATAGTTATTGCCAATAAGTCTCTTGCTGACTATACTTCATTCTTACTCTGAGTTCGATCTCTTGCATTAACGAGGGTTGTGATTCTTTTCGTTATGAATTCTATTTCTACTTACGTTTCAGGCATGCAAATTGTGCTGAGTGCAAAGAACAAAATGTCTTAGAAAAGAGACAGAGAATGAATGATATACATATTGAGATTGATCCAACTCTTCCTTCATAAGAATTACTGTAACTTCCTTTTATAAAGGTGAAAACTAAGAATCGAGAGTTCGAAGCATCATTTCGTTTGAATGATACTGAAACACTGAAGCTGCTCGAACGTCACTGAATCTCTGAAGCAGCTCGAACCACACTAGCATAATGAAGCTGCTCGAACTATACAGATACAATGAAGCCTCACTCATCCTCTTTCAAGGTAAGTCCAGTGAACGAACCCCGGATTGAAGCTTTCCTCGCTTCTTTTCTCAGTAATGAACCACGAAGCAACGAAGGATAGATTGGCAATAAAATCAACACAACTTATCTAATTATAATACTCAGTCTGTGGTATTTCGTCGACCCATTTCATAAAACGTTTATTGAGATCTTGTCTCCTAAAGAGAAATGACTCAAAGACAGATAAGAGCCTCTGCCGTGAGATGTTTAAAGGAAATTTGGAATAGGTAAATTAGATGTAGGAAATACTGCCTTGCATCCAGACACACATAAGCAACTAGTTAAACAAGTCTTGTATCATTGCTCAGCATCTGGCTCTGGAAACTATAAGTAAATCTCTCTCTCTCTTTCTCACACACACACACACACACACACACACACACACACATATATGGGCGCGGGCGCGCGACTCTTTGTTCAAAGTTTCACAATAGCAAAGTTATGGATCTATAAATTTAGGAATCTGTATAAGCTGTACCAAAAGACCAAGAGAGGGTTTATGAAGGTCCTTACCTAAATACCAAAAAGCGTCTGACCTCTTCAAAATAGATAACCATAACACTCGTCATCTTTCTCTAAATTTGTTGGAACTAAATTTTTATTTTGTGTGTGTGTGTCATGGAAAGTTATTGGTGTGCGATGCTTATATATGAAAATAAAGTTTATGGATAACGTGTTATATATGATATATCTATATGTCTGTCTTGCCTGGGTTAATTCACTGCACAGGCAGGTCACTAACCCTCCCAATGCCCAAGCCGGTAGTGCTCTTGAAATATACCTCACCCAGGAGAGAGAGAGAGAGAGAGAGAGAGAGAGAGAGAGAGAGAGAGAGAGAGAGAGAGAGAGAGAGAGAGAGAGAGAGAGAGAGAGAGAGGAACCTTCAAGAAAGCTAGACAAACAGAGACAGAGAGACAAACAAAGCCTCGCTACCAATCCCGTCCCCCAACACTTGCCCTCCTCCAACAATAGGGACGACCTCCCCCCACCACCACCACCACCAGCTCCCAAATGAGTGCCTCTCTCTCTCCAAGCTGGTAAGGGTGAGGGCATTTCTCCACCTCCTCCCCCTTCACACCTCCCCTTTATCTCCAACGATTATTCCCCCACCACCTCCCCCACCACTCCCTATGGTGAATGATAGCTCCTCCTCTCCTCTAACCCCCCCCCCCCCCCCCACACGCACACACACTGCAAGCTGGTGGCGACGAGGGCATGCCTCTGTATCTGCCATAGATTTGTCGTCTCGACTCCACAGCACCTACGGCGACTCCTTCAGGATATTGGTGTAACGGGAACAGGAAGAAGAGGAAGAAGGAGAAGAAGGAGAAAAAGAAAGAAAAAAAATGAATTGATGGGTTTGGAGGGAAAAGCAGGAATAGAAGGAATGGATTGGAAAGTAGAAGCGGAAAGAAAAGGAGGGAAGAAGAAGAGAGATGGGAAAGAGGAGGAAAAGGTTATGAGCAATGGAGAGCGGATATAGTAAATGAAAATGTGAGAATGAAGAGTAGAGAGAGAGAGAGAGAGAGAGAGAGAGAGAGAGAGAGAGAGAGAGAGAGAGAGAGAGAGAGAGAGAGAGAGAGAGAGAGAGAGAGAGAGAGAGAGAATGTATATATACAGGTCGAATTCACTTCTCTTCTTTCATGTTCGATACGACTGCTGCCAAAATAGGATTAGGGTGGGAGACTGACATAAAGGGGGAATAGCGACAAAGAGGATGCATGTTAAGATGAGGGAGTGACAGGAGGGGACAACAAGGTGGAAGTAGTTAAGACTGGCAGTAAAGTGGAGGAGAGGGGAGGAGACACAATGGACGAAGATTCGTAAGAGGGAAGAACTCAGATTACATCTTTGTTCGTCAAAATTAGACAAAAATATATAAAAAGGGAATCTATGTGAGAGTTCTCAATAAGGGTAGCCTCTTATCTTCTAAATTACTTTATGTGAATAGTTTATTAGACGTTGATGGTGTAATGTAATTTATCTCCCAAATTACTTGTCTTATGTGGATAGTGCAGAAGGCGTCAATGTAGTAATGTAATTCTAAGGTGACTGTAATTCTAACTCCAATGACTCAAACGTTCAAACTTCTGCTGTGATCTGTTAAATGTGTCTTGATATACTGTGATTAGTTATTTAGTTCTGTTAATTCTATGAAACATACAAGTTTCTCATCATCGAAGTCTTTGAAATGTGGATACAATGCAGTCTTTGGTATCAACTCAAATTCCTCACGCGACACATCACCAAAATATCTGTCACAGTTGCTAGGAAGGGTATCATAA
>NC_092237.1:58731207-58746207 GCF_036320965.1 Panulirus ornatus | reverse complement strand
AACATCACACGAGATCAACACATGCAATCATCTCTCTCTGTATATGACCCAAAAAAAACCTGTTCTTTGATCTACATCCCTCCATCACTTAACTGGACTAGATTAGCTATATCAACTACATCGTACTGACACTTAGAGAAACTCTGGAAATGAAGATGATAAACTCGTGATTCATATAACCGACTTCATATCATTTTGATTCATGTCTTGGGAAAATTCCTTTACCTTTTCCTTTATCTTAACAATGTTTGTTACAGGAAAAGCGTCGAGATATTTAGGCTTAGGCCTCATTAAGCTCTTTTTTCTTTTGGGAATTGGTAGTCAGACTGGGAAAAATAGTGCTTGGAACATGACCATAAAATAATATAAATTGTTTCTACATAAGATCTCGCCTACTGTACATCAGTGTTTGGACGAACAAGCTACAAATGGAAAGAATCTCGTAGATCAAAAGATACACCAAACACTGTGGCTTTAAGGTTAACCTTGAGAGGAGGGAAAGTATCACAACAGACGGTAACAAGACAGACAACCATTTCCCTAACTCGAGCTTGGATGGTTTGTCCCGTAGACCTTCGCCAGCTGGATATCCACATGGTTCCCTTAAACTGGTTTGGTCACTGAAGACAAGACGCTATTGGTGTTCCTGATGACATTTGTCAGTTATGATAAAAAAAAGATTTTTCGTTTAAGATGTTGGCCAGGTCAAGCTAGTCATTAATGAGGTCTGGGGGAATCAGGAAATCCTCAGATAACATCATTAAGATTCATTACCAGTATTAATGAAGGCCCAGAACGTATCATCAGCATCACAAGATGATTTAGAAAAGAAAAGTTACATTGCGATTCAGTTTAAAAGAAGGAGGCACGTCAGTTTTGCACCATTATCACGAAAGGGATCCTTGAGGAATGAAAAGATTCTTGAGATATGAACAGGGATCCTTGTGATATGAAAACGATCCTTAAGGAATGAAACGGATCCTTGAGGATTGAAAGGGATTTCTGAAGTATGAAAAGGATTTTCGTGGCTTGAAAGGGACTCTTAATGACAGAGATCCTTGAGATATGTAAAAGGATCTTTTACGTATGGAAAGATGGGATCTTTGAGATATGAAAGGATCTATGAAAAGACTCTCCTGAGGTACGAAGAGAACACTAGGTATTACAAGGATTTTTAGGGTAAGAAAGGAAGAGATCCTTTAGGCATGATTATTTATTCAGAGGATGTACTTGTGAAAGATTAATGGTGGAATTAGTTAGGAGTGGACTCGTATATCAATTTCTTTATACCCAGACAGTGATTATTTGAAAATTGCCCTCCAGAAGTGGCCAAAGCCGAAGTATGTAAAAGAATGAATATATCTGTAAGATCAACTCAAATAGTTCAGAAGAACAGTCTTCGACAAACAGAAGAATAAATCCACCAGACATCAACTCCTTACACTTTCAAGTTGTTAGACCTCATTCAGCCACCTTCAGCTACCTTAGGAAAAAAAAAATATATATATATAGTATAATGAAGAATGATAGTGCGAGTACGTTTCATGAGGTTGCTTATTTCGGTTGTGTCTGAGAAGCCACAATGATTCAAGTGGATATTTCTGCAATCCTTGGCGTCAGAAGTTTTGAAAAAAAGAAAGGTGCACCTCAGTCGAACAATGAGCTGGCGGAATCATGATGAAGGAAAGGGTTCCTCTATGTACAGCCTGCTACAAAAACTTCCGTCAAAATATATTTCTTACTTCATTCACAGTTCCCGGCTGGGGCCAAAGAGTTCACAAGAGAAGTTTTAAGTAAAAAAAAGAAAGAAAGAAAAAGAATCGTGATGCGCCTGAGCCCTTGTATATCAGCAGACCTAAAGAAACGTTTCCCTTGCTCTCTCTTTTTTTCTCCCCACCAAACACCCTAAGAGTAGACACACACAGACACACACACACACGCACAACACGTGCCGAGGTTCCTCGTAAGTGAAGGCCCAATAAAACGTCCGCAAAGTCCACAAAGCTTTGACCGTATCAAGAATCCTTTGCCATCACGCCCATTGTATGTCCCCAAACCACTAAAACTCAGTCACTATCACCAGGTTCCTATGGGGAGGTACCAGCGGGTGGGTGACGCTCGCTGCCCCGTAATGGCCGCCAGTGGAAAATGGCGCGCTTCAGAGTGGCTGAGGTACGATGATCATCGGTTGAACATCTATAGTTCTCCCTCGTTTTCTACTGGTTCAAAATGACATATATCACAACACGCTATACCCTGGCTGTCTTTAGCGTCCTTTCTAAACCTTCTAATGACTTTAGACAATGAGATGACTTAGAAAATAGACGATCAAGAACCTTGGTCTTCGGCACCGTTGGGCGAAATCCCCAAGCAACTCTAGTGTTGCCATCTGTTATGACTTCCGCTGGGCGCACGGAGAATGGGAAGCCCCGCTGGTAGTCTGGCTGGGCAGGGGGCCACATAACTGGAACACGCCAAGACAATAAGACCTAGCTTCCCCTGTTTAATCGCTCTTGAAATAGCCTCTATAACCGAGAGGGGGATGGCACTGTCTCTCCCCAAGGTCGTCCTTTCAGTTTTCCCCTTTTTTCCCCCTCTTACAGTATCAGCTTCATGTGTCTTCCTTGTCATTCTATATTTACACCAGTTTCTTTCCAAGACAAAAAGGATTTCTTGTTCGACTACACAAACAAGTCACTAGTAAGGTTTTTCTTTACCGTGAGAGTGAAAAATCAGAGATAACTCACAAATGAATAAGTTCCCCTTGCAGATTGCTCTCTCTCTCTCTCTCTCTCTCTCTCTCTCTCTCTCTCTCTCTCTCTCTCTCTCTCTCTCTCTCTCTGTTACTATACGTGTGTGGGCAACATTGTCTCTATATGTAGTGATGCACTCCAAAGACCAAATTTTGATGGGGCTCCTGCAGCTTCCAAGCCTTACCCCGAACTGGAGAAAGGTAAGATGTTTATTGCTGTGGGTCCTGTGGTGTACATGTTGTTTTGTTTACACGTGTGAATTATTCATTCACTCATACTTTAACAAGGCACGAACTAAGTATAGTTGATTATCCGTTTTTCTTGTCCAAAATTACATTTCAGACAAGCTATAGAAAATGGAAAATGAGGTCTCGACTGTGATAGAAATATATATCTGCTGAGACGTTGATATATCACACTTCCTCAGCGTCTATTGGAGAATCTTGAAAATCTGATTCCCTACCGTTCTCCTGTAAATGAATATAGGAATCATCGTAAAAAAAACATTCGTTTTAAGTAATGTAAACGAGGGTCATAAACGTATATAATCAGTTTATTCTCCAATACGTAATTTACCATAGAGAAAATAAATGAATGAATAGCCAGTATGTGTTTTTATGAGTGGCTGTAAAAACCTCCTTGAAGTAACTGTTTAATTCAATAATAATCACGGTACGTTCCGAGTAAGTGGGTTCGATCATCATTACCACCAGAACGAAGCGTTTCGCTTTTTTTTTTTTTATTTACGATGATCTTAATCTCTCACTACCAGGGCTTTATTGTCTGTCTGATCGTGAGGTAAAGCGTTTTAGATCCGGCATCAAAATACTGCTGGAGATGATATTTTCTTTGTGAGTGTTTTTCTTTTGAAAGGTGTTCAGACTAAAACCTTTTTTATTTCCCTGATTGTATTTCGTTGATGTATTCTTCGTGTTGCGGGGCGCTTGTTTTGAGACATTGGATTCCATCTTTTAGCTCCGTGATATCTCTTCGTTCCCTCGTCATATCTTTATTTCCCGGTGATGCACAAAGCACAGACGCAAGCACACGCACACACTGCCCATTAACCTGTGACCTCACCCCTGGGTTGGGCGTGTGTGTGTGTGTGTGTGTGTGTGTGTGTGTGTGTGTGTGTGTAAGGAGGTGCATTTAACCCCAAGGGGAGAGGCGTTCATGTCCTCTTGACCCCCTGAGGTCTATCATCGTGGCCTCCCCGTGGGTTCTAGCCATCAGGGGGAGAGGTAGAGGAGTAACTGGAGGGAGGAATGATGGGTAGAAAGAAGAAGGGAGAGATGAGGAAGGAGGAAGTTGAGAGAGGATGGGAGAGACAGAAGAAGAGGGTAAGACGGAATGAGCGGTTAAAGAGTAAAGAGACGCAATAAAGAGAAGAATGGGTAAAAAAGTGGTCAGGAAAAAGGGGTAAGTGATTAGTATGATCACAACTCAAAGAGGAGGAGTTGAATATGGAATGTGGTAAGAGGCGGAAGAGAAAAAAAGAATAGATAGCCATAGATGAGGTAGGGAGAAATGAGATGGGTATGGGTAAAGTAAGGGAGTAAAGATAAGTAAAGAAGATAGGTGAGAGAATTGAATAGATAAGAAGGCAAGTGGTGAGTAAAAGGGAAAGGTCTAGGGAGGAAGGAAGGAAGGGAGGGAGGGAGGGAGGGAAGAGGGATATATGAGCTATCTCCCGCTGAGGGAGGGAGGAAGTGAGGGAGGAAGGAAGGGAGGGAGGGAGGATATGAACAGTGGTGGACAACTCATAGCCTCAGGAACCCACAGTTTTGTGGCCAGTTACGGAGGTCCTCACCCTCATCCACACGATACCTTCTTTCTTTATCGTTTAAGGTTTGGCCAAGACTTAGGCTAGCCAAGAGGACCCCATGTCTTGAGACGGCCTCTCTCTCTCCTCTGTAGTTCCCCTTAACCTTCCGATGATGATGATGAACTGGGGAGAATGAAACAGGACAACACAACAGAAAGACACTGATCAGAAGAAAAAAAAGAATAAGATGATAAGAGATATCGTGGAAAAAGTACGTGAGATTAAATCTCAGTAATGGATAGTTTGGTTGAGGTCAGCTCAAACATTCAGTATCAAAATCTGAATTACTTTAGGGTAAAGAACTTGAAAATTATCTATGCTACTGAAATAATCACTTATCACAAGTACAATTTGGAACTTCCTCATGAAGTAGACAGCTGAGAAACAAGTCAAAACCTTAATCCTTTTTGAGAAACATAAGATTATCTTCTCTGACCGCAATTGAACGGCCCTGAGTCCACTGAATCATAAGGGAATCATAAAGGAGCACAGGTTTGGATACTGTAAACAATCAACTTGATCTGATATGACAGACATCAGACGTATCACATATGTCTGGTGTGGCACACGACACCCGTCGCTGGGTGACGAGGTCTTTGATGAATTGTCTCGACTCTTCGACCTGAGATCGACATCTCCCTGTCTCTCTCTCTCTCTCTCTCTCTCTCTCTCTCTCTCTCTCTCTCTCTCTCTCTCTCTCTCTCTCTCTCTCTCTCTCTCTGGGAATCGTGGAGAATTCAAGACTCACGAAGCTTTAACTTATATACAATGCATGAATTGTTGTCCCCTCCTTGTAAGCAGGTCAATTGTGATGAAAGTTGTAACGTAATCACTGAGGTACAGCCGCTGTCAGCCCTCTTGTACAACATTCTGTGTCTTCCTTTGCGTCCACTGCCCAGAGACTGGACAAGAGTGCGTAATAAATGCGTCGCGTTTGAGGCAAAAGTGAGGAAAGAAAAAAAAGTCAATCCATGAAACCAGGTCATTTAACGTGAAATATTACGAGTATTAAAGAAGAAATAATTGATTTATGCCAAGAGATAATATTCCAATTACGATCATTAATAAGATAAATGTTATGGACTGTATGATGACACATGAGAATTTAAATCACTGAAATTTTCAAAGGCTCCATCGGATATCTTTAGGGAGGAGAGAGAAAACGTGAAATTAATGGATATCACAGACAAGGCGTTGAAAGAGAGTATGAACCTCCCGTCTTGATAAAGAGGGGCCTTAAGTGAGGTTCCAATAATGTTATCACCTTAACCAGCAATGTTCTCAAGGCCTGTTTATCCCAGGTGGGTAGCTCAACTTGTCTTAACTTGAGGTAATATAATATCGTATGAAACGAGACGTTCAGCCGAAAAAATCTCTCTCTCTCTCTCTCTCTCTCTCTCTCTCTCTCTCTCTCTCTCTCTCTCTCTCTCTCTCTCTCTCTCTCTCTCTCTCTCTCTCTCTATTCCCTCCTTTCCCCCTTCCCAGTCCCACCATTCCACCCAACCGCCCCGCCCCGCCCCCCCCCCTTCCTCAGCCTCTACATCCTGCTGGGGATCGTAAAGCCAAAGGGGATACATCCCAACAGGGGAGCGAGGGAACACCAGGGGACCAGCACTAACCTCCCCAGGGGAGATGCAGCTCCCCTCTTTACGTTCCAGTAAACTGTCACTATACATATATACATATATATATATATATATATATATATATATATATATATATATATATATAGAGAGAGAGAGAGAGAGAGAGAGAGAGAGAGAGAGAGAGAGAGAGAGAGAGAGAGAGAGAGAGAGAGAGGGAGAGAGAGAGAGAGAGCTAAAACCTCACAGGAAGACGAAGCACCGAGAACTTCCATGACACATTGTATTACACATCGCGAACATCCCCTGTTGTCTTGACTGTCTGGACCTTTATATATTGAGAGGCCTGTTTTCTATCCCTTAATCCAGGTCGGGTCCTGCCTCTCTCCCCCCCAGGCCTGTGTCAAGCCTGAGAATATCCCCGAATTCCCTAACTCTGGCCTCCACCAGCCAGGGTTACCATGCTTACACAAAATGAGACCGAAGCAGTGTATACCACCGAACGATAGTTCATTTCTCCCACTACTCCTTCAGGAGGCTCTTGGATTATAGTGTTATACCGCGCCCTAAAGCCATGGTCACTCATAAGGTCCTTCTAGACTTGAAGTTTCGAATATCTCTGTGGTTTTTGAGGTTGTGGGTCCCCACTCTTGGATGTTGGCAACGGTGGTGGGAGTCGAGGGTTCGAAGTCACGTCCTAGAGACGTTCGAGGCCATTTGAGCACACACGGGGGGCTACGCCGAAGGAAAAATAATAGGCGGGAAGGTGAATATTCTGGTGAGCGGGGTCCATGAGGCAAGGAGGTAGAGCTGGTGGAGCCAGCCTGGCTAGCTAGCTAGCTTTTCTTAATGCTATTTCAGCTCCTGTGGCCCAGGAACTATGGATTTAAAACTTCCAGTTTCAGTCAAAAAAAAGTTCCGAAGAATTTGTATGTCCGCATTCTAGGCTTTTTCTCTTTTTTTTCCAAATGTTTCGTATCTTTTCTTTCTTTTTTTTTCGTTTTTCTTCTCTGGTTTCCTCTGGCTGGAATGATCGCTCGCTTTGTTCTTCCATTTTCAGTGTAGGGAACTGGAGGCGTAACGAGACGAGATGGTGGCTTTCCATGCCCAGACGATAGCTATTATTCAGTCTGTGTGTGTGTGTGTGTGTGTGTGTGTGTGTGTGTGTGTGTGTGTGAATGTACAAGTATGTTTCTCTGAGTTCATGTGTACTTGTTTGGACTTTGTGTGTGTGTGTGTTTATGTACTCGTATGTATTTACATACATGTGTATATATACAAGTTAAGCATCCCAGTACATACAAATCCTGCAGCCACCTGGCTCCATATAATCATGGTTTCTGTGTGTGTCCTCAACTTACTTTTCCATCCCCCGGCATGGATAGATGGAGAGGGTAGATGATGAAGGCAGATCAAGGGTCAGATGTTAAGGGATGAATGGAGGGGCGTGGCATTTTAAACCCGAATTATGATACAGTATGAACCTTACTTTGTTGACTGTGTGTTTGTGTAGGTGTGGGAGGAGTGTGTACCCGGACCTCCGTCTCGAGGTTTGTTCAAGTCTCGTCCTCGCTGGCAGACGGACTCGGTCTCTCTCTCTCGACCTGACCCTACCAGACCACTGAGGGAAACCGTGACGAAGTACTGACATTACTTTAACCTGATCATTGCCACCTGTTACAGCCCACAGTACACCCGAATGGTACGTTATCCAATATACTCTCCTGGTAGATACCCTAGTACACCCTCCTGGTAGATACCCTAGTACACCTTCCTGGTAGATACCCTTGTATACACTCCTGGTAGATATCCTTGTATACACTCCTGGTAGATACCCTAGTACACCCTCCCTCCTCTAATACACTTTCCTCGACTGACCTTGCCATGTGCTGCTCATGCTGGCTTCCCCACCACTACACCCTGAGCGTGTAGGTACACACACACACACACACACCACACACACACATACACACACGCACACATATATCATTCCATATTTCATTCTATAATGTATTGTATTCACTGTCATCATTATTATTCATAGACACATATTTCATCTACGAAAGTGTAGAAAAGAAATATACACTAGAGATACACACGCATCGTATCCTGCGGGAATATGATGTGAAAACACTGGCGAATCAATCTCCCAGGCGATCCATCGCTGGAGGAAGATATTTTGATCTTACGGAAAATTGAGAGGAGAGGAACTTAAGACTCCGCTGATTGGGTGCCGCCTGATCGGGTGCCATAATGATGTCATAGGATCGTAAGGTGCGCGCTGATTGGTTGCTTCATGACCAAGTGTCGGGCTGACGTCATAGGTCATGAGTATTGTGTCTAATTCGCTGTAAAACTCGTTTTCCCCGCCAGAGATATTTTGCTGTGACAGTTTGCGTGAGATTTCCGCAGAGTTTCGGAACGACAATAAGGATCTATCCATGTATCTCTCTCTCTATCTATCTATTTATCAGTCTAAGACCATAGCAATAGTCGTGAACACTCTAGGGAAAGAAATAAATGCATTAAAACATGTCAGATGAAATATTAAGTGTCCGGTTACGCTATTTTATACAAGGGAATCATTACGGGCGCCTGCGCCGCTTGTCCTTCGAGAGGGCATTCGATGGCGTGCATTCGCTTGTGGCAGTCGGTGGCGGAGGGAAGATAGCATCGGGAGGCACAGTCGTCCGACATTCGTCACTGTCGCGTCGCGCTCGTCCGTCAGACGTCACTGGTGTCGCCCCGGAACAAATGAGCAGCGAGATGCATCGTGTGTGTGTGGAGGTTGTCAACAAAAGGGGGGAGGATACGGTGGCTTAACTGCATTTTTGTGAAGGGTACACCCGACGCCCTGGCTCACTCGTGAGAACTGGAGTTCGGTGAAATTCAGATGTTTAATTACAGTATTTCAGACTAACGTAGCGAAAATGACAGATCCAGCTCAGCTAACGAGAATGGTGAGGGGGGGGGGGGTAAACGATCAATCAAGTTTCACGTCCGTGCCACAAGTCCCTCCTTAACACTAAGGTGTACCTGGCATGAAGACGTCCAAGCAAATGGTCGCTGACGTGGTGGTCGTCGACTTGGAGTGAGCCAGCACGAGTCCAATTACGTCCCCCGCTTTGTAATTAATGTGGGACGGCCAACCTGGGGTGAGGGGGGTGGGGGAGCCTCATAACCAAGATAATATCTTCCACAACCCTTGTTGTTCTCTCTCTCTCTCTCTCTCTCTCTCTCTCTCTCTCTCTCTCTCTCTCTCTCTCAACTCGACCCCCCCTCCCCCTTGCCTTCCGTTCGCAACACTAAGCCATCTCTATGGGCCTGAGCCCCACTAGCCTGATGTATGAAACCATTTCTCCTTGCATTCCCCATCTGAATCCCATCCAGGCCAAAACTCTCTCCACCCAGGGACCCTCTTACACATCCCATCCCTCGAAGATGAAGCACAAACAGATCCCATCTCTCCGTTCTTAATCCCAGTCCAACAGACCCTGCAACCTTCCATCTCAGACCCCATACCCCATCTCTCAGGACTTCGTACCAGAGATCTAAAAACCCTCCTCGCCCACCACCACAGACCACGCCCGGCCTAGCCCTGTCCTCTGGTATCTGGTCGTAGCACAATCATAACAGCAGAAGCTTACTCCAGTCCAGTAACACTGATGAAATGGATGTGTATTGTTTATTCTAAGGCCGAAGACGATATTGTGGAAATCCAGTGGCGGTATTGTACCACTGTTGATATAACATATAGTACAGTTCGGTATGATACATGTGGTATGATACATGTGGTATGATACATGTAGTATGATTCGTTGCGGTATGAGAAGGTTCGGTATAATGAAATACGGTACAGTGTGGTATGATACAATATGGCTTATTTTCATACGCGAATTCCATAGATGCAGTAAAGTCGTCTTTTATCATTACTGTCTTCAGTATCATTATTATCAGTCCTGTTATCGTAAATGTTATTGATATTTTGTTATGGTTATTCTTACTTCGATCTTTATTATCATTATTACATTATTGATGTTGATATTAGCATAATTATTATATTTATTCTAAACATTACTCTTATTAACCGGTAGTCGTAGTTGTAGAAGTATTAGTATTACTATTTAGTATTATCATAATTAGTTATTGTTATGATTATCACTATTACTATCATTATTATTATCATTATCATCATTATCATTATCATTACAGACGACCAATAGGAGTCCTTTGCGACCTCGCCTGATCCTCGGCTGCTTTCCATGCCTCACCCGTCGGGGTCCAGCCCACTGAAGACCTTTGGTAATTATGAAAACATATGAGCATCTGGGGTGGGGGGATCCTGGACGACCCCCCCCAACCCCTCGACACCCCCCGCCAGGGTCTGTGTCTGGACCCCGCTAGGTTCGTCTCCCTCTATCTACCTTTCTGGTCAGCCTTGGTCTTGACCAATGGGGTCCTTAGTCATGTATGGTATCTATTTGCCATCCTTCGAATCCTTCAGGAATAATAAAAACACATTACCTAGAATTATCTTCATAAAAAAATCACTCAATTCTTTAATGTCTTTTGATGATTTCCCTTCGTTTGGGCTGTTAGAATTCTATCTCTTTTTTTTTTTTTTGCACGTTGGTATAGTGGATAATAGGGGCTTCACCTCTATACCATCAGGATGTAAGGTTCGAAACAGCATGCTTTGAATCCTGTTTCGGATCCTAATTCACAATTTCGGCAACAATCACGTTCGTTGTAGGTTATAAGATGTATATGAATCATCTTCCACATTGTGTTATACTGTATATCGACTGTTGTAAGTGCCAGAGGTTCTGAAAGGCCTTCTTATCGTTTCGTATGAGACAAGAAAGCCAGTGGGTTGTGTTTTCATACATTTCCATATCGATCCCTAACGAGCTGAAAGCCCTTGTGGCCATATCTCGTCCATCGCCAGTTGATCAGATAAGACGGACTGATTAATAGGCCAGATGCATAGGCCTGTGTCCTGCGGGTGGGGAGGTAGGTGGTTGAGAGTGGTAGGTCTAGGGTGAGGGTGTGAGGGACTGAGGTTGTAGTTGGGTGGTTGCGGGGAAGAAATGTGTTGTTCACTAATCGTTTCTCTTTGAATTTTCAAACAACGTGTTTCTCACAGAATGGTTTGTTTGTTTGTGTGTGTGTGTGTGTGTGTGTGTGTGTGTGTGTGTGTGTGTGCAACACGGAATTACAGACGGAGTAAAATAAAAATAAACTGAAATGAAAGTTAAGAAAGCCATTATATAATGACTATCCTCTTACATCGACGCTTTCTCTCACTTGATGAACTTTCACTTCCCCCCCTCTCTCTCTCTCTCTCTCTCTCTCTCTCTCTCTCTCTCTCTCTCTCTCTCTCTCTCTCTCCAGGGACCTACTTGCCATCCGTGACCCACGAAATGTAAAGAAAAGATTAGGCCTACCTAAACACACTGTTGTTCCAGCCACGGGGTTCAGGTCAGGGAACCAGACGGTGTAGTAGGTTCTGCGAGAGGTTCCCACGTATGGCTGAACTACCAAAGTATCTCAATCCTCTCTTCAATCACCAAGTCTTTCTTTCTTTTAAATGTCATTGCAACGCAGGTCAAGTCATTTTGGCGTACCTTTGCAACATGAAATGAATCATAGTTCATTGGTGTTGTCACTGAGCAACATCCCACTAGAGGGGTATCTCTCTATACCATTGCAACACCAGGGTGTAATCCTTTAGTAGCCACCGCAACTCAACTCTGTCAGTGTTACTACAATACTAGTCTACCCTCAGAGTACGACCACTGCAACGTCAGTCTACTACCTTCAGAGTACCACCACTGCAACGTCAGTCTACTACCCTCAGAGTACCACCTTTGCAACGCCAATCTACACTCAAAGTGCCACCACTGCAACGCCAATCTACTCTCAGAGTACCACCACTGCAACGCCAATCTACCCTCGGAGTACCACCACTGCAACGCCAATCTACCCTCAGAGTACCACCACTGCAACGCCAATCTACCCTCGGAGTACCACCACTGCAACGCCAATCTACCCTCAGAGTATCACCGTTGCAAGAGAAGAGGCAACAGCACACGCAAGTGGCCAACTATGAACGACCTCCTTCCCTGACGACATACATCCACCCTCACCCCACCTCACACCCCACACTCCCTCCACTTTCCTCCCTCACCCACCACCACAACTCCCACCACTACTGATCCCACCCTCACCGCAATCCCCGTCTCCCCCACGTCAACACCTACAAGTGTTGCCTGAACAAACACCCCGGCGGACGCCAGCCAGACCTACGCTACTGTGCCGCCCCGCAATACCCTGGGAAAGAGAGAGAGAGAGAGAGAGAGAGAGAGAGAGAGAGAGAGAGAGAGAGAGAGAGAGAGAGAGAGAGAGAGAGAGAGAGAGAGAGCAGATGGACTATATAAGAGAAAGACGCTACTTTTCACCCTTGAGCACGATGGTACGATCCTTGAGCACGACGGTACGCTCCTTGTGTACGATGGTACGATCCTTGAGCACGACGGTACGCTCCTTGTGTACGATGGTACGATCCTTGAGCACGACGGCACGATCCTTGAGCACGATGGTACGATCCTTGAGCACGATGGTACGATCCTTGAGCACGATGGTACGATCCTTGAGCACGACGGTACGATCCTTGTGTACGATGGTACGATCCTTGAGCACGATGGTACGATCCTTGAGCACGATGGTACGATCCTTGTGTACGATGGTACGATCCTTGAGCACGACGGCACGATCCTTGAGCAAGATGCTTTTTCATCTTTTTAATCCTTATGTTTACAGATCTCATACTTTCCTTCAGTAAGTATGAGTTATGATAACACTTTAAACCTGGTAATTCATCGTAGTCGAAATGTTAAATTTAAGGTTAATCAACAGTTGTTTTCATTACTAGGAAGGTGTTGATATTACGCCGAATTGGGCCTAACTGCAGGTAACAATGATATTCATTGTATCCAGGTCATCAAGTGAACAATGGCATTTTGTATACCCCATATAATGGTATGAACAATGGTACTTATTGCACCTAAACGGAACTGAATAAAACAATGATTAGTTTGGAAATTAACCAGAGAGTGACAAAATAATTCCTAAGTACATCATTAAGAACTTAAGCGCGTTTGTAGAGATGATAAGTGCGGTAATCTGTCTTCTTAATTATCCTAAAAACAAATGGTATATAGAACCATTCCCAACACCACGGAATATAACTTTTATTTACTCAATACCTTTAGAATCAGAAGAAGAAAAAGTCTTTGGAAAAGTTATTTACAGTTACTTTCTTATACCCAAGAGGAAAAAATAGTGTAAAATAATTTCCTTTGGAAGATAAAAATTGTTTTTTTTTGTTCAGGTTTGGATGTAACGAATGTTTTCTTGCTCGCTGTGAAAACCAGGATGGTGTAAAACCTGTCAAACTTGTCGGTGGTAAATGGTGGGGTGGGGAAACTGGTAGCCAAATAGCCCACCAGCAGGGAGGGTGGGTGAGGCCCGGCTTCCATGAGGCTCAGTAGACGTGGCGGTGCACAGCTGGGGTATAGACATGATGATGCTCAGGCCACGCGTTGTGCAGGAACTTTGGTGATCAGGAGGACTTAGAGGGACGTGCAGGGTGCTCAAGAAATGCAGTGCTCAGGACATGTGATGCACAGAAGGGATGAATAATGTTTCAGGGATGATGTGTTCAGGAAGTATAGTGCTCATAAGGTTCATGGTGCACAGATGAAGGCTTATGGTCTATAGAGAACACAGGGCTCAGGGCTCAATGATGCACAGGAGCTACAACCCTCATGACAACAGTTAGGTTATAAACTCCCTCCATCATCTTTAAATGAAGACAATGACGCAGAAAGACTGGAGCACAAGCACCGAATCTGTCACCCAGAACTGTCGAGGTGAAAAGGAAAGGATTATCTAACTTAGACTTAAGTTCCTTGAGTGACAAGACTGACTTACAACACACGCCTGACTGGAGGTAAGAGGGACATGTTGTTTATGGAACTTTGTCACCACGTTGATAGTGAGTACTTGAGGAACTAACCAAGGTTTGATGTTGTTAGTAAGTACTAGAAACTAACCAAGGTTGATGATATGGTATACGAAGACTTTGTTAGAGTTCAAGTAGGTTCTCTAAGCACTATGTAGGATTGGTGGGGTTTACCTGGAACTAACCAGGGTGGGTGTGGTTTACTAAGAACTAACTATCTAGTGTTTGTTTGGTTCATTGTAAACTATAAGAGTTGGCGTAGTTTGCTAAGAACAAACTAGGGTGGGTATGGTTTAGTAAAAAAGTAACTAAGGCTGATGAAGTTTATTAGAAATTAACCCTGGATGGAGTGGTTTACTTAGAACCAGGGTTTATGTGGTGTACAGCTGTAAGAGGAGGGTGACTTTGAATGGTTTACTTACCAATGTAAACTAGCTTCAGTCTACGTCTCTACCCTCTGCTACCGCTTCCGCTCTCCCCTCTTCCAAACAAAGCACTTGAGTGGCACATATTTTCACGTCTTCCACTTGAGGGTTTTTGAGAATGGGGACGTTTGTTTGCCTCTGTATAGAGAGTTGTACATAAAAAGAAAGGGAGGTGGGAACGTCAATAAAAAAGAAACCTAAAATATGGTAGAGAAAAAGAAAAAAAAATGCATCTTTGGTATAATTCACTAATTTCGTGTTGGAGGCTCGGTTGGTTGAGTGGGGGAGGGAGTGAATAAGGGTGTCAGTGGGGGAGGGAGTGAATAAGGGTGTCAGTGAGTGGGGGAGAGAGAGAGAGAGAGAGAGAGAGAGAGAGAGAGAGAGAGAG
>NC_092237.1:58716207-58726207 GCF_036320965.1 Panulirus ornatus | reverse complement strand
TTTGCACTCAAAATGTTGGATTATTGTACGAAGTGGAGTAACGGGCTGGAGAGGCGAACAACGACCCAGATCGCATGTCGTAAATGTCGTAAATAAAAGACTGTAGTTGTTATCCTTCTATATGCACTGTGGTGGTGGCCTTTATCTTTTTTTCATACGAAAGACCTACCAAAGGGGAGGACCATGGTCTGGGACCCCATCCCCCCCGCCGCATGCGGAGGAATTCTTCAGTTTCAGACGATCCCGTTCGCTTGACAAGGGTCATCCTTTGGCCTCCTCCTTGTGAGGATTTGGCCAGCGTAATATCTTGAAGAGCCCTTGAGGTCCCTCCGCCAGCAACACTTTTCGTCAGCTGCAGGGGAAGCCACGCTCAAAATTATGAACCTGATACCTCCTTCCCTGCGGTGAAAAGAAAAAAAGAAAAAGAAAAGATGGAACGTAAATGCGTTTGTTCCCTTACGAGAGACGTGAAAGTATTTATAAAAAAAAACTGGAGTCGATGATTCAAGAGGATGGGGATGTATTGTCGAGGGCGAAAGGAACCGAGCACACGTAGAAAATGGGTCCAATAAGGGAATCAAAGTATATATATATATATATATATATATATATATATATATATATATATATATATATATATTCTCCAAGATTCAGCCAAGAGGGGTCGTCAACACCACCTATGTCTCGCTCGTTCGCTCGCTCGCTCGCTGGCACGTCTTACAAACCACTGTACACCGAGAGGCGCGCGTCCCTGGCCACAACGCGGACATATATTGCCATCATTTCATCAAACCACAGTTACCCTCCTCCAAGACCTCTCTCTCTCTCTCTCTCTCTCTCTCTCTCTCTCTCTCTCTCTCTCTCTCTCTCTCTCTCTCTCTCTCTCTCTCTCTCTCTCTCTCTCTCTCTCTCTTTCTCTGTATCACCCAGAAGATGGATCACAATATAGTTGTCTCCTCAAATACGTGTATGGTTTTCTATTCAAGCTTTGAGAGATGATCACCTCTCTCTCTCTCTCTCTCTCTCTCTCTCTCTCTCTCTCTCTCTCTCTCTCTCTCTCTCTCTCTCTCTCTCTCTCTCTCATCTCGTAATTCATTCCTTCCTTTTCTTCCACCCCCCCCCGTCCTCATGGTTCAGGTATAAGAGCTTCTGTCTTCCGTTCCAGAGGGACATAAGGGATCACGTGAGCCAACCGGAGAGGAACCCAAATAAATCTGTCCCAGATACTTTCATGAGGAAGTATTTATAGCAGCCACAGCCACCGTCCCCATTTCCAGATTCTAAAAGGGCCAAGGTGTTCTGTAAAGTCTGCTCGGGTGACAGCTCCTTTGTGAGAAAGAGAGAGACAAGCAGGAGGGGGGGAAAACTCTCTCTCGTCACCTCTGGCTAGGCACCAATTTAGACCATTTTCCGAGGATTAGAGAAGGTGAAAACGATCTTAAGCGAGGCGTGACCGAAGGGTGGTTGTCGTACGCCACGCGAACGAGAGAGAGAGAGAGAAAGAGAGAGAGAGAGAGAGAGAGAGAGAGAGAGAGAGAGAGAGAGAGAGAGAGAGAGAGAGAGAGAGAGAGAGAGAGAGAGAGAGAGAGAGAGAGAGAGAGAGAGAGAGAGAGAGGTGATCATCTCTCAAAGCTTGAATAGAAAACCATACACGTATTTGAGGAGACAACTATATTGTGATCCATCTTCTGGGTGATACAGAGAAAGAGAGAGAGAGAGAGAGAGAGAGAGAGAGAGAGAGAGAGAGAGAGAGAGAGAGAGAGAGAGAGAGAGAGAGAGAGAGAGAGAGAGAGAGAGAGAGAGAGAGAGAGAGAGGCAGGAAAATAGTGAGACGTGTTCATGATGATAGAACAACAGTTATCCATCTACTTATCTACCTGCCTTTCCATCTATATACCTTTGCCGGTCTCCATCTATCTATCTATCAGCTCATGGCTAGACACACATGGTATCCCTCCGCTTGCGTTTACTTGATAGACATCTTTCACCCACCAGTCTGGTCTGGCCCTGGTCTATCCTACAGCATTCGACCCTAAACCCTTATATACCCAGCCTCTGCCTCCCTCAGGTCTCCCTCTCTCTACCCAGGGCACGGTAGCTGGTCTGACAACACCCACTACCACGATTAACGGAACGTGACCACTTATGTTATCTTCATGAACAGTGAGGGATAAAATTATGGGTACGAATTTCATTAACACGCATGCGTAAGCACAGTGTAAGATGGAGCCACGCGAGGAAAAGGGAAAGATATATATATATATATATATATATATATATATATATATATATATATATATTCTTTTTCTTTCAAAGTATTCGCCATTTCCCGCGTCAGCGAGGTAGCGTTAAGAACAGAGGACTGGGCTTTTGAGGGAATATCCTCACGTGGCCCCCTTCTCTGTTCCTTCTTTTGGAAAAAAAAAAAGATATATGGGTAGAATCCCGTGCACGTGCGTGTGTTAATCTTCCTGTTCATAGCCGCACGTGTCAGGGGACACCACAAGTAATAAAAAACGTGATTTATCCAAATCCTCAGAGACCACACCCCCGAGGCACCACCCCCTGCCACGCCCCCCGACACCACTACTAACCCCCACACACCCACACCAAGTACCGCTGGTCGAGGATGACACAGACGAATCGATGAAATGAGGCGACTGGGGCTGCCTGTCACCGACCAGTGCCTGCCAGGCCAACGAGGGGGGGAGGGGGGAGGGGGAGGTGGAGGGGGTTGTTGTTGGAGGGTCAATCAATCGAGAGGGAGGGGAGAGGGAGGGGGTGTTGTTTTTTGGAGGGTCAGTCAATTGGTGGTGGGAGGAGGAGGGGTGGGTCAGTGAAGGTGCTGTGTGTGTGTGTGTGTGTGTGTGTGTGTGTGTGTGTGTGTGTGTGGTGGGAAGGAGGAAGATCAGGAGGTAGAAATCAAAGACAAATATAAAAAAAGGGTCACATTGGGCCACACTGAGGGCCACCATGAGGGCCACACTGAACCAATTTGAGGGCCACGTTGAACCACAGCCTACAACCAAACACATTGAACACAACGAACAAACCATAGATTACCTTATCATATTGTCCAACACCAAAAAGTTACAACATCACCACACATACACACCTGCAATTTGCTTGGAAGGGAGACTCACACACCCTCACACACATCAGAGCCCAACACCTCACACCTGGACACACCTCATCCCTCCCTCACATCTCAGACTATTCTATTCTTGTGTGTCACCAACACGAATGTATAACTTCCTCCCAGCAACACACAAATGCCAATCACACACACACACACACACACACACACACACACACACACACACACACACACACACATATACATATACGTATATACACGCACAAGAGTCTGGGACCTCATGATCATACAGCTCCCCCCACGTACCACACAAACAGGCATTTATAAATAGGTCATTGCAAATGGCAGTTCAGTCTCCCCTCCTCCCAGTCTCCTAAGTGATGCTGTGGAGTGTTCATCATGCATAACGCATGACCCCACATGACCTTCACTGGTCAGGACTGGGGGACACAAATCCATCATGAATTTCCTCGAGTCCTTTCGTTTCAAATTGGATGTCCACATGGCACACGACCACACTTCTCATTTTCGCCTTTACATTCCTTTTTCTTTGAGCCCATTATCTCATAAATCTATTTTGCACCTACTGGGCCCTCTCACTTCACATTTTTGCCTTTATTGTACCTCTTCTTAAAATCTATTTTCTCGTAAATTTCGTCTTAAGCTACCGGACCTTCTCATGTTGTATTATCGCCCTTACTGTCCCCATTCCTAGAGCCCATAATCTCGTAGATCTCGGCTGCATTAAGCAATACAAAACCAAAATAAAAAAGTGACGTCAAATTCGCCTTTTTGACACCTGTCAATAAGATCTGAAACTGCCCATCCCTATTCCGAGCGAGAACTACATTGACATGAGCCTTTTACCGTCGCGCCATAAAGTCTACAATATCAAGTGCTTTTACTGGAATTGAATTGTGTGTTTTGATGGTTTTGACAGGTGAGGTGACGACTGGCGGACAGCTGGGCACTTGCGGGGCGGGTAGGGGGATGTGGAAAGGGGGGTGAAGGGGAAGGGGGAAAGGGGGAAGGGGGGATTTCCAGGCCGCCCCACCGGGGGGGGGGCGCATATGTCGCATCGCAAATAAACACGTGGGTTGTCCTCCGCCATCGTAAACAAAAGATTATAACCCACGATTTTCGGCAGATGAATATTTCCCAGACTGCTTGGGTCTCCCTTGGTTACTCTACTACTTAATGTCAGTGTTGATGAGGCTCTGGCAGGGTGAGGGGACGATCAGGGGGGGTGTGGGAGGGAAATGTGACATTAATGGAAGGACCTTAGACATGTAGCGGCTCGTCCTGGCACCGCTAAAGAGAAAGGTCGTTGGAATCATACTCCCAGTGGCCTTAACGCACTTGACCCACTTCCTCGACCCAGTCGCCCTGATGTGCATATGTGACCTTGCCTGGGTTCTCTTTGATCCGCAAGGGCGACGAATGTCACTGTGAGCTTGCTGGCAGGTCTGCCCATTTAATGCTATCGACGTAGCTCAGTGATACCCATGTTGCAGCCAAGTACATTGATCAGGAGGGAGGGAGGTGCGTCCATAGGATCACACATACAACAGGGAATGATCTACACTTGGAGACGTCCACCGTGTCACTCCTGACTCATGGAAATCTCTAGCAGGGGTGGCGGGGGGCTCTGTGGTACCCCATCTCCCATGGCCTCCTTCAGCAACAGTCTTAGGCTCCTTTGGTTCATACCTCATCTGGTAGTGTCCGCAGTGGAATGTCGCCAACTTGACCCGTCTCCTGCAGCAGCCTTATCTCTGGGATCTACGACCATATATCCAGCACCATAGAGCACAAAAGTTGAGCCACTGCTCAATCACTCGTCTCTGACGCGGTTACCAGCGCCGCGTGAACTCTGCCTACCTCAACTCACCTTCATGAAATTCATCTTTTTACTTCATCCAGCGCCACTGGTAGTAGCTCGCCCTGTGCTACACCACATTCCTATTTGCCAAGTACAAAACGAACCTCTTCCTCTCCCATCCCCCCCCCCCAGAGCAAAACCTTACGAAGAGAACCCTTCAGTCAGTACGAAAGCCCTCGGTCTTGGAAACCTCAAGGTTGTACAGCATCTAATGCAAACAAAAACTTCTGCGAAGCTCGAAGAAGGGCGTCGCTTTTCTTCCTTCAGGTGAAGTAGGTGGCCAATTCCTGTGATAGATAGATACAACAGTAGACACAAACCCTCACATCCTCAGCAGAGAAGATATATGACCCATTTCTATCATCCCATTGTATATACATGCTCTATGTATATATATATATATATATATATATATATATATATACATTCCTCTTAGAGGGTGGAATCCTCTTTTAAACCACCACCACCACCGCGGCCGGCCTCCCCACCCCCTGAAATGGGAGTCTACCGTCATTACCCCCTGGCCCTAACCTCCCTCAGATAGGACTATGCTATTGTTACGACCATTACGTTATTCTCGCGTATCTTCGCGGTTATGGAACACCGGAAGACCCCGAACAAAAGGGAGAGGAATGTATGACCCACACACAACCATCGTGTGACGTAGTGGTTTCCCTGCTTGCCTGCTCGAACTGGCCCATATTTCTCATTGTACTGGGACAACACGCGGCCGGCCTTGCCTGCCTCTCTCTCTCTCCCTCCCTCTTCCCTCCGGGCGCGTGCTGGTGAAGGGAGGGAGGGGGAAGGATGTGGAGGTGTGGGAGGAGAGGATAGGGGGTGGTAGGGAGGGAGAGAGAGACGGGGGTAAGGGGAGAAGACATGTGAGGTGAAGGGAGTGGCAGGGTAGGTACTGAGTGGTAGGAGATGTTTGTGGTAGAACACAACATATTCAGAAAGGGGAAAGATTAGCATGCATCTCATTGGCATACTACTAACGCATGAGAGCGCTAGCGCATGATAGCACCAGCACACGATAGCACCAACGTATGATTAACACTAGCCCACGATAGTACCAGCGCATAAGAATACTAACGTACGATAACATCAGCGTATGAGGCCACCAACGCATGGAATGTATAAGTCAGTGCATCGAAGCACGGTACTCCAGTGGGGCCATCTCTTCTGCAAGAGGCGTTAAAAATCCCTCAGCGAAGACGACTGTGGGAAACCCAGACAGATATAGCCATAAATAAAACAAAAATCTCTCTGTTGTTAAGTGTAAACCACGTAAACAACCGGAACTGTGTAAATTATGCCCTTGTAAGTCACTGTAAATCATGAGGTGATTTACAGAAGTGGTGCGGGGATGGCTGGCTTACGGCCGCTCTGATTTACGATATACAGAAATGGGAATATTTTTTCTTATCATAAAGTTGAAATGGTCTCAGAAAAGTCGGTAAGTATTCGCTCGCATTTTACTATTCTGGTAAATTTGTGTTTAATGGTGGTTATGTTCGTGTGTGTGTGCGTGCGTGCGTGTGTGTGTGTGTGTGTGTGTGTGTGTGTGTGTGTGTGTGTGTGTGTGTGTGTGTAAATACCTATTTATGATTGCCTATTTGTACAGTACGGGAGGAAGGTCTACACAAGAAGGCCCCCTGCTCTTGTGTGTTGGGGTGGTTGGGGACATGTGTATTTGTGTGCATGCGTGTGTTTGACCGTATGTGTGTGTGTGTGTTCAAGTTACGTTAAATCATATGCATTTATAGATACCATATATAGATAGATATATAGATAGACAGATAGATAGATAGATAGATAAATAGATAGATATAGATATAGATACATACGCTTCTAGGTGAATTCTAGTAGAGTGAATGTGTATCTTTTCTTATCATTTTCTCACACCACAGAGTTTTGAGAACCATATTTCCTGAGTTGTGTGTGTGTGTGTGTGTGTGTGTGTGTGTGTGTGTGTGTGTGTGTGTGTGTGTGCCACTCTCCTCACCTTCCTAATCAAGCTGGTTATCAGCTGTTAATAAAACGGGACTTAATCTTGAAGACGACGTGTAGTGAATTCCTGAAGAGGGAGGAAAAAGAGGAAGGGGGGTGGGGGAAAGAGGAACCCCCAGGAAGGGGAAATGAGGGTTCGTGTAGTGAGGGGAAGGAAGAGCGTCTTGGGAAATGAGGGGAGAATTGCTGGTGGACAGAGGATTGAGTTCCAGGAGGGGCGAGAGGGGTGAGGACTAGGGTGGGGGAGGAGTTTGTTGTGGGAAGAGGTCATGCTGGGTCAGGTCAGGCTGTTGTAACTAATGGCTCGAGTGGTGACCCCAGGTGTCTGGTATTTCTTCCTCTAAGGCTCAGTCCCGTGTTCTTGACGCTGCCTCGCCGACGTGGGAAATGGCGAATATGTATAAAACAAAACAAAACAAGGACAGTAGACGACACACACACACACACACACACACACACACACACACACACACACACACACACACATCAGATACTGTTTCATTAACCTTCTTTTTTCTTTGCCCTGCCGACTAGGGTCACAGGTCACGTAACTCAAGAAGTGTTGACGACAGGTCCGGGGTGGGGGTTGAGTCGGGTCAGCTTGGGTCAGCAGCGGGGTCAGCCACGAGGGGGCAGGGAGGGTGGAGCCAATTCGAGGATCGGCTCAGGGGAAAAATGACCTTTAGAAAACGTGGGCAATACAAAGCTATAATTAATCCACGGTTTATAAAGCTTGTTTTATATTGATCTTCAGTGTTTTCTTCTTTTCTTATTCTCTACATTGTACTCAATTTTCTTAGTCTTGTCTTAATAGGTTTGAGTGATTGATCTTTGGCTCTTATTCAGCAGCTTTTGAGGGAAGGAATGGGAGTTAAAAGACGTGACGTCACTCTGCTATACCACAGCTTAAGCTGAAGTCCACCTTAGTGTTAAGAGGGTCAGTGATAGCTATTGTTATGAGGTGAGGTCAAGAGGTGAACCTGGGGTAGTGACCTGATGTGATCCTTTATGGGTGGAGATAGAAGAATAGATAGATAGATAGGTAGATAGATAGATAGATGGAGAGAGAGAGAGAGAGAGAGAGAGAGAGAGAGAGAGAGAGAGAGAGAGAGAGAGAGAGAGAGAGAGAGAGAGAGAGAGAGAGAGAGCCTGTTTAAAGATATGTGTAGAATTTCCTGTCCCCCAATGAGGACGTGTTTGGGTTACAGTAAGCTGGACGCGGACGTCTCGAGGCAATATAATTTTCATCAACTCTGTGTGTGGAGGTTTAGGAAGGGGAATGGTAATAAAGGAGGAGAGGGAGTAGATAGAAGATGTCTTCAGGGGTGAGTAAGTGAGTGAGAGTGATCACAAACACAGGGAGTAGTCCCTAAAGAAGGAGAGATGAATAGAGAGACTGGTGGATGAGGGTGTTGAAAAAAAAAGGGAGACAAGATATAGATATGTTGAAGGAGTGAGGGAGAGTGTGTTGATTTAAGACGGGGTAGAAACTGATGAGAGGACTGAAGGGAAGTGGATGAAAGAATTGAGGTGAAAGAATATTTTCTATTTTTTTTTTCTCATTTTTGACCATTGACAAGCATTTTCCTCTTCTCCTCCTTCTAATTTCGTCTATTTCCGGCTACACAGCTCCGTAACCCCTACGCTGTTTCTCACACGCTTCGCTCTAATAATTAAGTTTGACTAACACACACACACACACACACACACACACACACACACACACACACACACACACATTATCATCATCATAGCTACTTATCCCAGCTCTACATCACTCAAAAGGCTCTACTTGTCTAAGTATTATGTAAAGACAAAGAGCGTGTTCATGATAGAGTGGGTAGAAGGTGGAAGCAAGCAAGTACAATGGATCCAAATGCATCAACGTAGGAGGGAGTAACAGGTGGGGGCTGAATGAGGCCAGGAACCCAGTGGGCCACTCCAGGAGGAGGAGGAGGAGGAACAAAGTTAATGGCAAAGGTGATCATGAACAGAAAGGATCACATCCCAGGGATAGAGTGTTCAGAACGATTGGTCGTCTTTGAGATAAGATAAGATGTCTTTAGTGTCGAGTTGTATATATGTATATATATATATGATACAAAATTGAATTCTTTATAGGTAGAAGCTCAATTCAAGATTTGAAAGTATAAGAGTTATGAAATGAAATGATGAAATATCAAATAAAAGTTATATACTGAGAAACACAACGGCGTTCGTAACCAGGTTAAACTCGCTACTTAAGCCATTAATCTCAAACTTCTCATTAAACACTCGTTGATCACGACAATTAATCATGAAGTGGAAACCTTTGGATAATCATACTTTTGATCAAGTGACAGTTAGCAACAAACTCATACGAAACACAATACCCGTAAATTAATCTAATTCCAAAACTGCACAATTCATTTTTTTAAGTAACTTTTTTTCTTACACGATAATAGAAAGATTTGCGAGTCGTCGATTACATCTCCCTAAAACATCTCAATCAGTTTTATATTCATCTGACTCATCAAACATAAGCTTTCAGTCGTATGAGTGAGTAAGCTATGTCATTCGTATTGCCAATTTATTCGAACTCATTGTGAAAGGTGTTTGAACCAAGATTTGTATGGCTTTGACGCTGCAGTTACATAGGAAATATTATCCAATTCTGCCGGTGATATTAATCCAGGAAGCAGATCTAATGTGATATAAACGTATCGAAGTTGCGATATTACGAAGGTGGGGGGGTTATAAGGGAGGAGGTTTATGGTCAAACAGTGAGAATAGGATCTGATCGCCAAATTTCATCGTTCGATACGAAATTTATGATGAAATGAAGGGTATTAGATCTATTGTTATGACACGGTATGTTGTGTATACGAAATGTGGGTAGATAATTGAGAATCTTCCTGTTGCTACACACACACACACACACACACACACACACACACACACACACAATATGCGTGTAAAACTCTCTCCCCGTGACATACAAATACTAACCACGTATTGTTGATAAAGATGAT
>NC_092237.1:58683707-58713707 GCF_036320965.1 Panulirus ornatus | reverse complement strand
GTGTGTGAGTGTGTGAGTGTGTGAGTGTGAGTGTGAGTGTGTGAGTGTGTGAGTGTGTGAGTGTGAGTGTGAGTGTGAGTGTGTGAGTGTGTGAGTGTGAGTGTATGAGTGCGTGAGTGTGTGAGTGTGAGTGTGTGAGTGTGTGAGTGTGAGTGTATATTTCCTCTACACATTCGTTGCGTTCATTAATGTGTCATGTTAGCGCTATATGCGGGACTGATTGGTCTTAACGACTCGGATGAGCCAATAACCTAACCCAAATAATTTTACTAATATTAACAAGTTATTTCATCTGAGTAATTATAACCAGAAGTAATTATAACTCGTTGTGAAACTTAGATGTTGACTCCTTAACCCGCTCAGCCCAAAGCTCTGTGTCTGATCCTTGAATGCACAGGTACGACCCTTGAACACGAAGGTACGACCCTTGAACACGAAGGTATGATCCTTGAACACGAAGGTATGATCCTTAACCCTTGAACACGAAGGTATGATCCTTGAGCACGAAGACGACCCTTGAGCACGAAGGCACGACCCTTGAACACGCAAGCCAACAGGAATGTCTACTTCGTTGTCTGCTTTCCATAAATCATAGAATGCGCTCCACGCGCTGCTTCGCTCGGCTCTCTCGACCACACCACCAGACTGAAGCAAACTGACGAATGAATTTTCGAGATTCAGAAACGTTTGAATCAGTAAACGTTTGAATCAGTAATATTCACAGGGACGCGCTCGAAGCTTTAATCGAACTTTGGAAGATTAATATCATTTCAATGACGATAGAAAATGTATGAAAATTTGAATGGAATTTATATGATCATAAGTTTGCGACAGAGACACAGCCACGTTGATGATGATCTTCCCCTCGTAATGTAACCAGGAACAGGTGGAGTCCGGTAGCAATAATACATGCATTTATGTGTATTCACACACACACACACATACACACACACACACACACACACATATATATATATATATATATATATATATATATATATATATATATATATATATATATATATATATATATGATTATATATATATATGTAGAAAAACCTTCATACATTATTCAGGTACATTTATCCCTCTACTCAAAGACGACGTTACCCAGCCACGACACTCGCCATAGACCACAGAAGCATCAACCTGCTCACACACACACATACACACACGGAAGTGGGAGGAAAAAGATAAAAGAAAAAATCTTATGAGGCTCACAAGTCTCCCGGAGCATCACCATCTCGAGCCACTTCCTCCCAGCATGGCAGCAATAACACCACTAACACCACCACAGCCACCACAGCCACCTCCACCACCACCACAGCCACCATCCGTAAGTAAACCACAAGCGTTAAAATTACACCTGAGAATTACGAGACGCGGAGGCAGCCACCAGAACCCACGCATTTGTACCTCGGGAATTTTTGCTGTACGCTTGAGTGGCCACGGTAAAGATGCAAGGGAAGAAGAAGAAGAAGAAGAAGAAGGAGATGAAGAAGAAGTTGCACGAAAGCTAGATAGTCCCTGAAGGTTTTGGCCTCTTCCTCCTCCTCCTCTTCCTCCTCCTCCTCCTCCTCCTCCTCTTCCTTCTGCTGCAGTTGGGGAATCAGGGAGGTGGTGTCTGGTTGAGTCGTTACTTAAGAGAAGTAATCTGTTTTTGCTCTTTGAGCCTCGACGTATCATCATCAGTCCTTAGTGGCAATGATAACTACTTTTGACAATATATACATATATACATATATATATATATATATATATATATATATATATATATATATATATATATATATATATATATATATATATATATATATATATATATATATGTGTGTATATCAAAGAATTCATCATGCGATTCATGGATTTGATAATGTTCGTAAAGGTGAAAGGTGGTTCCTACGTCTTACTAATTACCCCGAAAATATCAATTACTCTTTAATATTTTGTTTAGGGAATGAATAACACAAAGGATGTTTCTGGTCTACCGCACTGGCATTCTGGTAAGTGTGGAACAGACAAAAATGAATACTTATGACAGTGTTACTCCCTGACTTCTCCTTTTCCTCTCATAATGTTGGTCTGTCGTGTCGGTGTGTGTGTGTGTGTGTGTGTGTGTGTGTGTGTGTGTGTGTGTGTGTGTGTGTGTGTGTGTGTGTGTGTGTGTGATTCTGGTTGAGGGAGGAACAGAGTGACGAAGTGAGGCCATTAAGAGAGTTCTGAGGTCGAGTGGGTGGCGTAGAGACAGAGGCGATAGTAAGGGAGCAGGAGTAACGGGAGACATAAGGAGGATAGAAAGGAAAGCAAGAGGAGAAAACGGGGGTATGGAAGAGGGAGGAAGGAAGAGAAAGTGTTAGAATGATAATCAGAGGACGAAGGCAAGGAATAGGTGAAAGGTAAGAAAGTGGAATTAGGGTGAGGGGAAGGGAAGGGTGAGGGAGAGCAATAGATGGATGAAAGGAAGGGAAGGATAAATGATAAGAACGAAGAGAGAGGAAAGGGACTGGAAAAGAAGAATCGAAAAGAAGGGAGGAGAAAGACAACCACAGAAAATGAATATGATAAAAAAAAAAGAAGAGCAAAAAGAAGTTAATTATCTTAAGCTATTTTTCTACGCTACTGAAGAGCATTGCCATGAGTCTACTTGGTCGTCTAATCCATTTCTAATCCTATTGATGGTATTGTTTTTACATAATCTTGTTGCTGATTTATTCTAGATGTTAATGATCTCATTAAAGGAGACGCATCTTGCAGCGTGTAAAACCGTATTGATTTAGTCTTAAGTAGTAACTTAATGCAAGGTTGTGGTAACTTTTGATAATTCTAAGTACCTGCATTAGATCACCTCCTAACCTTCTCTATTCTAAGCTGAATAGATAAGGATCATCTAGGACGGCAGTCATGCGATTTCATATCCCAGATGAGGAACCATCTTGGTGTCTGTTCCCCGTCGTATCTGTGTCTCTGTGGAGGGTGTCACGAACATATGGAGTAGGTGGAAAGTTACTATCAGCAGTGCGCTTCCATCGAGAGTGTGGTGCGAGTGGGAAGAGAGGAGGGAGAGTGGTTCCAGGTGAAGAAATGAGACCAAAGCTGAACAAAATATTTACTAGTGATATCACTCTCATCTGTTTATGTGTTTTAGCTACCCATTCACTCCCTTCATTCATCATGTCAAGCCAGAACACGAACCCATGTCATACCTGGGTGGCGAAGAACACAATAACAGAAGAGATGAGGCCTCTTGAAAGCCACCTGATTAAGGGTTTTATTGGGTGATTGGAGGCACTTAAGGTGGCACGAACTCTAAGGGCAAGAAGACCAGCTGGCTCGGGGGCAAGAACAGCAGCTGGTGAGAGGCAGAAGTTGAAACACCAGGTGGACGGGGCAGGCGCACCAGCTGGCGCACACCTAGAGCTCCAGATGGCTCAGGATGCTCATAACCCCGTGAAGGTTGTAGCTGATGAAGTCAGCTGCTCATGACATCACTCCTGACATTATGACCTTGATGAACTCACATCATCCTGAAGTCAGCCATGCTTTTGCCGACGTCACGCAACGCACTCTTGAAGTCACATACTTAAGACTTCACGCTCCAGTGACATCCTATATTCAAGAGTTGGTAGAGGACTCATTGCTACCATCCGTGTTTCCTGTCCTTATACGAAACTAGTTAGGAAAGAAAAAGGTTTATCACTTCTTTACGATTTTCTTCTTTTTATCCTATGTTACATCTGATGAAACCTGTCTCATATATGTTTCTAGTAACACAAGTGAAAAACTGAATGATGCATTTGTTCAAGAACAGCGAAGAAAAACTTACGGATAAATCCTCATAAAAAGTCTATGTTGGTTTTCTGAAAATAATGAATATGTATCCATTCATAC
Organism: Panulirus ornatus; assembly: GCF_036320965.1. Taxonomy (NCBI): domain Eukaryota; kingdom Metazoa; phylum Arthropoda; class Malacostraca; order Decapoda; family Palinuridae; genus Panulirus; species Panulirus ornatus. The sequence continues at coordinate 58,709,819 of NC_092237.1, read as the reverse complement.
ATTCATTCATACATACATAGACTCATTAATACAGAGTTACAGGGTAAGGTTACAGGTCATAGCTTTGCCACACATGGGAGACCTGATCAAATCGATGATTACACACACACACACACACACACACACACGGCATCCTCTCGTCACACAGGTAGAAGCAACGGGCATCACAAGACATTAAACATTCTCATAAGCTGTGTACAAACTGCCTCGAGAAACTGTGAGTCGTGTGGGCGGGGCGGCGACTGGCGTAAACAGTCATTGAGGAGGACCAGTTACAACCCTCATGCATGTCTGGTTCATATGCAAATCGTGGCAAGATCAGCAGACACGCGAAGACGGTGTCAAAAAGGGTTGAAAATGAGAGAAACAAAACCAAAACATGACAATGTTTACGCTACCGAGCAATGATATACCCAAGTTATTCAACATACAGGTGGATAAAGGAGCTACCATTTGAAATGAAACACTACTTAAAGTGGTGGATATGATGTAAAGAGGACACATATGTATGCAAATGGCACATACTAAAGAGAGCAAGGAAGGCAACAGCAGTGAGCAAAGAAGACAATAAATGTGAGCGAGGAAGACAACAGCCCTTGTGGAGGTATATATATATATATATATATATATATATATATATATATATATATATATATATATATATATATATATATATATATATATATATATATATATATATATATATATATATATATATATTTTTTTTTTTTTTTTTTTTATACTTTGTCGCTGTCTCCCGCGTTTGCGAGGTAGCGCAAGGAAACAGACGAAAGAAATGGCCCAACCCCCCCCCCCATACACATGTACATACACACGTCCACACACGCAAATATACATACCTACACAGCTTTCCATGGTTTACCCGAGACGCTTCACATGCCTTGATTCAATCCACTGACAGCACGTCAACCCCTGTATACCACATGACTCCAATTCACTCTATTCCTTGCCCTCCTTTCACCCTCCTGCATGTTCAGGCCCCGATCACACAAAATCTTTTTCACTCCATCTTTCCACCTCCAATTTGGTCTCCCTCTTCTCCTCGTTCCCTCCACCTCCGACACATATATCCTCTTGGTCAATCTCTCCTCACTCATTCTCTCCATGTGCCCAAACCATTTCAAAACACCCTCTTCTGCTCTCTCAACCACGCTCTTTTTATTTCCACACATCTCTCTTACCCTTACGTTACTTACTCGATCAAACCACCTCACACCACACATTGTCCTCAAACATCTCATTTCCAGCACATCCATCCTCCTGCGCACATCTCTATCCATAGCCCACGCCTCGCAACCATACAACATTGTTGGAACCACTATTCCCTCAAACATACCCATTTTTGCTTTCCGAGATAATGTTCTCGACTTCCACACATTTTTCAAGGCTCCCAAAATTTTTGCCCCCTCCCCCACCCTATGATCCACTTCCGCTTCCATGGTTCCATCCGCTGACAGATCCACTCCCAGATAGGTATGTATATTTGCGTGTGTGGACGTGTATGTATATACATGTGTATGGGGGTGGGTTTGGCCATTTCTTTCGTCTGTTTCCTCGCGCTACCTCGCAAACGCGGGAGACAGCGACAAAGCAAAATAAATAAATAGATAAATACCTCCAGGTATATATACCTGGTGGAGGTATATATATATACCTCCAAGCCTTGCTCTCTTTACCTGCAGGAGAACTCACCAGGTTGGGATGCGCCTCCTTCATTAACTAAGTGTTATCTCACGTTATTAAACCCGAGGAAGGATTACACTCACTCTCGCTGACTTACTTGGTGTAATTTGTGGGTCCCTGTGTTCGTGGTGATATACTGGTGGCTATGCATTGTAGCTAAGTGAATATTTGGGTCTGTGTGTGTGTATGTGTGTGTGTGTGTGTGTGTATGTGTGTGTGTGTAGTACACGTATATCAGGTGTTCTGGCTGAATAGCCATCTGACAGTCGAAAGTCATCGTTTTCAACATGCGTACGTAAATACGTACATTCCTTCATATGATCACTAAAACATCTCACACCTGAATTTCCTTAACACGAGAAAAAAAAATTGTGATTCAAATATCGATTAATCTTTAGATAATCTTTAGCTTTTCATGAACACGTCTGTGATTGAGAAAGGGTCACTCAAAATCAAAAACGTAAGTTTTAAATGGTCAACGAAGCCATGATGAAAGACTGATAGATAAATCTTTGATAAGAAAATAATCGTAAAAATGACCTAAGGAGATACGAGGCCAGGACACAGGAGTTCTTGTATCACGAACACTCCTGAAGAACTTTTGGCAAGGGCGTGACCAGACAGCTGTTCTGGTTCTCGAGTTAAACTGTAAAAATCACCCCATATAACTCCGACATAAGAGTCATAATTGCGTACGGCGACACAAATGGTGATGGCGTTCATTAGGGCGGGTCATTAGCGTCTTTGTCTGTATGTTTTACGGGGCACTTACACCAAATATGCCCAAGATCTTTTCCGTTTTTCCTCCTTGCCACTAATGCTGGGACGTCATACTGCTGGAGGACAGGCCGCTCACACGACCGCTTCCTGTCGGATGCTGTGCACACGCGCACGCTCGTACACACATACACACACACACACACACACACACACACACACACACACACACACACACACACACACACATACACACAAATGTTCTTATCCAAAACGTGGAAATAGCCAACCCTACCTTGATCTTAAGCTCATTTATAACCGGTTAACCAGCTACTATCATGACCTCCCAGTTCTGTAATATCTATAATACCTCAACTATGTATTTTCAGTTGAATGGCTGCCTAAACTCAATAAACCGCTATTTATCTATCTATCTATTCTGAGTTTTATTTCTGTAACGTTTCGCTTTAGAGAGAGGATTATGTTTTAGAGACTGAGATACATAAACACAATGCAGTGTATCCATCCGCAGCCCCATCCCTCAACTCAATGGACGCCACAAAAGTGTTCTCCGCGCCAGCTGACACCTTCAAAACTCGTCATTGTTTCCCTTATATTTCATCATCTCTGTGGTCGCAACTGTGGCCGTACGATTACTGGTCACTTCTCCTGTGCGTATGTGCGCAGCTTCCAAGGCTTTTCTCCCCTGTTTCTTATGTCTCACTTCTTTTCCTTCTGTATGTGGACAGGAACCGCATTATAGGTCCTTATGCATATAGTAACTTGAAGGTTATTGATTTTATTGAACTTGTCTTCTTTTTCTCTGAGGGACAAGACAATCTCATTGACACACCTGTCCCGCTTTCTCTTCTTAGCACATCATGTGTCTTTACCCCTGAGGAAACAGCTGTGTCTCTTCCCTTTCTTGTAGACATTCCTTGAATCTGGGAATCAGGGTAACACAACTCCTTGAAAGTATCGATTACACATCTCGTCTTCTCCGCCTGCAAGTCCTCGCAACTGCATATTCCAATAGTCTTTAGGTAGCATCCATTGAATCCAATGATCTCTTTCTCTCTATTCCATTTTTCTTCTTTCATTTACCGTTTTTACTCTCGCTTGTGTCATTTCGTTCCTTTTGTCGTTTCCACGTCTCCCTCTGAACCAACACCACGTCTCTCTCTCACCTCTTCCCCCCCCCTCACCTCGACCACGTCTTTCTCTCACCTCCCCCCTCGACCACGTCTCCCTCACCTCGTCCTCCTCCATTTTCTTCCCCTGGGGGAGCCTCGCAAGGGGTCGGTACTCCCTTACTCGTCTCGTCGTCCGCCTGCCGGGCGCCATATGCGGCCTCCCGTCGTCACTTGTGCCCCTCCCTCCTCCCTCCACCCCCACAGCAGCGATGACAAACCCCCCCTCCCTTCCCTCCCTTCCCTCCTCTCCTCTCCTCTCCCTTGGAGCCGCGCATGCGCACCGGGGGGTTCGCTTCCGGCGCCTTGAGGGATATTTCCCGCCAACGTGTAAATTCTCGTTAACCTCTTGATTACAGAGTTATGGCTGGAACTCGTATGGAGTCTGTGCCGTGTGAAGATTCCCGGCTAAAATCATGGCTAAATGTGATAACTAAAAATCTAACATCTAAATATATCATTTCCATTGATAAACAAGATGTATTCTGGTCTTAGATGTAGAAAAAAAAAGGCAAGTTTCCAGCTACCTGTTTATTACAATCTTAAATTGGGTCTATTAGAGGTAATGAGGCTCAACTGGCCAAGCACCGTCCCGTTAAGCCAAGTGATATACAGAGCTGACCTCAGCTCCCTCTTAAGAAACGAGTCTCCTGCAAACAGTAATATCAAATTTGGACCCAGAAAGAACGAAAGAAAAAAGAATGTTTAAGGGACACGCAAGAAAATTTTTCGACATCAACTTTAAAAAAAATGTTGTTAAATACTAAAAAGCTCAAAATTTATATCAACAAATATGTTCATGATGTATACAACCAAGTTTTCATAATAGATATGTTCATGATGTATATAACCAAGTTTTCATAATGAATATTATCCAAAAAAAACATAAGGAAATTTATAGCATTTTTATCTAATATTCTAATATCAAAAATCACACATAAAACTATTTTCTTTTTCTTTTTTTCATTACCGACCAAAGATCGCCTCCTGCCGGTACTAATGAAGAGAAAAAAAATAGGTTAAAAAAAAATTACATATAACCTCCAGCCACATCCCTTCCCTGAAGGCAAGAGTTGGTCTGCTGGGTATTTGTGGTTAAGGCCTATCGATACCAGAGTCATCAAGGCCATCAACATTAGGGAATAACCACCAATCGAAAGAAACAAAAAGAAATACTTAAACACCTTCTTCAGATACTCGAGGTAATTCTGACTCAAACACAAACTCAGTGCTGACATGGTCCTTCGTACGAGGAAGCGTTAGTTAAGACTGGATCACGAGAGTTCATGTGTTCCATTGCAGATATGGCAAGATGTTGCAGAAGAGATAGGAGGTCAAAGTTTGGCTTTACTGATGGTTATTGACTTCCGCTGTGGTCTATGCTGTGTTACGCTTGCTGGAAGACGCAGTAGAAGATATGGAAATGTGTGAAAAGCACTTACAGAGACATATAACATGGTCAGGAGGAATATACCTTTAATATATCCATATCATCTTTGACCTAACAGACACTGACCTCTTCCTTCTACACGATCCTTTATCGCATCCAGGACTTTAAGCCCCCGCTCCCACACTGTGGGGCACTGCAGCCTCCTCATGTGTCCACCTGCTGTCACATCCACTCCCACGTACCGAAACCACTCCACGTCCTCCAGGTTTCTCGCCATTCAAACTCTCACGCAAACCACCATGTCTCAGCCCCCTCCTGCACCTCATTACCTTACTCTAACATTTACTCTCATATTTCCCCTCTCACACACTCTCCCAGACTCCGTAACTACTTACATAAAGTGTAAATAAAGTATAATAGATTATGTAAATCAAAATGCACTAAATTGTATACAAATGAATAGTAGTTTTTACATTGATTATTTCATTATTTTACGAAATACTTCACACTCTTTCTTATCAGGACTTTAAACCATTGGTAAATCCAATAGAGTTATTTAATCTGGTTCTGTTCCCCCCCCCCCCCTTCCACTTTTTTTTGAGTGTGGCAAGATGGATGGGGAATTTTTTTTGGGGGGGGGAGTGAAAGGAGGGAGGGGGGAAGATTGCGATTTTAATTAATCTAATATATTCGCGTCATCGACGAGATGAAATGGCGCTCGACCTGACCCGATGTCTGGCCGAGCCTCGTCCTAGGAGATAGGAAGGGAGATATGAGAGATAAAGATGATGACATAATCAGTTAGTGTGGGAACACAGACATGTGTGTGTGTGTGTGGCTCTGCCCTGATAATTCCTCTGCTGATAATCTGGTCCACGTTGATTATGTGTGACCAATTATTAGAAGCGGTCCTCTTCCTTTATAATGAAGGGCAGCCTTATTAAGTGGTTGCTGTGTTAATTAAGTCATTACTTGTACTTCGGGAAATTCTTTCTTTTTGTTGAGAAAATTCTGCTATGTAGGGATGACGTTAGAATAGAAGCTAATGATTATGGTATAATTCGTTCATCCGTATTGTTTCAAGCACTGTAAAAAAGAGGGGTTTTTATCTAAATCTTTTTAAATTACCAGAAAAAAAAGCATATATGCATAACTCTCTATATTTCTATATTCTGTATTCTATATACACCTGTCTAATTAAATCTCCAATTACTTGACTTCGTTACTTTATGCTGCAAAAAAAAAAATATACATATATATATTCTCAAAGGTACATAAATAGTGGCGAGGATAAATTATTAGCAGCAGAGTTAATTACCATCGCTTAATTGAAGTAAGGAAATTACGGAAAGAGAACCTACAAGCCACGTAGTAATTAGATGCATTAGAATTCGCCCGTAGTGGACACATTACGAACACGCGTCATACAATGTTTATGAATGTATATTAGGTTTAACACGTGATGCGATGTATATATAATACACTTGTGCTTTACTTTCATCTCACACGAAGGAAGGACGTTATCTAGTGTATATAAAAAAGGAATATGAATTAATCTGTCTCAAAATGAATGGAAGGAAATAACATTTCAATCACTCGATCAGAATGTTTATGAATGTAAAGTAGGTGACTTTAGAAAGTGATCCAGTGTATATAGAGAGATGTGGATTAGGTTTATCTCAAAACACAAGGTGTTGTATATCTACATAGTTGATTACACACGTGAATTGATACAATCTCAAGTGTCGTACCATCGTTGTCCTCCAAGATTCGTACCGTCTTGGTCAAGGTTCGTGCAGTTCGTCCTCAAGGTCCGTGTAGTTCGTCCTCAAGGTTCGTGCAGTTCGTCCTCAAGGTTCGTACAGTTCGTCCTCAAGGCTCGTGCAGTTCGTCCTCGAGGTTCGTACAGTTCGTCCTCAAGGTTCGTGCAGTTCGTCCTCCAGGTTCGTACAGTTCGTCCTCAAGGTTCGTGCAGTTCGTCCTCAAGGTTCGTGCAGTTCGTCCTCAAGGTTCGTGCAGTTCGTCCTCAAGGTTCGTGCAGTTCGTCCTCAAGGTTCGTGCAGTTCGTCCTCGAGGTTCGTACAATTCGTCCTCAAGGTTCGTGCAGTTCGTCCTCAAGGTTCGTGCAGTTCGTCCTCGAGGCTCGTATCGTTCGTCCGCGAGGTTCGTGCCGCCGTGGTCAAAGGATTGATAAAGTTGTTATCGCTGAGGCGCCGTCGTCTACGACCACTAGAGAGGCCGCCCCTGAGCAGTAAGCATCGAAACCAGATGTCCAGATAAGCAAAGGCACTCGCGATAACATTAATTCTTACACGCACGTCTGTTATCAGGAAATATGACACAGCCACGATAGCGTGATAACGTTTGACACTACACAACACACCAGCTCGTCGAGAGATAACATTTTATCACCGTGATAACACTTATCACATGTCGCTTCGACGTCCCTTATCAATAACATGGAGGCAGGGGCCACTAATATACTGTTTCTGAAACCAAACATTTTGACATACGAGTTTTAATTCGCTAGAGGGAAAGTCTGATGTGTTATTTATACATAGTGAGTGACACGACGAGATATGTCCAAAGTCTTTGCCATCTCGTGTGAAAAGAAGATAAGGCTAAGGAAAAGAATAAGGAAATTGATAAGAATTGACTCTTGAAGGGTGTAGGAAGAAGGGAAAAAGACCAAGAGAGAAGAAAACCGCTTAACGTCGCTGTTCTAAAAGGAGGTGTAATCATAACGGTCAATCCTCGATGAATAGAATATGGGCAAGAAAAGACGAGGACAGACTTACGATCTCTGATGGACAGTCTTTCGTCTGGCAGGGTTTTCGGGCAGGAAGACCTACGGGTTCTTACTGTGCCTCCACGGTTCTACCTGGGGTCCACAGGAAGACCTAAGAAGTAGAAGGATCGACGACTGAAGGAATCCTCCATTGGAACCTTGCCTAGACTCAATGTCGGGTGTGGGTGTGTGTGTGTGTGTGTGTGTGTGGTTTCCCAACCTCACAACAAAAGCAAGATGGAACCTTAAAACGTCCTTTGCCATCACGGTGGCGTTTTCGGATTCCATAGAGACCATTTCAAAGCAGTCCTCTCCCATATCCCCTTTCCCCCCTACCTCACTCATCCAACCCCCTCCCATCGGCGCCCCTTCCGAAGGAGGAGGTGGAAAAAAAGGGAAGACCATCAGGCCGAGAGGGCGGAGCCGTGAGCCGCTAAGGGGCTGAGTCCCATTATTGTTTACAATGGTGGTGTGAGCTGGCCTCGTCTGTCATCCCTGGGGCAGCGAGTGGTGCGACCACTACGATTTAGACTCTGGCCCCAAGGAGGAGGGCTCCACCACCAGTATGGCACCGCGTGCCCTAAAAGCCTCGAAACTCCGGAGGAAAAACAGATGTAAATCTTACTGAAGTGGAGGCAAGGAGAGGTGGGCGGCGGAGGGTGGGTAGGTGGGTGGCGGAGGGTGGGTAGGTGGGTGGGAGAAAACCTCAGGATTGTATCAACGTTGGTAATAGACGCTAGTAGGTTCATGTGCATTGATAAAACCTTGAAAGTGATATTAAGATCAATCTGCATTAATTCGAGGTTACACTTCACGTTCATCTTGGAGTCTTAGAGAACACACTGAAAGCTACTGTTATGTTCCCTGAATGCTTACAGAAAGATTTGTGTGTGTGTGTGTGTGTGTGTGTGTGTGTGTGTGTGTGTGTGTGTGGTACAAATAATGCATTCTTTATTCAGAATGAAAAAGGCCTTTACCAAGACTCGTTATTGAGATAAATGCACTATGTTTGCCCCACGTATCCCACTGAACCCCTCAACCAGACTGACACAGAAGCACTTTTGTCTACAAAGACATATGCAAAAAAGCAATCCCAAATTACCCATTAAGAGAGGTGGACAAGAAGCGAAGGATGTAAGGCTCTTATCATGTGCCAGTCTTCACAAACACACACACACACACACACACACACACACACACACACACACACACACACACACACGAAAGAATCTAACGTTGCCCTAAACGACGCCCCAGATCATGGTTAACTACAATCTTGACCACCGAAGGCAAAAAACTTTATCCCTCTTGACCTTGTTTCAAATACAAAATAACAATGATGGCTCGTCAGCTGCCATCTGGTCGAGCGAGTGCCACCAGCCCACACCACCACACTTACTAACAAACACTTCCGTGAGTGTCGCATGGTGGGGTGAGGAATAGATAAGTGGATAGATAGATAGATAGATAGATAGATAAATAGATAGATAGATAGATAGACTGATAGATAGTTAGATATATATATAGGCAGATAGATAGATAGATAGACAGATAAATAGATAGATAGATAGACTGATAGATAGTTAGATATATATATATATATATAGACAGATAGATAGATAGATAGATAGATAGATAGATAGATAGAAAGATAGACATAAGGATAGATAGACAGACAAACAGATAGATAGATAGATGAATATATAGATGAATAGATAAACAGAGAGATAGACGTATAGACAGAGAGACATCATCACCTAGCAACACATATGCAGACAGTCTCATATAAACTACCACGCGACTACCTTTATATCGGTCTTGGTTCATGAGTCAGGTCAGATGGTCTGGTATGACGGATTTAGTCACATATAGAAGAGTAGTGTTGGGTGGCATCATGTATCCAGCACAGTAAACCACTTGTAGTAGTAAGGACTCATATAAAGGTATACCTCAGTATCCTAGATTAATGGTCTACCATCAGTTTACTACTAAGCCCTAATGAATACTCAAAATCTCTTGAATGATAACTACTGTTTGAAAAAATTATAAGACACAGAGCATGTATTTGTATGGGTAATTATTCCTATGTACTAAGATAAGTCTAAGTCTAACAGCCTGGCTGTGGTTATACACGTTTAAAGAGGAAGAGATTCTTCACTCTATCCATCCTGATGCATACACTAGCTCTGAGACATATGACTGTTTGGTTAGATCTAACACCAAATAAACAAAATACCATCGTCTATAGATGCGGTGACCACGCTGCAAACTCAGCTTGACGAGTAAGCATCGGTACCAGATGTAGATGTGGGTTCGGGAAACTCTGATAGGGTATTCAAGCTTCTTGCTCGGCAGAATCCACGCGGTTATTAACATTTATTGAAATTAATGGCGTAGGTCTCCATTTCAGACAAAAGCGGACGTGTATATCACCTCCACTTGAAAAATAATGAGCTGAGAACATATTGAAAAACAGTGAACCAAATATACATGTATAAGGTATTTCTCCAAGGCTGAATTAAAAAGTACCTGTGTATAATGAATGAAACCCACGATATAAAACTGAAAAGCAAGTTATTCATTGTGTATGATATAGTATCATGTTGTAGGTTATTTCCACGTTTATAAAGCAATATCATGTCGCAAATTAAAGGTATGTTTTTTTTTCATAATTCTTTATGTTTTACTGAAATGCTTTGTCCATGTCTATTTAGGTAAATATAGACTTTAGAATTAAATTAGAATTGGAAAATAGATGCCACTAGCATTGCCCGTTGCAATATTTTGTACAAATAAAGTTTATGAATTAATATGTCCATACGAGTAATGTTTTTGCATATAAATAAGCTGGCGTTAATGGGTATTCTCCCACCATATTGCACGTCCGGTGTGCGCTGGCGTGGAGACCCTGCCGTGTTCGCTGGACGTAAACAATGCTCCAGTACGGAGAGCGAGGAGAACACGAAGGAGAGAGAGAGAGAGAGAGAGAGAGAGAGAGAGAGAGAGAGAGAGAGAGAGAGAGAGAGAGAGAGAGAGAGAGTAGAGTCTCGTAAAAATAAGAATCTTTACAATCTTTTCTTAATTTAAGCTCTTGTTCATTCATTAAAATACCTCCACGAATTTAGTTATTAGAGGCTGAACTGTGTATATATATATCATTTTTTTTTTTGTCATGAATATAAGAGTTGGGGTTAAAATATATCTATATACGTTTGGATGGCGTTGGCTATGGCTATTCTTAACTTGAGTTATATTGGTGGTGCGTGTCGCTGGGAGGCTATTCTTTTCTCTTTTTTTTTTTCGAAGAGTAATTGGTTCCAGTGTTGGTTATCCGCACCTTTCGTGGTAGCCAGGCAGAGGTATAGTGGTTGGGAGAGAGAGAGAGAGAGAGAGAGAGAGAGAGAGAGAGAGAGAGAGAGAGAGAGAGAGAGAGAGAGAGAGTGAAAAGAGTGTTCCTATGTCGATATATTTGCCATTGGATAGGGCTAGCGCGTAGAGCTCACCACCTGTACCTATCCCTCCAACATCTGGTGGTCCTCCAGACGGCGTCACTCATCCAAGTAGTGAGCGAGTGACCAGACCCAACGATGCTTAACTTCTCTGATCGCCCGAGAGGCTAAGGGGAGGGAAGACTACTGAATTGTACCATCTAACTGTCGTGAGAGGCAGGCAGTACTAGCCCCATCCTATACCCTATGATACCAACCTACCTACCACCCATATTACCTACTTACCTGCCACCCATGGTACTTACCTACTTACCTGCCACCCTATGGTACTTACCTACTTACCCACCTGCCACCCTATGGTACTTACCTACTTACCTGCCACCCTATGGTACTTACCTACTTACCTGCCCCCACCCTATGGTACTTACCTACTTACCTGCAACCCTGTGGTACTTACCTACTTACCTGCCACCCTATGGTACTTACCTACCTACCCACCATGATACCTAAATCTCAGGGAGGGCCTAAGGCATTATCACCTCAGGTATTCATCCACCTGGTTATCTGGCTATATCCAATAGCCAGCCAGACCCATCCCACACACACACACACACACACACACACACACACACACACACACAGACACACACTAGCCCTTCATCCCTTAGGCCTCACCAGCAAATCCTCTTCTTGAGTGAATGGTTTATGGTTCCTCCCCAGGGGGATAAGGGTCGCTCATCCAGAGACTGTTACAGTTGGAGGACGCACCACCTCTTCGCTCCAGCTGAAGACAGATGGTTAACTTGATTTAGAGTCGAAGATGGAGGGTGGGGAGGTTGCTACTCGGTATTAAGTAACTGAGGGATGTAAGGAAAAAAGAATAAGAATAAAGATTCGTGATTCGCTCTTTGTGGATGATTTACATCGTCAGAGATGATTTGCAGGCTGAATCAGTTAATGTATCATGATTTATTTATGGGACGTAAGTCTACGAGAGGAGGCATGAGTTACACTAATATAGAAGAGTGATTTTGTATAATTTCCTTAATGAATTTCATCTTCACTCACTCCATATATAATTTTCTAAATGAATTTCGTGTTCCCATGAAACGCTGCATCAAAGGTATTGTCATGACGTATTTGGGGGATAAAAAAACAAAACTTTATCTCCTGTTCTCAATAATACGGGTCATTATAAGCGTACGCAAAAGTCCCGCTACCCACACAGCCAACTGACAGATATGGGTGAAATTACACGTTCCTGGCAACCATGATTTCGTCCATATATATCATTAACAGATATTTACAAGGGCGTGAGAGGGGGAGGTACGTTTCGGGAACAGAAGACAATGAGAGCAGACGAGGGCGTTTGGGGGTGAGGTGGGTTTGGGTGGGTCGAGGGGTGGGTTTGGGTGGGTCGAGGGGTGTGGTTGGGTGGGTCGGTGGGGTGTGGGGTATTTTTAATGACAACATCTATGCGCCGCTGTTGGTTAATACAGAGAGTAAATCAAGGATAATTGGTAGGAATTACATGGGAGGAGAGGCGTGGCGATCCAGACGAGGGGTTCTTCATCTCCGAACTCAGGTGAGGTCGTCGTGGAGGTAGGAGTGAGGGATGACCAGGATCTTGATGTAATTGAATGGTATGACAGAGGCGTAAGGGGCACCCCGCTCTCCTGCCTACCTCAGGTTGCAGATCACTCTAGGACCACACACACACACACACACACACACACACACACACACACACACACACACACACACACACACACACATATATATTTATACTGCCCACCTAGGAGTGTTCAGGCCACACTTGCGTCACACACACATACTGCCCATCTTAGAGTGTTGATACAACACGCATCACGCATACTCCCTAATTTCAAAGTGGTGACATGACACACATACCCACATATATACTCTCCATCCCAGAAATCTTGAGAGAATTTCTTCAGATATTGTATCTCACGAGAGAGGGATGACCCCAGTGTTCTCTTTTCAACAGAACTCGGTGAGAAAGACATTCTAAAACAAGGTCGTCAAAAAGAGATAATACTTGGAGACTATATACATATCAGCGTACCTAATTACCTTTCTTTTTGTTTCAGTGAAACCACAAGGGAGGAGTTTGAAACGGAAATGGGTTGTCTTTTTATTTCTTTAAGACTATGTGGCTTCACTGTGTTTGAGTGTGTCAAGAGCTCGTATTTTTGGATGAGTGAAGAGAAATGATTGGAAATCATGGACAAATGTATTGTAAGAGTGTGAAAGATTTTGGAGAGGTATTGCTCCCTCCTTCCGCCTCTTGCCTCCCTCCAGCGTGGTAATGAGGAGAACTCTTCCAAGTGAGGAAGATCGACCAACGACAACCTTCCCTCCGTCATTGTCATAGGAAAGCTGATCACCTACCATGACAGAGACCGGCTCTGTATCCTTCCTTAGTTTCAAGTGACTGAAGACAATAAAATCCGATAACATTAAAGTATTGATAACTGTACGTTGACTGTGGGAAAGACACGTCGTCCATGCTAGATAGAAATAGGCGAGTCTTACATGTGTGCTGTTGGTGCATCTCGATCACCAAAACAAAGTTTGCCACCGATGTCTCACAAACTCCCCGGCAAAGTTAGTGTCCCGGTGGGAGAGCCGGACGAAGTAAAACTGTTCGCCTTCCCCTCCTCTTTCGAAAGCTGATTCCTCACTTACCAGATGTAAGTTAAACGAAGCTCTTTAGACTTTTAGCTGAAGTTACTGAGTGGTTTTTGTGCACGTTCTAAACTCTGAACTGGACTGCAGTTCAGTCAATCCTGTGCGGAAGTTTGCTTTGTGAAGACGAGAGAAAGTGAGTGTTTGTTTGTGGATCCGGCTGGAGAGGGACTTCTTTAAGGACTTTGGTAGCGAGAGAACGGCGTCCGAGGCTTCGTGGCGACCAGGTACAAATAGCGGTACAGGCGAGTCGAACTTGTCCAAGGAAACTGGTGGCATTTTGAAGGTTTCTCATGGAGCAAAGTGGTTAGAATGTACAGAGGTTATGAGTGGATACCTCAGGTAGCCCTAAGATGATATAGGTTCATGTATGAATACATAAATAGATAGTATATATATATATATATATATATATATATATATATATATATATATATATATATATATATATATATATATATATATATATATATAGGATAAAGGAGCCAACCTGTGCCCGACTTGCAGTGCCAACCAGGAGCTCTGCAGTGCCAGGGCCAAGCTCTACATTGCTTAAGAGAGGGTTTATTACGTGCTGCAGTGCCATCCAGGTGTACAACAGTAGTATGTTGTTATGCAGAATTGAGCTACGGTTAATTAATTACGCTAGAAGGCGGATTTCCGGCTCTAAGTGAAAGGGAAGGGAATGTTGAGGAGAACAGAAAGGAGGAGGAGGAGGAGGAGGAGGAGGAGGAGGAACGTGGTGAAGGGAAGATGAGAAGAAGGGGTAAGCGTGTGTGATATAAGGAGGTGGTCTGAGTGCACGAGGCAGCAGTGCTGCTTGAGTGCAAGAGGGAGTGGAGGTGCTGCTGCTTGAGTGCAAGAGGGAGAGGAGGTGCTGCTGCTTGAGTGCAAGAGGGAGTGGAGGTGCTGCTGCTTGAGTGCAAGAGGGAGTGGAGGTGCTGCTGCTTGAGTGCAAGAGGGAGTGGAGGTGCTGCTGCCTGAGTGCAAGAGGGAGTGGAGGTGCTGCTGCTTGAGTGCAATGCAAGAGGGAGAGGAGGTGCTGCTGCTTGAGTGCAAGAGGGAGTGGAGGTGCTGCTGCTTGAGTGCAAGAGGGAGAGGAGGTGCTGCTGCTTGAGTGCAAGAGGGAGTGGAGGTGCTGCTGCTTGAGTGCAAGAGGGAGAGGAGGTGCTGCTGCTTGAGTGCAAGAGGGAGAGGAGGTGCTGCTGCTTGAGTGCAAGAGGGAGTGAGGTGCTGCTGCTTGAGTGCAAGAGGGAGAGGAGGTGCTGCTGCTTGAGTGCAAGAGGGAGTGGAGGTGCTGCTGCTTGAGTGCAAGAGGGAGAGGAGGTGCTGCTGCTTGAGTGCAAGAGGGAGAGGAGGTGCTGCTGCTTGAGTGCAAGAGGGAGAGGAGGTGCTGCTGCTTGAGTGCAAGAGGGAGAGGAGGTGCTGCTGCTTGAGTGCAAGAGGGAGTGAGGTGCTGCTGCTTGAGTGCAAGAGGGAGTGGAGGTGCTGCTGCTTGAGTGCAAGAGGGAGTGGAGGTGCTGCTGCTTGAGTGCAAGAGGGAGTGGAGGTGCTGCTGCTTGAGTGCAAGAGGGAGTGGAGGTGCTGCTGCTTGAGTGCAAGAGGGAGAGGAGGTGCTGCTGCTTGAGTGCAAGAGGGAGTGGAGGTGCTGCTGCTTGAGTGCAAGAGGGAGTGGAGTGCTGCTGCTTGAGTGCAAGAGGGAGAGGAGGTGCTGCTGCTTGAGTGCAAGAGGGAGAGGAGGTGCTGCTGCTTGAGTGCAAGAGGGAGTGGAGGTGCTGCTGCTTGAGTGCAAGAGGGAGAGGAGGTGCTGCTGCTTGAGTGCAAGAGGGAGAGGAGGTGCTGCTGCTTGAGTGCAAGAGGGAGTGGAGGTGCTGCTGCTTGAGTGCAAGAGGGAGAGGAGGTGCTGCTGCTTGAGTGCAAGAGGGAGTGGAGGTGCTGCTGCTTGAGTGCAAGAGGGAGTGGAGGTGCTGCTGCTTGAGTGCAAGAGGGAGTGGAGGTGCTGCTGCTTGAGTGCAAGAGGGAGTGGAGGTGCTGCTGCTTGAGTGCAAGAGGGAGTGAGGTGCTGCTGCTTGAGTGCAAGAGGGAGAGGAGGTGCTGCTGCTTGAGTGCAAGAGGGAGAGGAGGTGCTGCTGCTTGAGTGCAAGAGGGAGAGGAGGTGCTGCTGCTTGAGTGCAAGAGGGAGAGGAGGTGCTGCTGCTTGAGTGCAAGAGGGAGTGGAGGTGCTGCTGCTTGAGTGCAAGAGGGAGTGGAGGTGCTGCTGCTTGAGTGCAAGAGGGAGTGGAGGTGCTGCTGCTTGAGTGCAAGAGGGAGAGGAGGTGCTGCTGCTTGAGTGCAAGAGGGAGAGGAGGTGCTGCTGCTTGAGTGCAAGAGGGAGTGGAGGTGCTGCTGCTTGAGTGCAAGAGGGAGAGGAGGTGCTGCTGCTTGAGTGCAAGAGGGAGTGGAGGTGCTGCTGCTTGAGTGCAAGAGGGAGAGGAGGTGCTGCTGCTTGAGTGCAAGAGGGAGAGGAGGTGCTGCTGCTTGAGTGCAAGAGGGAGAGGAGGTGCTGCTGCTTGAGTGCAAGAGGGAGAGGAGGTGCTGCTGCTTGAGTGCAAGAGGGAGAGGAGGTGCTGCTGCTTGAGTGCAAGAGGGAGAGGAGGTGCTGCTGCTTGAGTGCAAGAGGGAGTGGAGGTGCTGCTGCTTGAGTGCAAGAGGGAGTGGAGGTGCTGCTGCTTGAGTGCAAGAGGGAGAGGAGGTGCTGCTGCTTGAGTGCAAGAGGGAGAGGAGGTGCTGCTGCTTGAGTGCAAGAGGGAGAGGAGGTGCTGCTGCTTGAGTGCAAGAGGGAGTGGAGGTGCTGCTGCTTGAGTGCAAGAGGGAGAGGAGGTGCTGCTGCTTGAGTGCAAGAGGGAGAGGAGGTGCTGCTGCTTGAGTGCAAGAGGGAGTGAGGTGCTGCTGCTTGAGTGCAAGAGGGAGAGGAGGTGCTGCTGCTTGAGTGCAAGAGGGAGAGGAGGTGCTGCTGCTTGAGTGCAAGAGGGAGAGGAGGTGCTGCTGCTTGAGTGCAAGAGGGAGAGGAGGTGCTGCTGCTTGAGTGCAAGAGGGAGAGGAGGTGCTGCTGCTTGAGTGCAAGAGGGAGAGGAGGTGCTGCTGCTTGAGTGCAAGAGGGAGAGGAGGTGCTGCTGCTTGAGTGCAAGAGGGAGAGGAGGTGCTGCTGCTTGAGTGCAAGAGGGAGTGGAGGTGCTGCTGCTTGAGTGCAAGAGGGAGAGGAGGTGCTGCTGCTTGAGTGCAAGAGGGAGTGGAGGTGCTGCTGCTTGAGTGCAAGAGGGAGTGGAGGTGCTGCTGCTTGAGTGCAAGAGGGAGAGGAGGTGCTGCTGCTTGAGTGCAAGAGGGAGTGAGGTGCTGCTGCTTGAGTGCAAGAGGGAGAGGAGGTGCTGCTGCTTGAGTGCAAGAGGGAGTGGAGGTGCTGCTGCTTGAGTGCAAGAGGGAGAGGAGGTGCTGCTGCTTGAGTGCAAGAGGGAGTGGAGGTGCTGCTGCTTGAGTGCAAGAGGGAGTGGAGGTGCTGCTGCTTGAGTGCAAGAGGGAGTGGAGGTGCTGCTGCTTGAGTGCAAGAGGGAGAGGAGGTGCTGCTGCTTGAGTGCAAGAGGGAGTGGAGGTGCTGCTGCTTGAGTGCAAGAGGGAGTGGAGGTGCTGCTGCTTGAGTGCAAGAGGGAGTGAGGTGCTGCTGCTTGAGTGCAAGAGGGAGTGGAGGTGCTGCTGCTTGAGTGCAAGAGGGAGAGGAGGTGCTGCTGCTTGAGTGCAAGAGGGAGAGGAGGTGCTGCTGCTTGAGTGCAAGAGGGAGTGGAGGTGCTGCTGCTTGAGTGCAAGAGGGAGTGGAGGTGCTGCTGCCTGAGTGCAAGAGGGAGTGGAGGTGCTGCTGCTTGAGTGCAAGAGGGATCAGAGGTTAAGTCTGAGTGTAAGATGCGATGAACAAGTCGTCCAGGTAACACTAAGAGGGGGTATCAGGCTTGATTTGTGTGGAGGGAGGAAAATAAAGAGGAACAGTGTGTGTGTGGTGTGTGTGTGTGTGTGTGTGTGTGTGTGTGTGTGCTTTCTTGACGTCGTTCGTCTCCAATTCATGTGGCCACTAGATGTCCCACAGTGTATGTACCCACTAGATATCCCCACCTCCACTGTATGTACCCACTAGATATCCCCACCTCCACTGTATGTACCCACTAGATATCCCCACCTCCACTGTATGTACCCACTAGATATCCCCACCTCCACTGTATGTACCCACTAGATATCCCCACCTCCACTGTATGTACCCACTAGATATCCCCACCTCCACTGTATGTACCCACTAGATATCCCCACCTCCACTGTAGGTACCCACTAGATATATCTCCCACCGTATGTACTCACTACACATCCCCCCAGTGCAAGCACTAGCAACTGGTCAACTGCTGGTTGACTTATCTGCGAGGTTCGCTTGGTTCAAATCGGATGTGGAAACTTTAGCAAATCCGATCTGAGATCGGATGTGTGTTTCCGCGCGTACTGTGTGTGTGTGTGTGTGTTGGTGTGTGTGTTTTAAAGAATACAATACCATATCAGTCGAGACCAAGAACAATTAAGACCATGAACGTCTAATAAAACCACCTTCATTTTAAGTTGATTGATACTTAGAATTAACACATATTAGCCAGGAAGCAAAACACGGGGCGATTTTACGCCCTCCACAGCAGGACACCAGGAAGAACCAGGAAGACACTGAACGAAAACAGATAAATCCACTGAACATAGACCATGGCGCTCTCCACACTTACATGTTGCACTAGACCTCCCTCTCTTCACCTCCTCCTCCTCCTCCTGCTGGGGAATATTCATGTGGTGGTATTTGTCCATTCAGGAACCACGTCGTGAAAATTAGCATTTTGAGAGGACCTTCCATCAGCGCCCCCTGGGGCGCGTCACCCACGTCTATGGTGATGACAGGTAGCGAAGTAGACAGACAGACACGTCGTCCCTCCTTCCTAACCCCTGATGGTGGATGACTCCGTTCGTCCCTTTCGACCACCACCCCAACGTCTTTTTCGTCTGCAGTAGATGTTAGGACGGCCTGACATATTGCTTTTATCTTGTTTATGACGTCCTTAATACGACAATGTGATGTGTGGTATCACTATACGTACGTCTTTGAATGTAACATAAAGTTCGAGTGAATTTGTTCCTCATGTAATCATACTTTAAGGCCGGAGGGGTCCATCCTTCTGTCCTCAAAGGATCAACCACGATAATCATCTTCCTGTATGACCACCCCATGCTAATCATCCCCCCTGTATGACCATGCCATGATCATCATGTCCCTATATGTGTATTCAAACTAACTAATATCCCCTACAGGTCTCCCTATATATATATATATATATATATATATATATATATATATATATATATATATATATATATATATATCAGACGTACGCTATTTGATTTGTGCCTACTGGCCTCCCCCTCATCTCCTGTCGAGTTCCCTCTGATTCACGGTTCCACCTGTTGTTCATGCCAGTCCTTCCTTACATCCTCCTCTCTCACAGTCTTCTTCCTGTAGCTCCCCAGCATGACAGTCCCCCACGAGGTGACCCTCACCTTGTGTGTGTGTGTGTGTGTGTGTGTGTGTGCTTTCTTGACGTCGTTCGTCTCCAATTCATGTGGCCACTAGATGTCCCACAGTGTTTGTACCCACTAGATATCCCCACCTCCACTGTATGTACCCACTAGATATCCCCACCTCCACTGTAGGTACCCACTAGATATATCTCCCACCATATGTACTCACTACATATCCCCCCAGTGCAAGCACTAGCAACTGGTCAACTGCTGGTTGACTTATCTGCGAGGTTCGCTTGGTTCAAATCGGATGTGGGAACTTTAGCAAATCCGATCTGAGATCGGATGTGTGTTTCCGCGCGTACTGTGTGTGTGTGTGTGTGTGTGTGTGTGTGTGTTTTAAAGAATACAATACCATATCAGTCGAGACCAAGAACAACTAAGACCATGATCGTCTACTAAAACCACCTTCATTTTAAGTTGATTGATACTTAGAATTAACACATATTAGCCAGGAAGCAAAACACGGGGCGATTTTACGCCCTCCACAGCAGGACACCAGGAAGAACCAGGAAGACAATGAACGAAAACAGATAAATCCACTGAACATAGACCATGGCGCTCTCCACACTTACATGTTGCACTAGACCCTCCCTCTCTTCACCTCCTCCTCCTCCTCCTTCTCCTCCTCACGAAGGACAAGAGACCTTGCAAATCACACATCTGGATGTGAATCCACAGCTGTGCATCCTGTGAGGAAGAAAAAAAAAAAGGAGACATATGAAAAGACAGTTGGGCGGGTGTATAGTTTGGCGTCGCGTAAGGGCAATTCGCGAAAATAAGCAGCTGGTTAAAGATAAGGTCAGTGCTTCTTGGCTGGCGCTGTTCAAGGCCCAGTCTGTCTTGGGGCTTGACTGACTTTGATTTCTCTCTCGTTCTTACTGTTTTTCTTTCCCCCCATCTTCTAAATCCATTTTCTTTAGTGTAGCTTTTATATAGGATGTAAAACTAGCGTTTTCTTCTCTATCTTTTTTTTGCATTGTTTTTCTCGTTTTATTACACTGTTGTGATTATAGTGTGAGTTTCATCAGGAATATTCCTTAAAGATTTCTGCATTATATGTCTTTTGTGAGTAATCATAAGCACTATTTTCTTTGCTCTCTACTTATGTCCATTTACATGATATACTAAGGCCTTAATCTCCTCCAGATTTTTAGTTATAAAACGATTCATCATAATTTACTTTTAGACAATATGTCTTCTTGGTTTTTTCCTTCCCCTCCTCACCTTCAGCAGAGGAGCAAGCAAAGGAATTTGAGTTGGCCTTGTATAAGACCCGGCGACCAACATGACACCGGCCAGTGTGTGTGTGTGTGTGTGTACACAGGCAGGACCCTCCATATGAGCCACCTCAGGAGAGGCCATCAAGTCGTTGGCACATGTTAACACAGCCGCTCCAAACATACTCCGGTAACCTCTCTGTTGACACTATCTTGGTGTCATCTTGACCCACTATGACTGCTTCTGTTGGTGCTATATATATATATATATATATATATATATATATATATATATATATATATATATATATATATATATATATATATATATGCAGAGAAAAACGCTTCAGTGCTTCAGTTACAGAGAGAACAGAACACGTGAGTTCCACCATAAGTCAACAAGGATTGATATCAAGACCACTTTACCCCAGTTGAACTAAACTATTCTCGTCTGAAAATGAAATGCTGTAAATAACATGCGATATATTTAGACATTCTAGCTCACATTTTCACAATCAAACGGCACACACACAAAAGCAGAACACGCATCGTTCGCTCTTCTTCAAACTGCTTGGAAGTCTCTCTCTCTCTCTCTCTCTCTCTCTCTCTCTCTCTCTCTCTCTCTCTCTCTCTCTCTCTCTCTCTCTCTCTCTCAGTGAAGGCAGACGAACTTGGGTGTGTAGAGGACTCAAACACGGGTTTGATCGGCAGTGGGACAGATGAATATCGTGAACCCTTTTAAATCTGATACAAAAAAGAAATTACATGATGATAACAAGGTCATTACAACGAAGGACGAGACATAATTAAGTGACTGAAGAGTAAAGTAATTAAGTGACTGAAGAGTAAAGTAATTAAGTGACTGAAGAGTAAAGTAATTAAGTGATTGGTGAGTAAAGTTGGGGACCCTTCTTTTGACCTTTTGCATATAGCAGAGATTACTCAAAAAGCCTCATTCTCTTCACAGAGGTGAAACTGTAAGGAAAACATAACAAGGAAATCTTCTCCGTCTTTTGATCCTGCGACGGAGGTAATTAAAGGTCTGACCTCGTAAAGTCCTTAGTGACTGGAGCTAACAATGAGGCCATCGCAGTTGTTAAAGCTTTTTATTGCCCATTGTTCCGAAATGGTACACTCCAATTATAGGAGGTTTTTTAACGTCCTTTGCTCAAGGGGGGTGGAGGTGGTCTGGTGTGGTCTGTTGTCGTTCGGTGCCACAAGTATGCTACCAATTGTCAACGCGAGAAATAAACCACCAGCAAATTCTCGCGTCCTGCATTCGAGTTCCATTAATTAGTTAGTGTGTCTGTTATTGGGCGCTGTGCGGGGTCATTATAGCATCTGTAACCCATAGTTAGGGAGTTAGATGGCATTCTTAATGACCCTCTTGTGTCTCTCTTAGGGTAAGAGAGGCTTTGAAGTTCCCTTTTGTTTCTTTCACGTACGTGTCTAGGATAGAGTGGCAGTATCAGAGCTTAATGATCAGCCAATCACAGGAGCAGATGTGGGTCAAATAGTGAGGCGTGTTTGATGGCTCACACACTCTGCCCATCACGAGCGAACCAACCAAAGTGCTGTTTAGCCCATCAAGCAGGAGGGAGGAGGAGAGTTCAGGTGATGGGGAAGGAGGAGGGTTCAGGTGATGGGGAAGGAGGAGGGTTCAGGTGATGGGGAAGGAGGAGGGTTCAGGTGATGGGGAAAGAAGAGGGAAAAGGTTCTCTGTACCTTTGTTTACAGATGACGTATGTCGGGTTTAAGTCCCAGGGCTTAAGTTACATTTTAGCAAAATTCCTTCCATTCTGACATTAATCTTACAGAAAAAGATGGAGAAGTAACAATGAATTTTGTATAGTTAATCATTTATATGCCAGGAACATGTATCATATATACATGTAAACCTAGGGAGTAAAGGAAAAGAAAAATAGGATTTTTCAAAAGACTAACAGGTCAGTTGACAGAGTCGAATGCACCCTTAAAGTGCATTTTACGAGGCGTGTTACAAGGCGCACACGACACAAGATGGTCCTGGAGCCGCATTACCCAAGGTATGATTTATCTCAGTGAAGCAACGGAGCGGCACCATCTCTCTCTTGTTGTGGAGTGCCTGCTTGTGGGAGTGTGTGTGTGTGTGTGTGTGTGTGTGTGTGTGTGTGTGTGTGTGTTAACGACAGGAACATGAGAACACGAACTGACGTGAAAGGCCTTCTATCCCTCTCGAAAAGGACCAATATCCATAACATTGTTCTTCAGGCAGGACTGGGAAGGTGTTCTTCTTGCAGGGTGACTTCGTAGTCGACCAAAGACGAAGAACATACTCGTCTCTTGGACACACGGAAATCCTAGATCATGGGAAGGTAATTCTACATCCTTCTTATGGAAAGAACAAATTATACACCTGAGTTATGAATGACCTATAGAAATATTCAGTATATTTTCTCATACATGATACATGATGACCATACACTGATATACTGAGGCGGGGGTGAGTGTATTATTCATTAGCATGTATAGTATACAAAAAATGATACATACATTTACAAAGAGAATAACTTTTAGGCTCCAGTTGAGTTCCACATACAGAAGTGGTGTATGTATACGACAGACATACCCGAGTATACACGACAAATACAACATCAGCAGAAGAAGAAGCCACGTCCTCCCTGGCCACAATTAGATGAGAGACGAGGAACATGACTGGACTGGTATGTGGCCCACCCTGTTCATGGCAGCTGATGAGCGTGGGGCTCTGGTCATGTGAGTGTGTCTAACAGTGATTACTGGGCACGACTGAACGCTCGAGAGATGGCTCAGTGTGTGTGTGTGTGTGTGTGTGTGTGTGTGTGCGTGTGTGTGTGTGTGTGCCATTTATGACCAGCTATTTGTGTGTCATGAGGAGAGAGCTTGACACTCGTGTTGCCCCGTCTCTTAACCTTGTATATACGCACCATGTTTACACACACACACACACACACACACACACACACACACATATATATATATATATATATATATATATATATATATATATATATATATATATATACATTGGTCAGACACCTAGAGAGCATTATGCAAACAGCCATACAAGGAGAGAAGGAGAATGAACATCCACACGTCAGCCATAACTCCACCTCCCGGAAAAAGAAATATATATAAAGTCTCGATCTTGGAATCGCCTCAGGGATGAAGGAAAAGAAAATGTGACATGGAGGGATTCGAACCTTTATAAATCTGGCCTCCAGTCTTCAGCGGCTGGAAACACGGTGTTGGGCGATGCTCGGAGGAGGAGGAGGAGGTGAGGAGGAGGTGTCTCTGTACAGTGGTTCATGACATTGTCTTTTTAACCCTTGATATTCGCAAGAGTTTTGTGAATTTGATTCATAGCACAGCAGTGACATCTTATATAGAGAGGGAATTTAGATTTATACACACCAGAGCCTTATTAAGGGGGTAATTCAGACGAACCTATAAAGACATGAGTCCAACTGTAGCCATGGAGAGGAAGGGAACACACTCTACCTAAACCATGCTATAACTCCTCAAAAAACTACCTCGAAGAGGCAAATATGGACGGGCGGGAGAGAGAGAGAGAGAGAGAGAGAGAGAGAGAGAGAGAGAGAGAGAGAGAGAGAGAGAGAGAGAGAGAGAGAGAGAACCATCATTATTATAAGCTTTGCGTTAACATTTTTTTTCCCCCTCCTTTCCTTCCCTCCCTCCCTCGCGCCGACTTCCAATGCGACCGAGAGCGGGAACGAGCGACTAGGAGGAGGAGTTGGCTCACAGCTTTAAAGGAGAGACATGGGGACCGAATGAAGCAGAAGAGGCGACCAAAACTTTTCCAAAAATGTTCACTTTACCTGTGTATGTGTGTGTGTGTGTTGTGTGTGTGTGTGTGTGTCCTGCACGGGGGGAGGTGTAGAACACCAACAAGAAGGGGAAAGAGGTCAAGAGAATGGGAAAAGAGTCGTATTTTCTATAATAAATAAAGTTATTCTAATAATACTTCTAAAGATTTATGAAGCTCATTGTCAAGTGGTTATTGACCTGACGTTTTCTTCCTTCTTGCATCACCAAACACAGGTTTATAGATCCGTCTATCGCTTTATCTATCTTTCTATATATCTATCTACCTTTCTAGTATGAAATGAGAGATGATATGATATGATTCGCTATGGCATCATAGCTTTTAAATGTATTTTGAATGTTGTTCCAGAGCGCGTAAAGGTCGAAGAGAGAGAGAGAGAGAGAGAGAGAGAGAGAGAGAGAGAGAGAGAGAGAGAGAGAGAGAGAGAGAGAGAGAGAGAGAGAGAGAGAGCAGACACTAAACCTCTTTGGGCA
Organism: Panulirus ornatus; assembly: GCF_036320965.1. Lineage (NCBI taxonomy): Eukaryota > Metazoa > Arthropoda > Malacostraca > Decapoda > Palinuridae > Panulirus > Panulirus ornatus. The sequence continues at coordinate 58,684,689 of NC_092237.1, read as the reverse complement.
GAATTAGATTTATATCTTAAGAGGAAGATTTCCAAAGCTCCAAGACATGTAATCTTTCTCGGACTATGTTTTCTGAGCCTAGATAATGGCTCCTTGATTTACTGCGAGTCATTTGTTCATATATATATATATTACACATCTGAAATGAGAGAAATTATTGTCAAAAGATTCTGAGAATAAATGACTCCGCCTCATTATTACTTTTATTCTTATTATTATTATTATTGTTATCATTCTTGTTATATTGTTATTATTATTATCATTATCATTATTATTATTATTATTATTACTATAATTATTATTATTATCATCATTGTTATCATCATTATATCATTATCATTATTGTTATCATTATTATCAGTATTATCATTATCACTATTATTATCATTATTACTATTATCATTATCATCATTATCATTAGTAGTGATGATAATCATTATCATCATCATAGCATTAATAGTAGTCGTAGTAGTAACGGTACTGACATCATCACTATCATAATTACTAGTAGTGGTAGTATTAGCGGTAATGGCAATAATCGAAGTAGTAGCAGTAGCATCAATGTGATGATCGTGTGTGGTGGAGTACAATACACACTCCTGGCCTTCCTGACCATCGTTCTTGCCCTCGCCAGCAGAGTTTATCTTGAGGGTGACCCCACACAGTGGCCTGAACTGTGTCTAAAAACCGTGAAATTGGTCAGTTTATCTCTTTAATCCTGGGTTTAGTATCAGATTGCGGCTTCTTACATTCTCCCAGTCTCTACTTACGGTCTGTCTCGAGCCAGATTCATAAAGATATATATATATATATATATATATATATATATATATATATATATATATATATATATATATATATATATATATTTCTCTCTCGTGTCTCCCATGATGATGTGATTATTACACGAAAGTGCACTTGGGAACTTTTCGTGTTTCATTTTCCCCGTGGACGGCACCTCGCGATTTCTCTAAAGAATTTG
>NC_092237.1:58558707-58678707 GCF_036320965.1 Panulirus ornatus | reverse complement strand
GGGGGGAAGGGGGTTTCTTTCTTCTTCTTTCAGACTTTCGTCACCATTAATTGGTCAGCTCAGGTGCATAAACCACGGGGAAAAGAGAGAGAGAGAGAGAGAGAGAGAGAGAGAGAGAGAGAGAGAGAGAGAGAGAGAGAGAGAGAGAGAGAGAGAGAGCAAATGGAGGAGGAGGAGGATAGGGTTTCGTCCTGGGGTTCATCCCTGATCATAAAACAATAAGTCTGGTCTATCGGGACTTTACTACCCTCGGCTGTCGCAGCAGTACGTCAGGCGACCACCACCACCACCTCCTCCCCTCGTAACATGAGGCTGGCGACCAACACGTCGTTGGAGGAACTTTGTGTTCCTCTTTTCACTGTGAATTTTCACTGGATCTCTGACCGGTTGAGAGAGGAAAGGCTTAGATGTCGCGCTATTATATTTCACAAATCTTGAACATCTGTTTGTATGATAAGATTTTGCAGTTTAATGATCCTTTTTTGTATTATCCCTCTGAAATAATTGTAAATAAACTATTACTGTCATTTCTGGGTAAGATCGTTTTTCTATGAGGTCCTTTGCAATATATATTTTCACATCAGTAGTATAAGAACTAGGAACTGAACGTGAAATCTCCCTATGTCATGTTGTTACATTCAGCAATACGTAACACTTATGTCCAACATTACACAGTAACACTGGTTAGTCTGGTTCATTAAGAGCCTCTTCTTACGTCACCCTAGACTAACTGTAGCAGCTTGACGTGTAATATGACGGGTTTGGGTCAGTATTCATACGTGTATGTAGACGGCAGAGAGATATATGCCAGGTAGATTACAGAGGTGGACTGAGGACCCCTTAAGAATTAAAGACAGAGATATGATGGATGGAGACTTCTACTGTTGTAAAAGACGAACTGACTCGCAATTATTTGGTAAGGAGGGTAGTAAATGAGGTCTAGTGAGAGTGGTAGGTTGAGGGGCCATATGGGTTTAACACATGGGCATCAGGGCTGGGCTAATTTAGGGTATAGTAAAAGAATAAATTCGAGCAGGTCAGTGGCGTCTGAGAACAGTTCCTGAGAACAGATGCCTGTGGGTCATAGACCAGATTATGATGGGTGGAATACACCCCACACACACACAATACAGCGTTAGAGTGAGTGTGTGAAGGGCGCAACACAAAGACTATAAAGGATAACATCATATGGGAGTTAACAGGATCTTGACAATGCTGTGTAAATGCTGTAAAAGCAGCCATTTCTTCTCACTAGTAACACATGAGATTTTACATATTGAAATTCATATTGAATACCCTATTCGGAAAAAATTAGAACATCATGCAAAGCGGAAACAAATTTCGTGCCGTTATGCTCGAGGGTCGTACCTTCGTGCTCAAGGGCCGTACCATCGTGCTCAAGGGTCGTACCTTTGTGCTCATGGGTCGTACCATCGTGCTCAAGGGCCGTACCATCGTGCTCAAGGGTCGTGCCATCGTGCTCATGGGTCGTACCATCGTGCTCAAGGGTCGTACCTTCGTGCTCAAGGGTCGTACCTTCGTGCTCATGGGTCGTACATCGTGCTCAAGGGTCGTACCATCGTGCTCAAGGGTCGTACCTTTGTGCTCATGGGTCGCACCATCGTGCTCAAGGGTCGTACCATCGTGCTCAAGGGTCGTACCATCGTGCTCAAGGGTCGTACCTTTGTGCTGAAGGATAGTACCTTCGTGCTCAAAGGTCGTACCTTCGTGGTGAAGGGTCTTCGAGGTATATGGGTTTAATTTCCCCTCTGGCCACAACAGACGTCTGGCCTGGTCGTTAGCCTATGTAAACACAGAAAGAAAATATTACACCAACGTTGTCTCAGAAAACAAGAACATTATAAATAAATCAACAGATATCCCTAACATTAACAGAAATTGTTTTAAGAAAATGGAATACGTTACAAATGTATTTGCTTTTCATTAACGACTATTGGCTATTTGACAAGTTCAGCAATTCACAAGAAGAGAAGTATATTTACAAATCAGAATCAAAAGATGGAACATGGCAATATTTGTGTTTTCTATTTGTCTATGAATCGCATTGATACAATTAACAATTAATTGTTTAACACGTACACATACTTAGAAAACTGCGACCACTCACAGACACGAAAGGTTAAAAAGTTATATGATAGAAGGAAATAAATGTCCAGGAGTGTTAAAGTCCTTCCTGGGTCGTTACAAATAGGTAATTACACTTTGAATATCACCAGTGTGTTCTATGTCGTCCATAATCTCTAGTATAAAACGCAAACTTCATGATAATGATGATGATGATGATGATGATGATGATGATGATGATGATGATGATGATGATAATGGGTATTTCTCTACAGTCGTCAGGAACTCTACAAAGGATGTGGATAGAGAGACAGAGAGACACCCACACAGGGTTACGGGTGGCGGAGGAGTGAGGGAGGGTGCGTGTTTGTGTTGGGAGCGGGCGGGGAAGGAGAGTGAGGGAGGGAGGCAGGCAGCCTGGGCTCCTCACACTGTGGCTAATGATGACTTCATATGGAGATCACCACATTAGTGGCAGGCATCCAGCCAGCCTTCATCACCCTTCTCCTCCTCCTCCTCCTCCTCCTCCTCCTCCTTCTCATCCTCCTCCTCATCTTCCACCATTTCTCTGCCTTCTCCCTCCTCCCTCAAGGCATCTGTATCCCCTTACCTCGATCTCTTGAGACTTCAACCTCCTGTTGCATTCTTGCCTACCTTCTGCTTCCTCTCCTTCTCGCCTCTCTACCTCCTCCCTCATTCCCCCTTACAATTATCCCATCCAGTCCCTTCCCCTCATCGCACCTCCCTGCCACTATTCCCCATTTCCCTTTCCACTACCTTAAATTTGACGTACGCTCCCCAGCCACTTTGCCTCATTCACAGGAGCGGCAGTGGCATCTAATCGTTCCCACGGTCATCAGAGCTGCCTGCCTCTCCCACACCCACGCCACCACCACCACCACCACCATCATCATCAACATCCCCATCTTCATCAGTTCGTCGTCGCCTCGTTATGGACCGTCGGTGATGAAGTAAACAACAGGACTCTGTTTACTTCGCGTGTCGTGTGTGTGTGTGTGTGTGTGTCGCCCGCATCTGCCTCCACTGCTCACACTGTTCTCGTCACTTCGCTCGCCCTTCCCCTGCGATGACCTTCATTTTAGGGAGAGATTGTAACTACATTCCTTTGCAGTGAGGGTTATAGCATATCCTATTATCTTCTAATTTCATATCTATCTATTTTCTGCCTCTCACGCAGTAAGAATGCGTCTGAAACACTCGCTAAGAGATTTCAGGATGGAACTGTATGATGATGGCAAGGTAATAAGATCTCCTTTATGCCCCACAGTCTAGCGAAGTTCCTTTCATCACAGTAGATTCTTAGGTTAAAACCTAATATTATCAAGCAGTGTTGACACCATATATTCGAAGGCATATTTTACATATGTTTACTTACTAGAAATGTCACAATGGAATTATATCTATGGGTTTTACGAGAGAATTTCAAAGGCAATACCTTCTTCAACCACCATCATTTCTTTTTTACCATCTTTCACTGATCTTGACAGAAAAAAAAGGTTAAATGAATGTGACTCTACATTCAGATTATGGTCCCAGACGTGATCTGACAAGACCTTAACGATGCTCAATTGTTTCACAAAATGTTTACTATTTCTGAAGTGAAGGGAACAGCTGGGATGGTTGAAGCATTCATAGAAATTTCTCCTTCCTCCCCTCAAAAATATAAGGTTCACTGCAGCTTGTTCATGGGTGCTTCTCTGTTATTACTATTACAGAACCTGTACGAAGGGAGTAATGAGATGCGATAATTGAAGACAGATACAAAACACATGCACGAACAGCTTAATTGCTGCTGTAAAGAACAATGCACTTCACACTTACAGGTGTAAAATTTAATGTCACGCTGTAGTGGATACAAATTCCCGTATTTTTCTCACTAGTTCCGGGGGAAAAGTGTAACATTTTACACTGTAGCAGCTATGTAGTTAAGCACGTCACACACAGGCTCCTATGAAATGGTACACACACATTTGTTCGCTGATGATTTTTTTCTCTCTTCTTTTTTTACAGCAAGAGCGGCGGATTTCTCGTTCACTCCAGCCCATCCTGTGGACGGTGGCCCCGCAAAAGGTGGATTACGGAGCGAAAAAAAAAGAAGAGAAGAGAAGGCTCTCAGGGACTATGGCCTCAGTGACTGAGTTACATTACAAGTGATATATTAAAGTGATCCGTTAACACGGACTGAGCAACAGTAAAGGAATTATATCACAAGTTACTCGTCGAATGAACTTTTTACAAAGACTGAACCATGACAGAATGATGCATTCCTACATACTGAATAAGAGAAGAAAGTGACCCCCCCCCCCCCCCCTCAAAAGCATATACAAAATTAAGAAATCTAAACACCAGATCAAAAATCTCTCTTAGCAGGCAAATGTCATTAACAATATAATGCACTTATATGGCCATAGAGGATAGCTATACTGATAACTTAATAAGAAAACCCTTGGTTCTTTTCCATGCCGGCCATTGATATTCCCCCTTCCTCGTCCCATTGCTTAAACTGCTTTAATACAGTGAGTTTCCTTACTCTCAAGGTATATGGACGCCTCCACTGCTGGGTGAGGATCGAAGGCGAACCAACCTTCTCCTCGACTGCAAACCACTGTAGTGTATAGAGGGCAGACATTTCACTGCTTGTCTTATCTTTATCTCCAATACACGTGTCTTATCTTTATCTATAAGTTATGCCGTCCTTTGTTCAAAAGCAAATGACGAAATTGAAGACATGCGAACACACGACTCGGGTATAGAAATTCGAGGTTTTTTTTCAGATCTTCCTTCAGAGGTTTGGAAAAGGATGACTAGATCATTAAGGCACACAGAGGGCAGTGGCATAAGCAGTGGTTCTCCTTCAGGTCGGGGCAGTGAACGTACAAGGGGCGCGTGTCCAAGATAGAGACGACCCTGGAACCTTCTTCGATGGATTGGTCAGAGGGACTAATTCGGGTGAGTGATGTCATCTGAGACGCTGTCGAAGTTCTTAATAAGCTTCGTTTTGTGTGGACGTTCCTTTAAGAAAAGAATTCATTCATTGAAGACTTTAATTTTTTTTACTAAGGCTTTCGTCATGCCTTTAGTCTATTGGTACGTCGTTACCAAATGTGTTTTGACTTGGGAGCATCAAGGATTCTCAGAGTTTCTCCCTTGTACGTGGAAGTCTTTTTGACCGTCATGACCGAGATAGATAGATAGATAGATAGATAGAGAGAGAGAGAGAGAGAGAGAGAGAGAGAGAGAGAGAGAGAGAGAGAGAGAGAGAGAGAGAGAGAGAGAGAGAGAGAGAGAGAGATTATACCACGAGTTCTCTCTCTCTCTCTCTCTCTCTCTCTCTCTCTCTCTCTCTCTCTCTCTCTCTCTCTCTCTCTCTCTCTCTCTCTCTCAGCTATATTTATCACCGGCTTTATTGCTCAACCATGATATGAAAACAGTTTAAAAAAAAAAAAAGAAATATCCTGAATTAAATATAACGCAGCACGAAAACAAAACGCAGATAAAAAAAAAGAAAAATTGCCCGTCACTGAATTACCTAAAAAAAAGGGAAAAAAAGACATAAAAAAAGAATAAAAAAATATCACATTAAAAATCAGCTGCGTTAGCAATAAAAAGCCACTGGTGCCCCCCCGAAATGGCAACATAGCCATGAGCTAAATTACTTTTTATGCATAAATCGATTAAAATACACTTCCATGGCGAAATAACATGTTTACCCGCGAAAAATCATAGGGTCATAACTGAAACAAAAAAAAAAAAGAGAGGAAATCCTATTAACATTCTCTCCCATGTCCATAACGTAATCCCATGTTCTTTCTGTCCTAATACTTACACCACAACAACAACCACCCCACACACAAAAATAAGGAAATGAAAGGGTCGTATTGGATCCTCAATAAATTTTTTTTTTCCCCCCCTTACCGATAATTTGGGTCATATTCACTGGGAGATCTTGGTCATTACTGACATGAATTCGGTCGTGGGTAAACCTGATGTAGTATTGTTGATGGCGCGTGGCGCCCCCTGAAGGGCGTCTCTCTCTCTCTCTCTCTCTCTCTCTCTCTCTCTCTCTCTCTCTCTCTCTCTCTCTCTCTCTCTCTCTCTCTCTCCCGGTTATTGGCAGCGAGAGGGTATGGCACTATTTTCCTCCCTCAAAAAGTTATTGAAGATATGGTTGGTTAGTCTTACCTCTCTTGCGTTATTTTAGCCCTTGGAGTATATAATGGAATATCAACGTATATTCTTTTTGGGTAGATAGTAATAGATTTAACCTTATCGGTTTCAATTTTTTTCGGTGGGGAGGGCGGGGGGATGTTTATTAAGTCTTTCTAAATGTTTTCTAATTTGTTAGAAAGTATTCTTAATGTTACATTATCATTATATTAATCATACTTGACATAAGCCTAGGAAAATAGGAAAGCAGAGCTGAAATAGATGACTCTAAATTAGTGGGAGTAACTTAGACTTTGAATTAGAAAATCCGGACGTCATCAAAAACTCATACCAAAACAAAAGAATCAAAATTCAGAAATATAACTTTGAATTTTGAAGCTGCATCCTTAAATAGGAATCATCCTTTAGAATTAGATCCATACAAGGAAACAGACAACCACAAAAACCTAAATCTAAACTCGTTCTTGAATTAGGATCTCTGTGTCATTGAGAATGGCATCCATGGAAGAGATAATCATCAATTACATTCAATCACCTGAAAATAGAATAGGAGGGAATATGTAAACATGAGAGAGAGAGAGAGAGAGAGAGAGAGAGAGAGAGAGAGAGAGAGAGAGACAGAGAGACAGAGAGAGAGAGAGAGAGAGAGAGAGAGAGAGAGAGAGAGAGAGAGAGAGAGAGAGAGAGAGAGAGAGAGAGAGAGAGAGAGAGAGAGAGGGAAGAAAAAGTAGAAACGAGAACCTGAAATAGAATGGAATATTTAGACCAGGGACCACAAACTTCCTTGCTCCAGTAACCCAAACTCTATTTCTCATTCTGTCATCACCACCCCACACACAGACACACACACACACACACACACCCTCCTGGACTCCGCCATTCACCACCCCAACCATATCCGGCCTGGTCTCCTGCTCGTATGTTACCGAAGAAACCGTCCCTCGCAAGGCATGTATCTCAATGCGAAGTGAGAGAGAGAGAGAGAGAGAGAGAGAGAGAGAGAGAGAGAGAGAGAGAGAGAGAGAGAGAGAGAGAGAGAGAGAGAGAGAGAGAGAGGAAAAAAAGAGGAGAAAAACCAGACGCTTTTAGTTAGTGAAATTCTAACATTTCTTGTTTCATACAACACAAACTGACTTTAGATTCTTTATCTGATGATGTGAGTGTAGACTGACTAGATTTTAGACAATGCCATAATTTTTTGCTATTGATTCTAACCTTCCCTTTGGACCCCCAGTTCGTTAGTAATAGGTCTTAATTGAATGAATTCAGTCTTTTGATTGTTGCACCATACACACCTTGAAAGTTTCTGCTGTCTTAGAATTGTCCTAAAACCAGAAGAAGGTTTTAGTCAATTAATCGTTTCGTAGCCATAACCTGTCGTTGAGGATAGCCTTAACGACCCAGGTAGTTGAAGTACTTAAAAGACCACTTGACAAAACCAACCTCTGTAAGTCACCAAGTCACCAGTCTTTAAGTCAACCAAGTCACCAGTCTTTAAGTCAACCAAGTCACCAGTCTTTAAGTCAACCAAGTCACCAGTCTTTAAGTCAACCAAGTCACCAGTCTTTAAGTCAACCAAGTCACCAGTCTTTAAGTCAACCAAGTCACCAGTCTTTAAGTCAACCAAGCCACCAGTCTTTAAGTCAGCCAAGTCACCAGTCTTTAAGGGACTTAGTTGTGGGGACTTTAGATCAAACTGCACCACATGTGATCCATCATCAGTCAGGTCCCCCCACACAGAGCTGAAGGTTGTGTATAGTCCATCAGGGAGGGAATCGGTCCTCGCCCACCTCACACACAATATCCATAAATTTTCCCTCCACGGAGAGTCCACGCCATTGAACAAGTCACTTGACCACCCGTCAAACGCTTTCCATGCTCTTCCTCCCCCTCACCTCCCACATGGCTGGAGGAGATGGGAAAAGTCACCACTATGCATCTGTGCTTTAACGTCTGAATTGGCCTATTCCTTCCAGTGGTAAACAATACCTCCATCCCCCCCATTTTCGTTCCCATGGAAGTTCTACTACCTATTCCTCCAGGTAGATAAAGACGGTAAAGTGATGGGAATATCTACCTTATTCCCTCCCTCTATAAGTGTTATTATCTCAGACCTCAGCTCGATTGGATGTTTCACGTTATTCTTTCCATTGGAGATGTTATAGCGCTTACCTTCTTATCAGGTGTAGCGAATGTAGGTCTTATTCCTCCGTTGCCAAAGATCTATTATTAGAATAGAGGCCGCATGCCTGAGGGTTCTATACCCGCAAGCTGTCCATGAATAGCCCCTATTCAGCACTTTGAGAGTGGCGATAATAGTTTATCTTACGAGCTGAGGGGGAGAGAGAGAGAGAGAGAGAGAGAGAGAGAGAGAGAGAGAGAGAGAGAGAGAGAGAGAGAGAGAGAGAGAGAGAGAGAGAGAGAATCAATGGAATAAACCCCTTAACACAGACACTTTCTATATATATATATATATATATATATATATATATATATATATATATATATATATATATATATATATATATATATATATATATATATATATATAAGAAAGTTAAGAGTTTTATATCAAATGAGTCTGGGTTTAAGAGACACAAGTTTGTGTTTTATTCCCCGAATTTCAAAGGTGCACAGACCAGAAGCCGAGGAGCTTGACGTGGAAGACTTATATATAGATTATAACTTTGCCAATCTTTCCTCTTTTTTTCTCACTTTTTTTTCGTATATCTGTTTATGTGACACTGATCTGCTCTAAGTTTGTGTATAGCATTATAATGACACTAATCTTCTCTAAGTTTGAGTATAGCGTTATAATGACACTTATTCTAGGTTCCACATTCATTTCTTTTTTTCATGTGTGTGTCTTCGAAGCCATACCCAGCATCATGTACAGGGTAATGAGGTATTCCTCATATCACATACTTGAGGAAATATTCAGAATTAACGTAAAACTTCATAAAGATAAATGGAAGTTGTCCTGATCTCTATATGACTAATAACTGAAAATGAGAATAATTTAGTTGAATTTCAGGTTAATTCAAACCTTCAAGAACCTTTAAAAGTTTCTTAAACTTTATCCACACAACTTGAGCCACGGAGGTAGATACATTATTTTTTTTTCATCAGTACTATGTATAATGAGATGAAACCTAAAGTTGTCCCAGGAATATCTTTTTTTTATTTTGTAAAATATATAAGATATACTCGTTTTCCTGTGGGAGAAATGGTTCCCTTACTGCCACCACCCGTAGCACTATACGAATCACTTGTATCACAATGTTAATGTTATCATGGGCTCAAATTTTTGGGACTTGTTTTGATCCCTGGTCTACGTCGATGTTGAATGGAGACATATCAATACCTCGTTTTCTACCAGGTGTGTAAACACAGTATTTATAATATCCTCAGGACTCGTGAAGTATATATGGTAATGAATGTTCTAAAGGTGTGTTTTAAATGGCTCTTCGAGTTTCCCTAGAGTTGGGCTATCGCCAGCAGGACGAATGGAGGAGTAAAAGGCTAGATTGACTTACACTGCCTCTCTCTCTCTCCCTCTCTCTCTCTCTCTCTCTCTCTCTCTCTCTCTCTCTCTCTCTCTCTCTCTCTCCCTAGGGGTCGGGTAACAGCGGGTTCCATTCACGGCTCATTTCCTGGACATTGTCGGAATGACACCTCGCTCACTGGCCATCTCAGAACTGCTTGCAGGGGCAGGGAGAGAGTGTGAGGGAGAGGTAGAGGAAGGGAGGGAGGGAGGGAGGGAGGGAAATGGAGAAAAAAACTGTTAGAGGTCTGCATGAGAGAGAGAGAGAGAGAGAGAGAGAGAGAGAGAGAGAGAGAGAGAGAGAGAGAGAGAGAGAGAGAGAGAGAGAGAGAGAGAGAGAGAACCATCTTCACTATCAGCTCTCTGCCACGTCTTCACCTCTGTCCTTACTTACATTCACTATCGTTTGCTATTCTCCCCTCCTCCCTCCCCCCCTTCCCCCCTTTTTTTCATCTGGTCCCCATTATCACCTCTGGCTATGCCTCGCTCCCCATCGTCACCATTATCACTACATGGGCGGCTGGTCTGGGTCGGTGTCTCTATAGTGGACATCTGGAAAGAAAAATTGGGCTCGTCTCTCACTGTTTACTTTGCTCTGGGCGACGATGGAGCCATCCCAGGGTTTGGGGGCTCCTCCCTCCTGCCACTTACCCACACTCCCTCCCTCTCCCTTCCCCGCTCTCTCTCTCTCTCTCTCTCTCTCTCTCTCTCTCTCTCTCTCTCTCTCTCTCTCTCTCTCTCTCTCTCTCTCTCTCTCTCTCTCTCTCTCTCTCTCTCTCCTCTTTTCTCACTCTCTCTCTTGAGCTCCGATGAGTGCGTTCACTGTCGCACCACCTCCTACTTCTCGTCCTCTTCCTACTCCTCCTTCCTCTTCCTCCTCCTCTTCCTCCTTCCTCCTCCTCCTCTTCCTCCTCTCGCAGTGCCTCTTCACGTCCTCCTCACTCTGCTCCTTGTGGCTGCCGACACTCAGGTTACAGGGAGTCCAGTGGCACTTGTACAATAATGGACGAGTGTTAGGTCTCCATTTGTTCACAGTCCTCATGTTCGGCTTGGATCATATACTTGTGTGTGTGTGTATGTGTGTGTGTGTGTGTGTGTGTGTGTGTGTGTGTGTGTGTGTGTGTGTGTGTTATGACCTACCATTATAATACCACTAGATTCAGCTTGTAATGTCACCCATATGAGTACCCAGACCCTGAACCTTTTTTTTTTGTACATGATGTATCCTCTCTTGCCTCACCTACAGGATAGGTACGAGTGCCCGATGAATTCAAAGCTCTTGCTGCAGATAGGGTCCTTTGGGTTCGAAATCCGTAAGGGGGGAAGCCAACTCACTGTCAACGTAGCTCTTCATCCTCTGATCGAACGACCTGAGCGCCATCTTCAAGCGTTTGTGACGATTCTCATGCCAGACGCGCTCCCGCTGCATGTATTGCTCATGCTAGACGTCAGACAGGTAAGCAGACTATAAAAGACTCTGCTGCATAGATTAATCTACTGGCACGTGCCGGACAAGGACGTGCCCTGGAGCATATATCATCAGAACCACGTGCCGGACAAGGACGTGCCCTGGAGCATACATCATCAGAACCACGTGCCGGACAAGTACCAGTTTATCCTCAGCACTTGGTGTCTAACTGCCACTGATTCACTCCTGGCTGCCAGGATACAGCCAGATAGATGGATGTGTATCTATTCGAGCGACATACGTCAGGGAATCTATATATTCTCCCGACCCACATACCGTATGCCATCATCCTCGTCTGCATTCGCTTCGGGAATCGCACAGCAGAAGGTCCCCTCCCTCCCTCCCTCTCCCTCTCTCTCTCTGCGATCATAAATCTTTTTCACAACTGCTTCTCTCCGGCTGGAAAACGTTATCTACAGAATAAATCCAGGAAGAGAGAGAAGTGGATTCCATGCCGGACATCCAGACGTTTTGTCTTCGGTTAAACACTTCCAGGTATACATCACGTGAGGCTACATCGCGGGAGGAAATGTTTGCCTGTTTCCAGGATTCCTTCGGTGAGTCTGTCGCTGGTCCGAGAGGGAGCTAAACTTGTCCTCCTTCCAGGACAGAGTTGCTCTAACTCAACACACATGTGGGAGTCACAAGCGTCTTACATTTTTCGGAAATCTGTTGCATTTTTAAAGCGCCTTCCAGGCCGAGACGCCTGGAAGGCGGGTGACGGGAATCAACATCTTCACGCTCAAGAGCTCCGCGTCCAGGCGACTGGAAGGAGACACTTATGATATACATCAAAACTGGAAAATCTTGAGAATCTTTACATTCCGGGAAGAAGGAAATAGACTGAACCTTTCTGTATCTGTATTTCCTTTTGAGGGAGTTCTGTCTTGTCGTCAGGTTCAATCTGGTGGTTCATGAGGATGAACGACACACTTTAGGAACGACTGACTCCGAGACACGAGGCCCAGGAACGGACCAGTCCAGAGACAACGTGTTCACAATGATGACAGTCTTACTGGAACGACAGACCTCAGGGACGACGAGACTCAGAAACGACAGAGGAGAAATAGTTTCGAAGGAACGACGAATTCAGAAGAAGGAGAGGGGTCAGACGAGGCCAAAAGGTTCAGAGGAACAACAGATTTAGAGGAAACGACAGGGTTCAGGGGCGACAAGTCCAGATGAATGACAGGCTTGAAACCCCAGCTGGGCCCTCACAGTCTGTGTCGTGTACGTACTATAAGTACCAGAGGGATGAGGTACCCTGTATATAACAGTCTACTCTTAATTGATCATAAGAGATTGCAGGATAAACATAAAGGCAGAAGTGTATATGGATTATTACCACTAGGAGGTGATTAATCAATTGGTCTCTTTTCATCTTCTATTTCGATTCGAAAGTCCTGCTGTCTTCAGGGGGCATTACCCTCTTGATGTTTCTAGTGCACCATGACCGCATGTAACCTTCAGCTTCTCAGTTTCTATTCCAGACCTCACTGTCGATACATGGAAAGAGCGCCAGAGAGAAATAGAAATAAGGGAAAGAGGGAATGATATCTAAGTCATTTTAAGACGCAGCGTCCACCACATGAAGAGGAAAGTAGACTAATGTATAGAACACAAAACCAAAACCCTGTTCTAGGGTGAGGATAGCAAGCAGGATGGGGTTCAGGGGTATGGTGGAGGATTAAAATGATCGAACTTATCAATTCTCCTCGTGAAAACTAATCGCTCGAGCCAATTATCCGGAAAACAGTATGAATATTTCAGCTTGGCTAAAGCTGTAGGATCATTGCCAGCTACACAGCAGCAGCAGCAGCAGCAGGAGGAACAGCAGACTTGTCGGCACTATAAGAGCAACGGTAGCACCCCGAACACCATATTTGCAGCTGACAGAAGCATCGGTAAAAGCAGGAACATCATTAACAGCAAAGTCAACAGTCACAGCAAAGAGAGCAACAGTATTTCCAGTTAACGGAGGGAACAGTAGCAGCAACAGCAACATTACAAGTCACAGGGAAGGGAGCAACAGAATAATTAGCAACAGGACTACGAGCAAGATCAAAGAAAATCATCACCTGTTGCAACAGAGAAACATTATCATTACCAGCAACAGAATGAACAACGGTAGCAACAACAGCAGGAGGAGGAGGAGGAGGAGCAGCAGCAGCAGGAGGAGGAGGAACCTCCTGCTGCGTAAGATCCCCCAATCCTAATAAGGGGCGAGAGGCGTAAAGGTCCTCACTAATTGACACGTGAGTCCCCGTTTGGCTCCCGGTCATTGTCTCAGTCATCCCGTCTGGGAAAAATTCATCCCAACACACCCAATTGGGATACACGTCCCGGTGCACCCACCACCACCCCCTCAAAGTGATGGGGATCTCGTCCCAGTACAACCCCAAGTATTGAGGTGCTCGTCCCAGTACACCCAGACAGGGAATAGACCCCGGTACACCTCACAACACTCTGTTCTGTTTGTGTGTGAGCCAGAGCGGACGAACGCTGCTCCCCCGCCGTCCTTCTTGTTTTTGGACTGACGGAGGGAAGTCTTGGGCGAAGACGCGAGACATCCCCGCAGAGAGAGAGAGAGAGAGAGAGAGAGAGAGAGAGAGAGAGAGAGAGAGAGAGAGAGAGAGAGAGAGAGAGAAGGCTCCCTGCTCCCCCTCACCGACCGGGTGTTGGAGGCGGCGCCTCTCCTCCTCCTCCCCCACCCTGCCAAAAGGCCCCTCCCTCCTCCTTCAGCCATACTAAGGTTTTGTCGAGGTGTTAATTTTCGTCGACCTTCCGTCACGTCTGGCTTACTTCCTTTTGGGGATTATCCGGGATTTTCCTTGTCGAGGATTTCGTCTGGTTTTAGTAATCTGTAATTAGCGTGGATTTGCCTCTGTCTGAAGTCGCTTTTTAATTTTTTTTTCTCTTCGAGGACGAAAGAGTCTGTCCATGCAAGGTTCGTTTCTCTCATGGTATCATCTTTTTATGTCACGTATGTTGCAAAGTCTCGTCTTACATTGATCTCGTTGTGGCGTTATTTTAAAGGCTCTTTAAAGATCCTTTAAAAAAACCTTACAAAGCTGAGGATCTATTGTGCTCTCTTACCAGTTCTGTGGGTTGTGGTGTGAGAGAAGATGCAAGGGGTCTCAGTGACTGGATGATATACGCGAAGTTATATAATGGGTAAACTGATTATGATAAACAAGGTTAAGATACTTCCCATGTATCTGGGTTCAAGTTTGAATACTCTTCAAGCTGCTGGGGTAAAGTGAAAATACTTTGTAAGCATCTGAGGCAAAGTTAGAATACTTTTCAAGGATTAGGCAAAAGTTTGGGATACTTCTCAAGTATCTTGGGCCAAAATTGGGTTACTTACCAAGTACCAGGGGCAAAGTTAGGATACGTATCAGGTAGCAGGGGCAAAGTTAGGATACTTATCAGGTATCAGGGGCAAAGTTAGGATACTTATCAGGTATCAGGGGCAAAGTTAGGATACTTATCAGGTATCAGGGGCAAAGTTAGGATACTTATCAGGTACCAGGGGCAAAGTTAGGATACTTATCAAGCATCTGGGGCAAAGTTAGGATACTTATCAGGTATCAGGGGCAAAGTTAGGATGCTTATCAGGTACCAGGGGCAAAGTTAGGATACTTATCAGGTATCAGGGGCAAAGTTAGGATACTTATCAGGTATCAGGGGCAAAGTTAGGATACTTATCAGGTATCAGGGGCAAAGTTAGGATACTTATCAGGTATCAGGGGCAAAGTTAGGATACGTATCAGGTAGCAGGGGCAAAGTTAGGATACGTATCAGGTATCAGGGGCAAAGTTAGGATACGTATCAGGTATCAGGGGCAAAGTTAGGATACGTATCAGGTATCAGGGGCAAAGTTAGGATACTTATCAGGTATCAGGGGCAAAGTTAGGATACGTATCAGGTATCAGGGGCAAAGTTAGGATACTTATCAAGCATCTGGGTCAAAGTTAGAAGGATACTTCTCAAGTATTTGGTTCAACTTTCTCAAGAATCTGAGACAAATATACCATTATGAATGCCATTGCTTTACGCACATCTAGTAACGAAGCGCCACACTCTACGTTGCGTCTTCTTTCTTGCTAGGGCCCAGAGCGTGGCACTCCCCTCCCACAGGTGCTGCACAGACGAGCGTCTTCCTGGAGCAAAAAGGGAAATACGATATTCAAATGAGCAAGAAGATGAACTCACCAGACCCCTGTCAGGCACCAGTGATAAGTGCCAACTCTAACTTACACGTCCGAACTGAGTTTTTTTTTTCTTCTTTTCTTTTTTTCCTCCCTCAAGAGTCTCTTGCCTCTGTGGGGGGAAATTAGTGAGATTTGTAGGGTATTAGGGAGATTGTGGTGATAGGGAGGTTTCAGAAGTTGTGTAAAGGGGAAATGTATAAGGTAATCAGGTAGGTAGAATATGGGGATAGTTGAGATACATGTAGCTAGTGTGGAAAGAGAGTAGACTAGAATTAAAAGAAGGTAAACCAGAGAGCAAATTATGCCGGGGAAAAAGAACCAATAACTTGCACACGAGGAAGGTCAACCATGAATTTAATATACATGGAACACAAATAAACAACTACAGTACAGGAAATGTAGACCAGAAATTTTTAAGTACTTGGAATTAGCTAAACGGCCAGAATAAAGGGTTGTAAGCCAAAGAGAACAATACGTGAAGAATCAGAACATGTAACTACAAGAGGATGATGTAAACTAAAGAGCAGAACACGTAATCATCAACCGGATTCTCGGAAGATGTAAACAAAAATACGAAATTAATGTAGGTAATCATATTAATAGTTCATTACTTGTGGCTAAAGAGAAAATTAATGATTTCATTTATCATTTTTATAGCTGAACAATGATAAAAATTATTATAACATGAATAGATCATTTTTATGAATCAATATAAAGTCAGTTTTACTGTGGCGTGAATAGGTTCATTGCTGCTTTTTATTTCAGTTTGCGCGATTTTTATTTGTCATACGAGTCTGCCATCGGATGGTTCGAACCTGTGAAGCTTCAAATCGCCGACTCAGGGTTTATGTGAAGGTCATCGAACCGTTCATGTCTCTGAAGCTTCAAGCCACTGAACCAGGGTTTGAGAGGAGATCATCGAACGATTTGCACCGTCGAAGCAGCTTCAGACCTCGAACCCAGTGTAGAGTAATGCAATCCTCCAGTCGTAAGAGAATCTCATTCGTCCTAAGTCGAGCACGGGTTTGGTATTACTAGATCTCCAGTGTTGGAAGATCAATATTACCCACATTGTCACAAGGGTTCAAGTTGTCAATAGAGATCATAGTGTTTCGAGGAGGTGGGTCATTTCTCCGTCGGGAGCCACATGAAGCAGTTGATAGCTCGCTCCTCCACCTCGCACGTCTGATACCCTGATGCCACGGGAGAGGGTTGTATTAAGTTGGTACCATGGCTGGTCGTAACTTCCTTACGTCTGGGCGAGGTGGAGGGACGACGGGGATCGTCTTGGTGACCCACTTGGTGATAGTGGCACTGAAGAAGCGTGATGGATGGCAATGCAAAGGTTCAGCACTATGCAAATGAAGGCTTCAAGGGGAAGAGTTAAGTAACAAGAGTCGTAGAGAGAACGTGACACATGGGTCATAGAAATGAAGAAAGGGTTAATGAACGGAAGTGAAAGAATAGATAGATAAGGGGGTAGGAAGGCAGAGAGAGATAGATAGATAAATAGACAGATAGTTGATGAACTATGAGATCATCCAGTTATCCGTTGTTAGATTAGACTTCGGTAACGGCCGAGATCTCATTCTTAAGGGTCAGGTCACGGGCCGGGTCATCATGCTCAAGGCATGTCCTGCCATGTCAAGGGTCCTAACGTCATGTTCAAGGGTTGTAACGTCATGTTCAAGGGTTATAACGCCATGTTCAAGGGTTGTAACGCCATGTTCAAGGTTCGTAACGTGTTGCTCAGGGTCGTACTGTCCTGATCAAGGGTCAGGACTCTTGCGTATAATTTTTTCTTTACCGTCGAACTCAAAGGTATTCTCGTGCTCAAGTGCCGTACCATCGAACTCAAGTGTCGTACCGTCGTGCTCAAGTGTCGTACCGTCGTGCTCAAGTGTCGTACCGTCGCGCTCAAGCGTCGCATCGTCGCGCTCAAGCGTCGTACCGTCGCGCTCAAGCGTCGTACCGTCATGCTCAAACGTCGTACCGTCGTTCTCAAGCGTCGTACCGTCGTGTCAAGCGTCGTACCGTCGTGACGAAGATATCAAAGCTCATTATTATACTTTTCCCATGTAAGGTGGAAAGAAGGCTGGAAGATATCCAGAAATCTTTACATTTTATCACCTCGTGAAAACTTTCGTGTGACACAGTGGAACATTGTTGTATGAGGCGTTGTACAACTAAAAGTATTATCTGGATAATCAACTCCGCCTATCAACCTATCGAGAAAGCGATTAACCCTTTATACCCCTGGTGGAAGAGGGTGTCTAATCCTCCCTATAACCATCAAAGAGGTACTTTACCTTCTACGTGGCCGTGACTGGTTTAAATTCTCCATGAGCTCGCCAAAAAGGTTTTAGCGTCGCGCCTAAAAGGGTTTCAGAACCCATTATGTACCTTGCAGTCTCGGATGAGAACCTCCTTCAGGGTTTTTTTTAAAACTTATAGGTAAAGGATGTAAGAACGAAAGGATAAGGAATAATCCTAATATCCTTTCATATTCACATGTAATTGTTAGACAACTAAAGTGATCCGAACTTATATTTGAATCTCGTTTAAAAGTTGTAAAAACAAAAGAAGCATCTGTTGAGGGATGAATTGAAGGATTACTTAGACAATAACTTTCAAAGGATTGAACGAGTTCGTATGTAAACATGTAAGCGATGGTTGGCTAGCCTGGCAAGGACGAGCGTCGGCATCGATGAACATTATCACGGACGAACGTTCACACGGACGACCAGTAATACCAACGAATATGAACTTGGCGAATACAATAACATTTCAGAGAGTCAACAAAGGCCGAGCCTGCAAAGATAATGTACGTTGTTTCTACTGGAGCTGGCCACCTCCGTAGCTTGTGGATGTGTGACAGAGACAGACATACCAACGCGCGCACATTGCTTGATGTGCTCAGGACCTGATGGTCGTGCGTGATAACGAAGGTGTTGTGTGCTGGCCCCAGGGCAATTAGCATGCATGAATAATGATAGGGAGAGAACAGTCACCGGTGATCTGAGAAAGCCGTCAAGGATGAAGAGATGGGACGAGCAAGAGATGTTGCTGCTGCTGCTGCCTTGTTTACCCCAGTTGTGAGATGGGAATATGCAAGCTGAACGTCCGTTGTAAACAGTGATTGAAAACGGGTATGGAAGACACAGTCATTACGTTTGACATGGACCGGGTAGACTCGTTCCCTGTCTACGTCATGAGTAAACATTCCAATCGCTAGCTTTCTCTCAAGGTAAGATATAATCGTATATATATATACACATACACAGGTTAATATCAGTGATTACTTTTTCTTTTATTTTCCCTTCCTCTCTCTCTCTCTCTCTCTCTCTCTCTCTCTCTCTCTCTCTCTCTCTCTCTTTACACAGTAATCCTCATGTTTGGGAGCTCCCCTCGGAGTTGACAGACGTCAAAATCCTGCGAAAGACCGGATTAAAACGTGACCAAAGCTGGATTCCGCGTGTACTGGGGGATTACTCGCGGATTTGGTGGTGGATTAGGCAGGATTAAGATTACCATCGTCAAGAAAATGACAGATGGTCATGGTCAGGGTATGATTAATGTGGGGCTGTTATTTGGCATGACCAACATTCCTTTCTCTCCTCTCTCTCTCTCTCTCTCTCTCTCTCTCTCTCTCTCTCTCTCTCTCTCTCTCTCTCTCTCTCCTTACAGATATATACTTTAGTCACATACATGGTTGCATAATGATACTCAGCGATATATATATATATATATATATATATATATATATATATATATATATATATATATATATATATATATATATATATGACTCCGATGTAAAATAATTTACACAGATAACTGCATCATCAGAATCTCTCCAGTGGTTCTCCAGTGGAGTTATTTATGTAGCAATTGTTGGAACCTAAAATTAGTTTCCACCAAACTGAAAGCATAATTTGTTGGTTTAACTGTATGCAAATTAGATAATGGAATGGACAAACAACACGAAAACATCCACGCGGCGCCGACCGCTTCTCCAACGGTGGCAAAGCCCCCATCGTAGTGTACCGGTGTTCGTATGTCTTAAGTAATGACGTATATATTTTTTTCCTGTGTAATTAGATCGATACGTTGTCAATAACGATCTAGCCGAGGCGTCACAGATAGTCTCCCATAGGTTAATGAAGGAGGTCAACCCCCCATGCTGGTCCTACGCTTGGATATCGCAAATACGGGAAGAAAATAGACCATGTCCTAATCAACCTTGTTCAATGATTAGTCAAGTAGGATCAAGATGCAGGATGTTAGAGATAGAGCCTGAGGAATCCTTCGTCCCTCTCTTACACGCGGAAGATATCACGTCCCTCAGGACGATTGATGATTGAATATCATCTGCAAACAATATCGTCAAATGGGTGAGACACTCACTCCCGAATGGATCGAAGAAACTTGCTTCAGGCCACCTACTTCAGGTCACCGTTGTGGGGTTCCTCTTGGTATTCTGCAGGACAGACAGTCGGTACTCCTCTCCTCCTCTTCCTCCTCCTCCCTCCTGCAGCGACGCCTTCCGAAGGACACCAACACATACTGTGAGAAACACACCCGAACACCTCCACCTACACTGTGGGAGACCCAGATTCAGATACATACACGCAGTGACGCACTCGTCAACTGATCCTTGTGATCCTGCGCAGATCACCACACACTTCTTGATGTGCCGCACTCCCGTCTCTTCTCCGCTCACACCAGGGACCAGCCACTCTCTGGATCCCCCTCCAGCTGTCTGTGCCCACGATAGCCGCCTGTGTCCCTTACGATAGCTGCCTATACTTACGATAGCTGCCTGTACTTATGATAGCTGCCTGTACTTGCGATAGCTGCCTGTGCTTACAGAAGCTGCCTCTACCCAGGAAAAGATATGAAGTGTTTAGATTGATCGTCCTACTGGTGTTGTTCCATATCTTACACTCTATCTCTCTCTTACAACTCTGACCTGATGGTTGTAACAGTTATTAAAGAACGCACAATATTTTTCTTGTAGTTTCGAGACAGGTTAATAACTCTCTTGCTTGTATCTAGAGTGAACAATCTTCTTATATCAAATGTGTTTAGTATCGATGATATTCATTATTCTTAACTCTTTTACTCAAAGATCTGTTTGTGTCTTTGCAGTGTTTATGTCGCTTATAAGAAAAGTGATCGGAATGCATTTACTGTGTGTAGTAAAATTAAAACCTCAGGTACATGCGCTTTGGGATTACTCTTGACTATATGGAGATAATACTCTACATGTATTAGTTTATTTCTTTTTACGGTAAAGGACAAATTGATAACATTCTGCTTCAAGGCTTCGTGTCCATCTCACAGGATATCATAACCTCACTTGCCTTCCCCATCACGGACCAAAGCCTCACCAAAAGGACGCATCCCTGACCATAGATAGACCTACACACACATCGTCACTTACTTGTTTCTTGATTGTAAGGAGACGCAAGGACGTTTTTTTTAGCCATGAGATGCACCTGTGTTCTTTCAAAGTATCATTAAGCAACCATGAGACTCAGACCAGAAAACCTTTTCTTTATATTTCCTTGTGTCTTTTATCTAACAAGGGAACGCTGGACTCTCCCTTTGTCTGAGAGGCCACAGGTCTTCCACAGGCTCGCCACAGATGTGGCACATACTCGGCTGAACATCTAATAACTGCCACCTCCTCTCCAGTGTTCCTGACACCACCCTGTCCCCTCTACCTACTAGTTGTAGATATGGCAGCTCCTCCTCCTCCTCCTCCTCCCTCGATGTTCACACTCAGCAGAAAAACTAACACCATCGGCTTCCAATATCGCTTTTCTTTAGAGAATGGGTTTCCAGCCTTGTAATGTATGTGTGTGTTTGGGGGGGTGGGGTGAGCGTGTGTGTGTGTGTGTGTGTGTGTGTGTGTGTGTGTGTTTGTGCCCCAATTCACGTATGTGGTTTCGTATGGATAGATATGAACAGGTGTGTGTGTGTGTGTGTGTATGTGTGTGTGTGTGTGTGTGTGTGTGTGTTTGTATACGCCATGAATTAAAGACTTCAGGTGGACAAAAGAAGTTTATACTGGATGAAAATATGACACGCATTTATCATAGGGTTTAGCAATAGACGAAAAATATTACTTAAACGGAGTTTACCGCAACTAAGCCAGTAACCTAACATTGCCACACTCTCAAATATCTACGCATCTCAAATCACGAGTAAAACTGCTTTAGCGCATCATGGGCCGAGTACGCAGTGAGGGCGTATGTGGTCTTAGAATTATGCTGAACACATGACGAAGGTGTTCAAGATTTTTCGTCTGGAGGTTGTGAGGTTGACGTGGTCGAACTGAATGACCCTGGTAGTGGATGGGCTTAAAGATCACCCAACCAAATAACCATCCAAACAACCAACCATCCATCCAACCAACCAACAAATCATTCATCCAACTAATCAACCAACTAACTAACCATCCAACCATCCATTCAACCAACCAACCAACCAACCAGCCAACCAATCATCCAGCCAACCAACCAACCAACCAAATAAACAACCAACCAACCTATCAACCATCCAACCAACCAACCAACCAGCCAACCAACCAACCAACCAATCAACCAACCAACCAACCAGCAAACCAACCTTGAGAGGGGAAAGTAAGACAAAAAAAATAACAGCCTCTATTCACTTCATACCTCTCTTCCTTACGTGAATATCAAATTACTAATTATCTTCCCATTATCGATAATCAATGGGCGGTGTAGGCCCAAATATGCAAATAGTTTAGACGTAAAGGCCCGTCAGACGTGTTTGACTCCTAATGGAAACAATAAGTTATGCATTAACCTGTCGTATATTATCAATCATGTCTTTCATTTCGTCTCTCATTTCTGTCTATATTGAATAAGTGTGATTTGGGCAATAAGGTCTTCAAGTATCGCCTTCAGGAGGTGAATTTCAGTAAACCATCGAAAGGAGTTTTATAAGCACTGAGGGAGTTTATATGGAGTCGGAGTTATCATAAACGCCTGAGGAAGGTGTTCAAGACTACTAGGTGGTCGACGGCCTTGATAACCCGGGCAGTTTTATTTATTCATCTATTGTTGCTCCAGGACCCCTTTCTTGAAAAGGTCCTGGTGGTCGGTCTACCAGGACCCAACCTTTTCCAGGAGTTCCTGTAACTGCGAGACTACGCTACTTACAGTAGCAGGGAAATTTGTTTAAAATAAAACAGAGTGATGGTATATTAACTCCAAAACACCAAATTACGACAAATACTAAATAATACTGGAGAGTAAGGCCTCAAGATGGGAAATAAGACCATCAGAACAATGAATTACAGTCTTTTGACTCAAAATACTTAAATGCCATATAGGATAACATCTATAAAAAGATTTTCATTAAAAATCTGAGAAAGTTGAAAATCTGAGCAAAAAAAATGCAAGGTTGGATTTTTCTTGATTTTTTTGAAAAAATAGATTTTCTTGAAATTTTCAGCATAGATAATTTTATGTATGCTGAATACGAATCTGTGATCAAAATATAAAAATTCGTATCATTACTCGAGTAATTAGCATTTAATCTTTATCAAAATTAGTCCAGGTGGTAATTAACCGGTTAATATCATGAATTACAGTCGTTTGACTCAAAATACTTAAATCCCATATTAAATGATATCTATAAAAGGATTTTCATTAAAATCTGAGGAAGTTGAAAATCTGAGACAAAAAAAAAAAAAATGCCAGGCTATAGCCTGAAATTTTTATTGATTTTTTTGAAAAAATAGATTTTCTTGAAATTTTCAGTATAGATACTTTTATGTATGCTGAACACGAATCTCTGGTCAAAATCTAAAAATTCGTATAATCACTCGAGTAATTAGCATTTGTTTTTATCATAATTAGTCCAGGTCGTAATTGTTAATACCGGTTAATATCATGAATTACAGTCTTTTCACTCAAAAAATTTCATTATAGATACTTTTATGTATGCTGAACACGAATCTCTGGTCAAAATCTAAAAATTCGTATAATTACTCGAGTAATTAGCATTTGTTTTTATCATAATTAGTCCAGGTCGTAATTGTTAATACCGGTTAATATCATGAATTACAGTCTTTTGACTCAAAATACTTAAGTACCATATAAAATAACACCAATAAAAAGATTTTCATTAAAATCTGAGAAAGTTGAAAATCTGAGCAAGATAAAATGCCGAGGATTTTTTTTTATTTTTTTGAAAAAATAGATTTTCTTGAAATTTTCAGCATAGATACTTTTATGTATGCTGAATACGAATCTGTGGTCAAAATCTAAAAATTCGTATAATTACTCGAGTAATTAGCATTTATTTTTATGATAGTTAGTCCAGGAGGTAATTATTAATACCGGTTAATATCATGAATTACAGTCTTTTGACTCAAAATACTTAAAATCCATATAAAATAACATCTATAAAAAGATTTTCATTAAAATCTGAGAAAGTTGAAAATCTGAGCCAAAAAAAAATGCCAGGCTATAGCCTTGGATTTTTCTTGATTTTTTTTGAAAAAATAGATTTTCTTGAAATTTTCAGCATAGATACTTTTATGTATGCTGAATACGAATCTGTGGTCAAAATCTAAAAATTCGTATAATTACTCGAGTAATTAGCATTTGTTTTTTATCATAATTAGTCCAGGTGGTAATTATTAATACCGGTTAATATCATGAATTACAGTCTTTTGACTCAAAATACTTAAATACCATGTAAAATAACATCTATAAAAAGATTTTCATTAAAATCTGAGAAAGTTGAAAATCTGAGCCAAAAAAAATGCCAGGCTATAGCCTTGGATTTTTCTTGATTTTTTTTGAAAAAATAGATTTTCTTGAAATTTTCAGCATAGATACTTTTATGTATGCTGAATACGAATCTGTGGTCAAAATCTAAAAATTCGTATAATTACTCGAGTAATTAGCATTTGTTTTTATCATAATTAGTCCAGGTGGCAATTATTAATACCGGTTAATATCATGAATTACAGTCTTTTGACCGAAAATACTTAAATACCATGTAAAATAACATCTATAAAAAGTTTTTCATTAAAATCGAGAAAGTTGAAAATCTGAGGCAAAAAAAATGCCAGGCTATAGCCTTGGATTTTTCTTGATTTTTTTGAAAAAATAGATTTTCTTGAAATTTTCAGCATAGATACTTTTATGTATGCTGAATACGAATCTGTGGTGAAAATCTATAAATTTCGTATAATTACTCGAGTAATTAGCATTTAATTTTTATCATAATTAGTCCAGGTGGTAATTAACCGGTTAATATCATGAATTACAGTCTTTTGACTCAAAATACTTAAATCCCATATCAATAAATATCTATAAAAAGATTTTCATTACAATCTGAGGTAGCTGAAAATCTGAGACAAAAAAAATGCCAGGCTATAGCCTGGGATTTTTCTTGATTTTTTTGAAAAAATAGATTTTCTTGAAATTTTCAGCATAGATACTTTTAAGTATGCTGAATACGAATCTGTGGTCAAAATCTAAAAATTTGTATAATTACTCGAGTAATTAGCATTTAATTTTTATCATAATTAGTCCAGGTGTTAATTAACCAGTTAATATCATGAATTACAGTCTTTTGACTCAAAATACTTAAATTCCATATCAAAAAATATCTATACAAAGATTTTCATTAAAATCTGGTGAAGTTGAAAATCTGAGCCAAAAAAAAAAAATGCCAGGCTATATTATAGCCTTGGATTTTTCTTGATTTTTTGAAAAAATAGATTTTCTTGAAATTTTCAGCATAGATATTTTTATGTATGCTGAATACGAATCTGTGGTCAAAATCTAAAAATTCGTATAATTACTCGAGTAATTACCATTTGATTTTTGTCGTAATTAGTCTTGGTGGTAATTAGCCCGTTAATATTATGAATCACAGTCTTTTGACTGAAAATACTTAAATCCCATTTTGAATAATATCCATAAAAAGATTTTCATTAAAATCTAAGAAAGTTGAAAATCTGAGCCAAAAAAAAATGCCAGGCTATAACTTTGGACTTTTCTTGATTTTTTTTGGAAAAAATAGATTTTCTTGAAATGTCCAGCATATATACTTTTATGTATGCTGAATAGGAATCTGTGGTCAAAATCTAAAAATTCGTATAATTACTCGAGTAATTAGCACTAGTTTTTTTAACAAAATTAATCCAGGTGGTAATTATTAATACCGGTTAATATCATGAATTATTGTCTTTTGACTCAAAATACTTAAATACCATATAAAATAACATCTATAAAACAATTTCCATCAAAATCTGAGAAAGTTGAAAGTCTGAGCCAAAAAAAATGCAAGGCTATAGCCTATGATTTTTCTTGATTTTTTTGAAAAAATGTATTTTCTTGAAATTTTCAGCATAGATACTTATATGTACGCTGAACACGAATCTCTGGTCAAAATCTAAAAATTCGTATAATTACTCGAGTAATTAGCATTTTTTTTAACATAGTTAGTCCAGGTGGTAATTAGCCGGTTGATATCATGAATTACAGTCTTTTGAATCAAAATACTTACATCCCATATCAAAAAATATCTATAAAAAGATTTTCATTAAAACCAGAGAAAGTTGAAAATCTGAGCCAAAAAAAATGCCAGGCTATAGCCTTGGATTTTTCTTGATTTTTTGAAAATAGATTTTCATGAAATTTTCAGCATAGATACTTTTATTGATGCTGAATACGAATCTGTGGTCAAAACCTAAAAATTCGTATAATTACTCGAGTAATTATCATTTGTTTTTTAACAAAATTAGTCCAGGTGGTAATTATTAATACCGGTTGATATCATAAATAACAGTGATTTGACACAAAATACTTAAATAACATATAAAATAACATCTATAAAAAGATTTTCATTAAAATCTGAGAAAGTTGAAAATCTGAGCCAAAAAAAATGCCAGGCTATAGCCTTGGATTTTTCTTGATTTTTTTGAAAAAATAGATTTTCTTGAAATTTTCAGCATAGATACTTTTATGTACGCTGAACACGAATCTCTGGTCAAAATCTAAAAATTCGTATAATTACTCGAGTAATTAGCATTTGTTTTTTATCATAATTAGTGCAGGTGGTAATTATTAATACCGGTTAATATCATGAATTACAGTCTTTTGACTCAAAATACTTAAATACCATGTAAAATAACATCTATAAAAAGATTTTCATTAAAATCTGAGAAAGTTGAAAATCTGAGCCAAAAAAAATGCCAGGCTATAGCCTTGGATTTTTCTTGATTTTTTTGAAAAAATAGATTTTCTTGAAATTTTCAGCATAGATACTTTTATGTATGCTGAATACGAATCTGTGGTCAAAATCTAAAAATTCGTATAATTACTCGAGTAATTAGCATTTTCTTTTTTATCATAATTAGTCCAGGTGGTAATTATTAATACCGGTTAATATCATGAATTACAGTCTTTTGACTCAAAATACTTAAATACCATGTAAAATAACATCTATAAAAAGATTTTCATTAAAATCTGAGAAAGTTGAAAATCTGAGCCAAAAAAATGCCAGGCTATAGCCTTGGATTTTTCTTGATTTTTTTGAAAAAATAGATTTTCTTGAAATTTTCAGCATAGATACTTTTATGTATGCTGAATACGAATCTGTGGTCAAAATCTAAAAATTCGTATAATTACTCGAGTAATTAGCATTTGATTTTTATCATAATTAGTCCAGGTGGTAATTAACCGGTTAATATCATGAATTACAGTCTTTTGACTCAAAATACTTAAATACCATATAAAATAACATCTATAAAAAGATTTTCATTAAAATCTGAGAAAGTTGAAAATCTGAGCCAAAAAAAATGCCAGGCTATAGCCTTGGACTTCTCTTGATTTTCTTGAAAAAATAGATTTTCTAGAAATTTTCAGCATAGATACTTTTATGTATGCTGAATAGGAATCTGTGTTCCAAATATAGAAATTCGTATGATTACTCGAGGAATTAGCATTTGATTTATATCATGATTAGTCCAGGTGGTAATTAGCTGGTTAATATCATGAATTACAGTCTTTTGACGCAAAATACTTAAATCCCACATTAAATGATATCTATAAAAAGATTTTCATTAAAATCTGAGAAAGTTGAAAATCTGAGCCAAAAAAAAAATGCCAGGCTATAACCTAGGATTTTTCTTGATTGTTTTGAAAAAATAGATTTTCTTAAAATTTTCAGCATAGATACTTTTATGTATGCTGAATGCGAATATGTGGTCAAAATCTAAAATTTCGTATAATTACTCGAGTAATTAGAATTTATTTTTTATCATAATTAGTCCAGGTGTTAGTTATTAATACCGGTTGATATCATGAATTACAGTGTTTTGACTCAAAATACTTAAATATCATGTAAAATAACATCTATGAAAATATTTTCATTAAAATCTGAGAAAGTTGAAAATCTGAGCCAAAAAATTGCTAGGCTATATAGCCTTGGATTTTCCTTTATTTTTTTGAAAGAATAGATTTTCTTGACATTTTCAGCATAGATACTTTTATGTATGCTGAATACGAATCTGTGGTCAAAATATAAAAATTTCTATAATTACTCGAGTAATTAGCATTTAATTTTTATCATAATTAGTCCAGGTGGTAATTATCCGGTTAATATCATGAATTACAGTCTTTTGACTCAAAATACTTAAATTCCATATCAAAAAATATCTATACAAAGATTTTCATTAAAATCTGATTAAGTTGAAAATCTGAGCCAAGAAAAATGCCAGGCTATAGAATTGGATTTTTCTTGATTTTTTTTGAAAAAATTGATTTTCTTGAAATTTTCAGCATAGATACTTTAAAGGTATGCTGAATACGAATCTGTGGTCAAAATCTAAAAATTCGTATAATTACTCGAGTAATTAGAATTTGTTTTTCATAATAATTAGTCCAGGTGGTAATTATTAATACCGGTTAATGTCATGAATTACAGTCTTTTGACTCAAAATACTTAAATACCATGTAAAATAATATCTATAAAAAGATTTTCATTAAAATCTGAGAAAGTTGAAAATCTGAGCCAAAAAAAATGCCAGGCTATAGCCTTGGATTTTTCTTGATTTTTTTGAAAAAATAGATTTTCTTGAAATTTTCAGCATAGATACTTTTATGTATGCTGAATACGAATCTCTGGTCAAAATCTAAAAATTCGTATAATTACTCGAGTAATTAGCATTTGTTTTTTATCATAATTAGTGCAGGTGGTAATTATTAATACCGGTTAATATCATGAATTACAGTCTTTTGACTCAAAATACTTAAATACCATGTAAAATAACATCTATAAAAAAATTTTCATTAAAATCTGAGAAAGTTGAAAATCTGAGCCAAAAAAAATGCCAGGCTATAGCCTAGGATTTTTCTTGATTTTTTTGAAAAAATAGATTTTCTTGAAATTTTCAGCATAGATACTTTTATGTATGCTGAATACGAATCTGTGGTCAAAATCTAAAAATTTGTATAATTACTCGAGTAATTAGCATTTGTTTTTTATCAAAATTAGTGCAGGTGGTAGTTATTAATACCGGTTAATATCATGAATTACAGTCTTTTGACACAAAATACTTAAATACATATAAAATAACATCTATAAAAAGATTTTCATTAAAATCTGAGAAAGTTGAAAATCTGAGCCAAAAAAAATGCCAGGCTATAGCCTTGGATTTTTCTTGATTTTTTTGAAAAAATAGATTTTCTTAAAATTTTCAGCATAGATACTTTTATGTATGCTGAATACGAATCTGTGGTCAAAATCTAAAAATTCGTATAATCACTCGAGTAATTACCCTTTGTTTTTTATCATAATTAGTCTAGGTGGTAATTATTAATACCGGTTAATATCATGAATTACAGTCTTTTGACTCAAAATACTTAAATACCATATAAAATAACATCTATAAAAAGATTTTCATTAAAATCTGAGAAAGTTGAAAATCTGAGCCAAAAAAAATGCCAGGCTATAGCCTTGGATTTTTCTTGATTTTTTTGAAAAAATAGATTTTCTTGAAATTTTCAGCATAGATACTTTTATGTATGCTGAATACGAATCTGTGGTCAAAATCTAAAAATTCGTATAATTACTCGAGTAATTAGCATTTGTTTTTTATCATAATTAGTCCAGGTGGTAATTATTAATACCGGTTAATATCATGAATTACAGTCTTTTGACTCAAAATACTTAAATACCATATAAAATAACATCTATAAAAAGATTTTCATTAAAATCTGAGAAAGTTGAAAATCTGAGCCAAAAAAAATGCCAGGCTATAGCCTTGGATTTTTCTTGATTTTTTTGAAAAATAGATTTTCTTGAAATTTTCAGCATAGATACTTTTATGTATGCTGAATACGAATCTGTGGTCAAAATCTAAAAATTCGTATAATTACTCGAGTAATTAGCATTTGTTTTTTATCATAATTAGTCCAGGTGGTAATTAATACCGGTTAATATCATGAATTACAGTCTTTTGACTCAAAATACTTAAATACAATATAAAATAACATCTATAAAAAGATTTTCATTAAAATCTGAGAAAGTTGAAAATCTGAGCCAAAAAAAATGCCAGGCTATAGCCTAGGATTTTTCTTGATTTTTTTGAAAAAATAGATTTTCTTGAAATTTTCAGCATAGATACTTTTATGTACGCTGAACACGAATCTCTGGTCAAAATCTAAAAATTCGTATAATTACTCGAGTAATTAGCATTTGTTTTTTATCATAATTAGTCCAGGTGGTAATTATTAATACCGGTTAATATCATGAATTACAGTCTTTTGACTCAAAATACTTAAATACCATGTAAAATAACATCTATAAAAAGATTTTCATTAAAATCTGAGAAAGTTGAAAATCTGAGCCAAAAAAAATGCCAGGCTATAGCCTTGGATTTTTCTTGATTTTTTTGAAAAAATAGATTTTCTTGAAATTTTCAGCATAGATACTTTTATGTATGCTGAATACGAATCTGTGGTCAAAATCTAAAAATTCGTATAATTACTCGAGTAATTAGCATTTGTTTTTTATCATAATTAGTCCAGGTGGTAATTATTAATACCGGTTAATATCATGAATTACAGTCTTTTGACTCAAAATACTTAAATACCATGTAAAATAACATCTATAAAAAGATTTTCATTAAAATCTGAGAAAGTTGAAAATCTGA
Source organism: Panulirus ornatus (assembly GCF_036320965.1). NCBI lineage: Eukaryota > Metazoa > Arthropoda > Malacostraca > Decapoda > Palinuridae > Panulirus > Panulirus ornatus. The sequence continues at coordinate 58,647,991 of NC_092237.1, read as the reverse complement.
GCCAAAAAAAAATGCCAGGCTATAGCCTTGGATTTTTCTTGATTTTTTTGAAAAAATAGATTTTCTTGAAATTTTCAGCATAGATACTTTTATGTATGCTGAATACGAATCTGTGGTCAAAATATAAAAATTCGTATAATTACTCGAGTAATTAGCATTTGATTTTTATCATAATTAGTCCAGGTGGTAATTAGCCGGTTAATATCATGAATTACAGTCTTTTGACTCAAAATACTTAAATCCCATATAAAAAATATCTATAAAAAGATTTTCATTAAAATCTGAGAAAGTTGAAAATCTGAGCCAAAAAAAATGCCAGGCTATAGCCTTGGATTTTTCTTGATTTTTTTGAAAAATAGATTTTCTTGAAATTTTCAGCATAGATACTTTTATGTATGCTGAATACGAATCTGTGGTCAAAATCTAAAAATTTGTATAATTACTCGAGTAATTAGCATTTGTTTTTTATCAAAATTAGTCCAGGTGGTAGTTATTAATACCGGTAAATATCATGAATTGCAGTCTTTTGACACAAAATACTTAAATATCATATAAAATAACATCTATAAAAAGAATTTCATTAAAATCTGAGAAAGTTGAAAATCTGAGTAAAAAAAATGCCAGGCCATAGCCTGGGATTTTTCTTGATTTTTTTGAGAAAATAGATTTTCTTGAAATTTTCAGCATAGATACTTTTATGTATGCTGAATACGAATCTGTGGTCAAAATCTAAAAATTCGTATAATTACTCGAGTAATTACCATTTGTTTTTTATCATAATTAGTCCAGGTGGTAATTATTAATACCGGTTAATATCATGAATTGCAGTCTTTTGACTCAAAATACTTAAATACCATATAAAATAACATCTATAAAAAGATTTTCATTAAAATCTGAGAAAGTTGAAAATCTGAGCCAAAAAAAATGCCAGGCTATAGCCTTGGATTTTTCTTGATTTTTTTGAAAAAATAGATTTTCTTGAAATTTTCAGCATAGATACTTTTATGTATGCTGAATACGAATCTGTGGTCAAAATCTAAAAATTGTATAATTACTCGAGTAATTAGCATTTGTTTTTTATCATAATTAGTCCAGGTGGTAATTAATACCGGTTAATATCATGAATTACAGTCTTTTGACTCAAAATACTTAAATACCATATAAAATAACATCTATAAAAAGATTTTCATTAAAATCTGAGAAGTTGAAAATCTGAGCCAAAAAAAATGCCAGGCTATAGCCTTGGATTTTTCTTGATTTTTTTGAAAAAATAGATTTTCTTGAAATTTTCAGCATAGATACTTTTATGTATGCTGAATACGAATCTGTGGTCAAAATCTAAAAATTCGTATAATTATTCGAGTAATTAGCATTTAATTTTTATCATAATTAGTCCAGGTGGTAATTAACCGGTTAATATCATGAATTACAGTCTTTTGACTCAAAATACTTAAATCCCATATCAAAAAATATCTATAAAAAGATTTTCATTAAAATCTGAGAAAGTTGAAAATCTGAGCCAAAAAAAATGCCAGGCTATAGCCTTGGATTTTCTTGATTTTTTTGAAAAAATAGATTTTCTTGAAATTTTCAGCATAGATACTTTTATGTATGCTGAATACGAATCTGTGGTCAAAATATAAAAATTCGTATAATTACTCGAGTAATTAGCATTTGTTTTTTATCATAATTAGTCCAGGTGGTAATTATTAATACCGGTTAATATCATGAATTACAGTCTTTTGACTCAAAATACTTAAATACCATGTAAAATAACATCTATAAAAAGATTTTCATTAAAATCTGAGAAAGTTGAAAATCTGAGCCTTAAATCCCATATCAAAAACTATCTATACAAAGATTTTCATTAAAATCTGAGGAAGTTGAAAATCTGCGGCAAAAAAAATGCCATGCTATAGAATTGGATTTTTCTTGATTTTTTTGAAAAAATAGATTTTCTTGAAATTTTCAGCATAGATACTTTTATGTATGCTCAATACGAATCTGTGGTCAAAATCTAAAAATTCGTATAATTACTCGAGTAATTAGCATTTGTTTTTTATCAAAATTAGTCCAGGTGGTAATTATTAATAAAGGTTAATATCATTAATTACAGTGATTTGACACAAAATACTTAAATACCATATAAGATAACATCTATAAAAAGATTTTCATTAAAATCTGAGAAGGTTGAAAATCTTAGCAAAATAAAATGTCAGGTTATAGCCTTGGATTTTTCTTGATTTTTTTGAAAAAATAGATTTTCTTGAAATTTTCATCATAGATATTTTCATATACGCTGAACAAGAATCTGTGGTCAAAATCTAAAAATTCGTATAATTACTCGAGTAATTAGCATTTGTTTTTATCATAATTAGTTCAGGTGGTAGTTATCAATACCGGTTAATATCATGAATTACAGTCTTTTGACTCAAAATACTTAAATACCATGTAAAATAACATCTATAAAAAGATTTTCATTAAAATCTGAGAAAGTTGAAAATCTGAGCCAAAAAAAATGCCAGGATTTTTCTTGATTTTTTTGAAAAAATGTATTTTCTTTAAATTTTCAGCATAAATACTTTTATGTATGGTGAATACGAATCTGTAGTCAAAATGTAAAAATTTGTATAATTTCTCGAGTAATTAGCATTTAATTTTTATCATAATTAGTCCAGGTGGTAATAACCGGTTAATATCATGAACTACAGTGTTTTGACTCAAAATACTTAAATCCAATATCAAAAAATATCTATAAAAAGATTTTCATTAAAATCTGAGAAAGTTGAAAATCTGAGCCAAAAAAAAATGCCAGGCTATAGCCTTGGATTTTTCTTGATTTTTTTGAAAAATAGATTTTCTTGAAATTTTCAGCATAGATACTTTTATGTATGCTGAATACGAATATGTGGTCAAAATCTAAAAATTCGTATAATTACTCGAGTAATTAGCATTTGTTTTTTATCATATTTAGTCCAGGTGGTAATTATCAATACCGGTTGATATCATGAATTACAGTCTTTTGACTCAAAATACTTGGATCTTTATTGATTTTTTTGAAAAAATAGATTTTCTTGAAATTTTCAGCATAGATACTTTTATATATGCTGAATACGAATCTGTGGTCAAAATATAAAAATTCGTATGATTACTCGAGTAATTAGCATTTGATTTTTATCATAATTAGTCCAGGTGGTAATTAGCCGGTTAATATCATGAATTACAATCTTTTGACTCAAAATACTTAAATCCCATATTATAATAATATCTATAAAAAGATTTTCATTAAAATCTGAGAAAGTTGAAAATCTGAGGCAAAAAAAATGCCAGGCTATAGCCTAGGATTTTTCTTGATTTTTTTGAAAAAATTGATTTTCTTGAAATTTTCAGCATAGATACTTTTATGTATGCTGAATACGAATCTGTGGTCAAAATCTTAAAATTTTTATAATTACTCGAGTAATTAGCATTAGTTTTTTATCAAAATTAGTCCAGGTGGTAATTATTAATACCGGTTAATATCATGAATTACAGTCTTTTGACACAAAATACTTAAATACCATATAAAATAACATCTATAAAAAAATTTCATTAAATCTGAGAAAGTTGAAAATCTGAGTACAAAAAAATGCCAGGCTATACTATAGCCTTGGATTTTTCTTGATTTTTTTGAAAAAATAGATTTTCTTAAAATGGTCAGCATAGATACTTTTATGTATGCTGAATACGAATCTGTGGTCAAAATCTAAAAATTCGTATAATTACTCGAGTGATTACCCTTTGTATTTTATCATAATTAGTCCAGGTGGTAATTATTAATACCGGTTAATATCGTGAATTACAGTCTTTTGACTCAAAATAATTAAATACCATATAAAATAACATCGATAAAAAGATTTTCCTTAAAATCTGAGAAAGTTGAAAATCTGAGCCAAAGAAAATGCCTTGGATTTTTCTTGATTTTTTTGAAAAAATAGATTTTCTTGAAATTTCCAGCATAGATACTTTTATGTACGCTGAACACGAATCTCTGGTCAAAATCTAGAAATTCGTATAATTACTCGAGTAATTAGCATTTGTTTTTTATCATAATTAGTCCAGGTGGTAATTATCAATACCGGTTGATATCATGAATTTCAGTCTTCTGACTCAAAATACTTAAATACCATGTAAAATAACATCTATAAAAAATTTTCATTAAAATCTGAGAAAGTTGAAAATCTGAGCCAAAAAAAATGCCAGGCTATGGCCTTGGATTTTTCTTGATTTTTTTGAGAAAATGGATTTTCTTGAAATTTTCAGCATAAATACTTTTATGTATGGTGAATACGAATCTGTTGTCAAAATGTAAAAATTTGTATAATTACTCGAGTAATTAGCATCTAATTTTTATCATAATTAGTCCAGGTGGTAATAACCGGTTAATATCTTGAACTACAGTCTTTTGACTCAAAATACTTAAATACCATATAAAATAACATCTATGAAAAGATTTTCATTAAAATCTGAGAAATTTGAAAATCTGAGCAAAAAAAAAAAAATGCCAGGCTATAGCCTTGGATTTTTTTTATTTTTTTGAAACGATAGATTTTCTTGAAATTTTCAGCATAGATACTTTTATGTATGCTGAATAAGAATCTGTGGGCAAAATCTAAAAGTTCTTATAATTAGTCGAGTAATTAGCATTTGTTTTTTATCATAATTAGTCCAAAAGAAAGTAGGGAGAACAACGAACGAGTAGACATATAAAAACACACACACACACACTAAGCAGTACCCACATACCACTGAATTTTTCCTCATTCACCGCCACTAGTACTTGAACACATGGAGTAGGGGCTCAGGCTGGCGTCAACCCTAAACCATATACAGCCTCTCAACCTCTCAACTCACACCATCACCCTCTTCAGGCAAGTCTCCTTCCACCACCACCACCACATACAACCCTCCAGTCTCTCCACCCACACACCATAAACCTCACATCCCAAACGCAGTTTTTATTTATGTCTCTCAATTCTCTTTCACAGCCCACTCGAAACCAACAGGAAACAGTTTCCCCCAATTTGTTCAACACTTCAAAAATCACTGTGTGCTTCAAGGACCGGATGAATGAGGATAGGGAAAGAAACACACGTAAGAGAAAGAGTGTTGACAGTCACAGAAAATGTGAGAAAGATCGCTGATAGTGGTAGGGGAGGGAAAGAGAGCTGATGAAAATGCAATTAGGAGAAAGTGTGTGTGGACAGAGACGTATTTCAAAGAAATTGTGTCTATTGCAAAGTGTGTGGACGAAGACATACTTTAGAGTTAATTTGGCCATAAGGAAGTGTGTGGTCAGAGACATGCTTTAAGTGTGTCCATAAGAACTTACTATTGAGGGGGAGTTCAAGAAGTGATAATGTAAAGACGCTTGAGGGTAACGTGTGAGGATCGAAGCTCACTTGCGAGACAGGTTGTAGACGATCTCATATGGGTTGTTCAGCACTTATGACACTGCTGCAGATCTCCGTGAAAGGGAAATGACCTACTTCAAATTAGCATGTACATCTTTTGCCACCTTTGTAAAATTCTTTTCTCTGAATGTCGATCTTAGAATATAAGTTGAGATTACGCTGTTAACATCATGTGCTTTTAGGATTTTCATACTATATCTTTAGCATTTCATGGCCTAAAGGAACCCAAGCGAAAGACTGTACGTCTCTGGCTTATATAGATGAACTTACCCTTTGATTCAAACCAGGGATCGTGCTCAAGGGCAGTACCTTCCCTCGTGCTAGAAAAAAATAGTCGTACTTCATTCTCGAAACGTATGGCTGTACTCAAGGGTCGTACCGTCGTGCTCAAAGCTCGCACCTAAGTGCTCAAGGGTCGTAACGTCGTGCTCAAGGGTCGTACCCGCGTTCTCAACGGGTTAAATTCCTTTTCACACACCTCGTAAATAGTGTTTAATAATACTTCTTGCACTGTCAATCATCATTTCTGTCCTCAGAGCTCTCGCCCCCATCCATCTTAGCTCCATGAACGGAGTGACAGCTTTAGTTAGCTGGGTATATGACAGCTAAATGAGGTCCAGCCTGACAGGGATGTTAGCTGAGTATGTGACACCTCAAAGAAGAACCCCTCTGGCAGGAGAGTTGGCTGACTCTGAAGACATCTATTTAAGGTTCTCCTTGAGAGAGGAGTTAGTTGGCTAAATGATATAGCTATTTGAGGCCCTGGCTGAAGGGAAAGATAGCTGGGAATGAGACAGGTATATGTAGGACTCCTATATAGAGGAGGATCTGTCATTTTCATCGTCCATGCTGTCACTTTCTCCTTCCCGAACAGCCGTCACTTGTACTGCCCTAGAACAGTTACCTTCATCCCAAGCTTATTACACACAGTACCAGGGGCGTATCTAGGGTATGGCAGGTAGGGCAGGTGCCCTGGGCGCCACTGAAAGGGGAACGCCACATAAAAGGTTTGGTTTTGGACCTATGCTGCCCGAGTGACATTTTTAACGGTTTGGTTTATGTGATATGAAAAGAAACTCGCCTACTTTTCAACTCTATTAATATTCTGCTACTATCACTTGCATTACCGCTTCTACGTTACAATTTTGATCACATAAGTCTTTAAGAATTTATACAAATTTAAGTTTGGCTTAACTCTTCAACAGTTTATAATTACTCTGTATATATTTTCATACACATCCACTGTATGTACATTTTTAATCAAGCCAGGGGCGCAATTTCAGTACTTGCTATAGGCGTTATTTCCCCCAGATACGCCCCTGCACAGTACCTCTTGCGAGCTGAAAATCATCATCTACAAGCTGTTGATTATCATTTACAGACTGTTAATCATCATGTACAGGCTGGTCATTTACAGGCTGTTGAATGTCATTTACAGGCTGGTAATTACCATTTACAGGCTGTCAAAAGTCATTTACAGGCTGGTAATTATCATTTACAGACTGTTAATTATCATTTACAGGCTGGTAATTATCATTTATAGGCTGTTAATCATCATTTACAGGCTGGTAATTATCATTTACAGGCTGTTAATCATCATTAACAGGCTGAAAATTGTACTTACAGACGAGTAATTATGTTCAACGTCTGGTGACTCTCATTTGACGGCTTTTACTCATAGTCACAAGCTAACGATTTGTCGGTCGGTAATTATGATTTATGATCCAGTAATCATCATTTATAGGCCGTTAATTATCAATCACAGGCTGGTAAACATCAATTACAGGCGAATAATTGCATCCCTTTGATTAACCATTTAACTCGCCCGGCTCTATCAACAAAAAAGAAAAATATTAATCACTGAATTTAATTGTTTGGTTATCCCCACGAAAAGCTTTGTTTTTCTATTCATCAATTTCCAGGATCTAAATTGATAATAGAGATTCTTTTTTTCCTCGACATTATGACGTTCATACGATAGTCAATAAGGAAATTACTTTCATGGCAACTCGTGCCTTTACTCGAAAAAAAAATAAGGATTTATTGATATTTTGCCACAGATTTTGAGGCAATGATCATAAGTTTTTATATTTGCATAAAAAAACACACTCATAACTACGGTATATGTGCACTGAGGATGATAGGCACCTGGGCTAATAGGAACATAAGAAAGCCTTACGTAATGAGACGTCGCCCTCATGAGAAGAATGAGACGTTCTCCTCATAAAAGAGAAATGAAATGGGAGATGATGATTCTTCTCATTGTGAGGTGTAAAACATTGCCATGAGTGGACCCAGCCGACACTTGAGCGACTGTTAGGTTTCGTCCTTGTATAGAGAGAGAGAGAGAGAGAGAGAGAGAGAGAGAGAGAGAGAGAGAGAGAGAGAGAGAGAGAGAGAGGGGGGGGGGGGGAGAAACCAGAGCCCAGCAGAGGAGAGTGGGGGCGTAGAGGACAAGAAGCAAGGGAGAGGAAGAGAGAGAGACAGGCAGGCGAGAGATGATGGAAGGGAGAGGGAGAGGAAAGAAGGAAATTAAAGAGATGAAAGATACGTAAATTCAAGGGGGAAAATATATATATAAGCAAAACAGACGAGAGAAGAAGAGAGAAGAGGAGAGATGGCAAGGGGAGAGGAGAGAGAAGAGGAGAGATGGCAGGGGAGAGGAGAGAGAAGAGGAGAGATGGCAGGGGAGAGGAGAGAGAAGAGGAGAGATGGCAAGGGGAGAGGAGAGAGGAGAGGAGAGATGGCAGGGGAGAGGAGAAAGAAGAAGAGAGATGGCAAGGGAGAGGAGAGAGGAGAGGAGAGATGGCAGGGGAGAGGAGAAAGAAGAAGAGAGATGGCAAGGGAGAGGAGAGAGGAGAGGAGAGATGGCAGGGGAGAGGAGAAAGAAGAAGAGAGATGGCAAGGGAGAGGGTAAATGGTTCCTGGTCAGCCTTGAAGAGAACCTACAAGCAATGTGGTAATGAGGTGATTAAGAACCTCCTTTAATTACCGTCCCTCAAGCTTTCCTTTTGACAACATCGGGGACTTCGATCCCAGTGGGTGTCACAACTGGTGAGGTTTCTAGTGGGCTCTCACACCAGCTCCTTCAACAGGACGTCTCAAAAGCCATGCTTTTGTAAGGAGTCCTCTCTCTCTCTCTCTCTCTCTCTCTCTCTCTCTCTCTCTCTCTCTCTCTCTCTCTCTCTCTCTCTCTCTCTCTCTCTCTCTCTCTCTCTCTCTCTCTCTCTCTAATGTGTGTGTGTGTGTGTGTGTGTGTGTGTGTGGAAAGCTGAGCAGGTAACTGAGGAAAAATGATGGTGTCTTGGTCAGCCAGTTTTTTTGCTCAATAAGCGAGCATTCACACTGAGTAGTGTTCCGCAGTGGATAGAGTTCTCAGCAGGGGAGAGGATGATTTCCCTCGCACAGCTTGCCCACTGGGAGAAATTTTTCGGAGGATGGTCTTAGTGGGGAAGATATTTAGGAAGAGATTTCTTTATCTAAGTGGAATATTTTTTTTCATATATGTTAAGTTGGGGTTTGTTAGTGGGATAAGTTTCTCTTAGATTGTGTTTCTTAATGAATGATTTTATTTTCTTCTTTTCGGTCCTTTTTTTTCAGTGTAAGTGTAACTTAAAGGATATCTGGTTATTTCAGTGGGTGGGGGGGTTATCTTAGTGGGTGATGTTTACCAATGAGTGGGGGGTTTTTCTCAGTGGGTGTGGATTTGATCTTCACGTCAACATCCTCCCCCCCACCCCCCACCCCCCCACTGGAGAAGCATCATTTAAGTGGATTTCTTTTAAGGTTGGAGTCTCAGAAAATTAGTTTTCCCTCTCAAAAACCTTCCCAGTGGGCAAGATCATTCAGGGAGCTGGCCTTACACCAAACCATCTCTCTTACCCATATATATCCACACATTGATATGTAATACCCTATTAGTAATGACATATTGGTGTAATACCCTATTAGTAATAACATATTGGTGTAATACCCTATTGGTAATAACATATTGGTGTAATACAGGAAGAGGGATTCTACACTCGTGGTGGGGGCGCCACTCCTCATGAGACTATGTATACATCTCTCCACATATGTATACCTATGTATGTTCGTATGTATTCATGGCTGCGTGATGAGTCGTTATGACGCTTTTGTTTCTCATAACCAAATGAAACTCCGCGCGCCTTCATCACTCAGGGGTATCTGATATGCAGGCCAGGGCGCGCCAAGGATTGGGAGCTAACAGGCTATTCAATCAGGTATTAATTATACATTCCACATCATCCAGTTCCCTTCCCTGGTTCATAATGATGAGAGAGAGAGAGAGAGAGAGAGAGAGAGAGAGAGAGAGAGAGAGAGAGAGAGAGAGAGAGAGAGAGAGAGAGAGAATATCACAGACGCAACGTGTTCCAAATTCGATATACGGTCAATACCTATATATATATATATATATATATATATATATATATATATATATATATATATATATATATATATATATATATCTAGTCATTCATAATTGTATCTAATCTATAATCCTCAATGAACTGTATAATTACTTATAGATATAACGAACATACATACGCCCGTGTGTGTGTGTGTGTGTGTGTGTGTGTGTGTGTGTGTAAAATGATAATATGGGAAGACATGACTTATTCCCATATACCTAATGCTGAAGGAAGCAGATAATACGTCTACGATTAGCGTATGTAATTGCATGAGAGACCTCTCTCTCTCTCTCTCTCTCTCTCTCTCTCTCTCTCTCTTTAACACGGGGCTGAGGGGGGGGGGATGTGGGACTGGGGGGGTGTTGGGAGGGAGGGTGGGGGTGTGTGGCGGCGGGGGGGGTTGGGGGAGAGGCGGGGGTGTCCTGGCAATTTGCTCATATGTCTATTTTGAGAACGATGCTTCCTTGATCAAAGGCCCTGGGCAGGTGCTTTGATCAGGGAGGAGGAACCTCCCTCCCTCCCTCAGAGAGAGAGAGAGCCAGCCAGGCCCATTGATCGGTCCGGTGATCAACTGACGACCGGGAGCGTTGAGTTGCTTTGCTGCTGAGGCCTTGGTGCGTGTGACTGAGGCGAGCGATCACAAGTGAGGGAGGTGCGGTGATGTGACATGACATGATTACGATCATTTTGCCTGCTGATCACACACACACACACACACACATACACACACGTCGCCTCATCGCCACCGGGTGAGGGAGAGTCGTTTCTGTCCCTTGTTGACAATAAGTGTTCATCTGTTCTCTTAATTTCTCATGCTATTTTGATGATAACGGCTCATCTCTTCCTCTGAATTCGCGCCCCGCGTTGATGATAATTGTTATTGATTTATCCTTTTCATTCTGATGATAATTTTCAACGTTCGTGTATCACAGGCTAATCATGTTTCCTTCCAGGTTCTGAACTTCGAGAGCAACACAATTAATGCCTTAAATAATCTAAGGAATCTAGGAATCTCCCTTCCTTTAATTATTTGGATGATGGGTTGTAACGCAGACTTTTCTGTATCTTAAACTATAAAAAAAATGGTATCAAAATCGCATCATAAATCTCTCATCTCTATCTTAAAACATAGAGACAGTATACTTGTATTCATTCATAAGCTCCATATATTTCCATCAATGGGCTACCTCCAAATGGAAACCCGGACCAACGCTTGACCTGTTGAATCTAAGATCAATAAGAATTTCAGTCTTACTTGCCGAAGGTCACCTGTGGAGTGTAGCACCTAAGCTCTGTTGACCTTGTCGCTATGAATGGATAGTTTCACCTATTCAAAGAACTTTCTTCTTCTCTCCCGAAGTCTTGTGGTCATATATATATATATATATATATATACCCGACCCTACATATCATTAACCTACACAAATGTACCGCTCGTCACAAAAACAAAGTCAACCCCGAAATTCCTCAACTCTCAAGCAAAATACGAGACTGGGAGGTTAAAAAACACACCATCTAAAATTACACCACTCGAGTCCTTCCCAAACAGAATAGATATGCGAGAATCACGTCTGTTTATAGAAAAGACTTGCAGACTCACTCCTCAAGCGGCAGGCTGGGGCGTGAGTGTGTGTGTGCGGGAGGGGAGATGGATGGATGGGTTGGGTTGCTCTGTCTTCCCCCAGCATCGTTTTAGTCTACTTTCCAGTGGCTCAACAAGTGTGCTAGAGTGGTATGGTAGGAGGAGGAGGAGGAGGAGGTGTTTGGTTCCCTGGGTGGTGGTGGTTCGCTAAGGGTGAGGAGGTAACAGGGATCGAGGGTGGGTTTTGAAGAAGGTGTGGAATGATGAAGAGAAGGTGTATTTGATTTCTAATCTTGTGTCGACGAAGGTAGAAAATTCTATGAAAATACTGCTATAGTTTCTGGGTTAATCGTTGCAATAGCGTATCACTGAGATGTGAAGGAGTATAACTAAGATGTGATGCAGCTTCACTGATATGTGAAGCAATGCCATTCACATCTGAAGCAGCTTCACTGATATGTGAAGCAATGCCATTCAGATCTGAAGCAGCTTCGCTGATATAAAGCAATATCCGAATATCAAAAAAACAAATGACTGAATCACCATCGTGTACAATGACATCAGATTGATTTGAAAGATAGAAATCTATAAATCTCATTTCTAAGATAAAGTTTATCACAAAGATACCTCTAAGTGTGTTCGAAATCTGGTGAAAAAAGGGGTGGATCAACCCAATTGCGAGAGTGGATGAGATACAAAAATTATACACTTCTCTTTCAGGCGAATTCATTCACATTCAGTTCATTCACATTCACTACCTCTGCCACTGGCATATTCATAATTCACTGTGAATATTTATCATTACCTCTGTGGCTCACACAAGTTAGACTTTATATTCCTGATTTCATTTTCGTGAATCTACTTGATATTCTGGCCATGTTATATCCCAGCATGAGAGAGAGACAGATCTTCCCATGCGATTCGTCTAACTCGGGACGTCCCTGAATATCCCGATCAAATGATGTAAATACGAAGATAAATTAACTCGATATCTCCCTTCCTCTCCCTCCCCTTCCCTCCCTCCCCCCCTGGTGAAGGTATACTCATTGTGTGTTGAAGCAACGCGATCTGTCGAGAGAGAGAGAGAGAGAGAGAGAGAGAGAGAGAGAGAGAGAGAGAGAGAGAGAGAGAGAGAGAATACACCCACCCAACCCGACCCCTGGCCAGCATGCGGATCACAATTTGATTTCAGAATAAATCCGACTTTCATGGAGCCGTCAGCATTGCCAACTGGGTTACAGATCAACAGCGTTGACAAGGGGGACATCCCCTGTACTTCCCTCTCTCTCTCTCTCTCTCTCTCTCTCTCTCTCTCTCTCTCTCTCTCTCTCTCTCTCTAACTTTTTCCTTTTGACAAGCACTGACATGGCATGGTCGTTGTCCCTCGACGCTTGATCCATCCTCCCTGCTTCAGATAAACATATGACTAATGACAGTCCAGCTTCTGATGTCTATAGACTAAGGTTTCTTACCACGGTCTTACGAACGGAGGAAATCACACACAGATCCTACAACAGGAAGGTGGAGGAGGAAACGTATTTTCAGAAGCGTTTGGCAAATGTGTTTCTCTGACGTTCGAGTCTGCCAGACGTTGTTTTTTACTGTGGATGAATGGGTGTGTTAAGGTCTGTTTCTATCAGTCATACCCAAGGCAAATTGTTATATATATATATATATATATATATATATATATATATATATATATATATATATATATATAGCATGATAATGCCATAGGCCCACCGTAACACGAACACAACACCAGAATAATAACGAGAATACACCGCGCGATTCCTCGGGGTTTCGAACCCAGACACTTGCAATCACCCCAAGATTAGCCTGTGACTAAGGGGTCCCCACTCACACCCCAGCTTAATTCACGGGGAGTTACCATCGCCAGCGTCTCTCATGAGAGCTTGGGATTTAATCATGATAACTCATCGAGGTCATTATCGCAATTACTAATTGCCTGCTTCAGCGAGGTCGTGATGAATGGCCTCGTGTCAACATAAGACTAGATTCTTCATTAGTCATCCGTAAAGAGAGGTTCTTCTGACACATTGGAAAACCAAATTCAATTTCCTTTTTTTTTGTAAGTTTTGGAATGAGGTAATATATATATATATATATATATATATATATATATATATATATATATATATATATATATATATATATATATATATATATATATATAGTCACACAAATGTTAAAAAGATAGACTGATTGTAAAGAAACTATATATATATATATATATATATATATATATATATATATATATATATATATATATAAATACAGAATGAAGTGTAATATTACTTTAGCCATGCGACATAGATATGTATCTTCAATCTAATATCTCTCATGAAACTATACAATATAATCACTTAATCTTTCAATTACCTATTTGTACTGTCCTAGGAAGGAGGTTGACACTCGTGGGTCCTCATCTTTAGACCTTTCTCTCCTGTCAACCAACCCTCTCATTCAACTTGTATATCCTGCCCACATACACAGTTTCGCCACAATGTATGTGTGTGTGTGTGTGTGTGTGTGTGTGTGTGTGTGTGTGTGTGTGAGTGTGTGTGTGGTATACTCACAAACAGCTCACAATGTGTGGGGCACTTCTCAGAATGAGGTGTCATTACCACAACAATGTCTACAATTAATCTTAGTGTCATATTCAATTTTCGTTCTAGTCCGTACCTCACTGTTTACCTACTGTGGTCTGTTAGCATACAGTCCTACACACACACCTATGAGTCTACGGGGAATTGAAATGCAGTAAGTTCCCAAGTGCACTTTCGTGTAATAATCACATCAAGTGGAGAGATACAAGAAATATCAGTCATTTAATATACAACGAAGACACGTAGCTGGGACGCCATTCGGTAAACAAGTATATATGTATATACTGAAATGTACTGTTCCCCCACCCTGAGCTCCCAGCGAAATGTACTGGTCCCCCACCCTGAGCTCCCAGCGAAAGATATCTCTATCTGAACCATCAGGGTTAACTAACACAGTGTGAGGTCTCAGGACTGCCCGCGGAGAGGACGCCTTAGGGCAACGGGTCCCGCGACGCCCATGGATGGAATATATCGAGCGGAGGGGATATAGGACGCGCAGGCCAGGTCAGGTCAAAGGTCGTCGATCATTTTCAGAAAGAAAAAGGATAATTGAGGTTTTCCCCTGAGTCTCATTTGAGGAGAGATGGATGAGTAGATAGATAGATAGATAAAGAGATGGTCATTGGAAGTTTAGTCTTTTTAAAGAGATTTTCTTTTTTAACTTTTAACTGTAAAAACCCATTTTGAAACTACATTCAGTTTTACCTAAGTTTTTTTTTTCTCGATATTATTCATTTCCTAAAAGTGCCGGATATGCATCGTTATATATATATATATATATATATATATATATATATATATTGATCAAGGAACCATCAGTAATTGATTAATGAGCTAATTCATCAATCTACTGCTCACCAAACAAGCTACAAACATTGCCATATATTTACTGATATGTTAAAAAAAACCAGAGCCAAATGGCGACAAACATTTCGCTGCATAGAAAAACGTCGAACTTCACAAGGACTAAACCAACCCAGAGAGTGAGTCGAAACCCTTGAAAACGGGACCTGAAGGACTCGGAACCCCATATGAACCCATACGAACCAGCAAACTCAACCCTCGACCTCCGTACAAATTTGAATGATCAAGTAAGGTGCTGCTGTGAGCTGTGTTGGGGGGGAGAGACCTCCTCCTTAACTCTCTCACCAGAGAACCTTATCGCCAGCACTGTCGCGCCTCCACACACGAGACACCGTGTGGTGGAGGCTGAGGCGAGTATACACACACACATCTGGTTTATGGCCTCCAGTGCACCAGGCAAAGTGAGGTCGTACACAACAAGGGAGGATGGTTAGGGGAGGACGAGCGACGAGGGAAAGTGAGTGACACAAACAGGGTTCTTTCCTCAATGTGTTAATAAGTGAGAGACTTTGAGAGACTAAGAGGTCAGGTTGAGGTAGAACTATTCCGAAGGTGTTGTAGAGAAGAGGAGCTCTGTGTCCTGAAGGAAGAGAGGGTGGGGAGGCGGTGGCACAGAAAGGGAACTAGGAGGTGGAGTGTGGCATGGTTCTACGGGCTCATGAGAATATGTGACTTTATCGTAGAGTCTCATCTGGCAAAAATGCTTAGATATGCCACATGTCTAGACCACACATGATCTGGTAATGCAAACGCGAATCAACGTACGAACATGTGAAAAAGATCTGTATAATATGGTAATGATATAATTGCCAGCATGAGGCATTATAAACAACATAGAGATAAAGGAATGATAAAGGAGACATTTGATAACTAAAGTGACGTTGCTGGCGAACAAATGTCTGTCTCAAAACCAAAACAACGAGATCCAGTGGTGATAACTGTGGGGAGGTGTCTAAGGTTTCAGATGGGAATCTATTTGCTAACGTTGGTGTGGGTGGGTGGAAAAAAAACACACAAGAGGAGAGAGAGAGAGAGAGAGAGAGAGAGAGAGAGAGAGAGAGAGAGAGAGAGAGAGAGAGAGAGAGAGAGAGTTCTCTCATCTCCGTCTCGCTTCACCGTTACGTCGTATAACCTTATAGCAGGGCGGGATTCGACCTCAGTCGTGTGCTACACCCAGCCTCTGTACTACCTGAACACACCCTCCTTCCCTCCCGCCACACCCAGGCCTACACCCTCATAGTGTAGCGGGCCTGACGTGTTGTAGATGCCCCTGTAAGATAGTAATGGGATACGTGGGTGTATATAGTGTTGCATACAAGGGGCAAGGAAGGAGAGAGAGAGAGTCAGTCTACCAGTATAATAGGAGAGATCCATGTTGGCTCTGAGGAACACGCTGAGGAGACCTTAGTTGTAACCATATTGGAATTGATATGCAGATTAGTACATAAATAACACGAAAAGAATTATCACTCTCTTCTACACGACCACGAGTCTAATTCATAAAAACACCGCTCTAAATGATGCTTTGAATTTTGACGGTAGGGTTTCTGGGTTTTTCATGCCTGAAAGCATTACATGATGCCATCACTTTATCATCTTGACCTAGACTTCAATTTCAAGTGTGGGAGGGAGGGCAGGTGGCTAAGACTATTTGTAAGTGCAGATGAATGGTCAGCGGGAAGGTGCGTGTCATGTGAATGAGAGTGATAAAGGAGTGTGTGTGAGGCGGACGTGTTTCTGTGTATGTGTGTGTGTGTGTGTGGAACTATACATATGTAAATGTGTGTGCGTGTGTGTGTGTGTGTGTGTGTGTGTGTGTGTGTGTGTGTTTTGTGCTTTGTGAATACAAATACGGGCATGCGTCTGCATGCCCCTGCCAAAGTCTTTGGCTATAAAGGACTTAGATGATACAACCTGACAATGAAAAAAGAATTGAATTCTCAGCAACAGATATATAAAACCATTATACCATGGATGATAGAGTCAAAACACCTATATATGTATATATCCTCTATCATACACACTTTCCTCGCATACTTAAACAATCGACATAGCCAGTTATTCCTAAAAGTGAATGAAATATGCAAAAAGAAATGAAGAAACTTATAAAAAAAAAACTGAGCAAAAATGATCATGTTTGAAAAAGGTTTATCACAGGTCGTCTTAAACACATTCTCAGACGGTAACTCTATAAGACATAGCGTTACTCTCCTACACATGCCATAGTTGTAGGGACCAGCCCCCTCACTACTGGGACACTCTCATAAATTACTGTAACTCCTCCCGAGGAGGAGACAATAAGTGGTGGCCTGGAGACTGTCTCAACTAGTAAAGAGACAAATGTGGTGCGTCGAGATAGTGAGCGGAAGGGTTAACGAGACAACTGGTACCTTTATTAGCCTGGGAAGCAGAAGCGAGAACTCCCAGAGTGGTAAAGAACTTTAGTACCGACTGGTTTGTGTATCACCCCGTGGAGGTTTGCTCTGCTGCTGCTGCTGCTGCGTCGCCTTCAGGAGGGCCGCTTGGTGGGTTAGTTGGTTTTGATATGGTTGAGTGATTAGTTTGTTACCTGGTTCGCTGGCTGGTGATTTTAGGGGGGTTTAAGGCCTCCGACTGCAAGAGTCAATTATTATGGTTGTCCACCCATCGAAAAATCTTAAGCACTCTCAGGAGACGGGAATTTCTTTAAGCACCTTCAGGAAGTAGGTATTTTCTTAAGTCATACAGGCATAAGGACTCATAAGGAAACTGCAAATTAACAGATGGATATTTGTAGATAGATACTAGATGAATTAATATTGTGTAATTGTCTTTCTTCTTTTATCAAAGAGGAATGATTTAACCTTCACTTGAAATTATTACTACAAAATATATAGATTCTGAGTTTGTCAGATGAAACTGCCATAAAATTGGGAGAGAGAGAGAGAGAGAGAGAGAGAGAGAGAGAGAGAGAGAGAGAGAGAGAGAGAGAGAGAGAGAGAGAGAGAGAGAGAGAGAGATGAGGCACTCACTTAACCAGTTATATACACATCTTGAAACAATAGATTCCATGCAATAGATGTATATAATACACTGCCTCCTCCACATACTTCACACACCCCACCGGTGCCTGGGTCCGAGGTAGG
Organism: Panulirus ornatus; assembly: GCF_036320965.1. Lineage (NCBI taxonomy): Eukaryota > Metazoa > Arthropoda > Malacostraca > Decapoda > Palinuridae > Panulirus > Panulirus ornatus. Next base: position 58,629,907 of record NC_092237.1, on the reverse strand, counting down.
TTGTCGTCTTAGGACTTGTTGACCCGTATTGAACCATAATGTTTCCTTCGTCAGTGAGAGTTTTATCTTTAAGTGGTAAACCTTATCTTTAATCGACCTCAGCTGATAAATAAAAGTCATTAACATGGACGCAGCCAACTGAATGCGCCCACTATGACCCTGATAGACGGGTTCACAACACCACCCTTCTCGACTCCCGGTTCGAGCAGCTTCACTGGATCCGGAGCCACTCCGACCTCGCTCTATGTACATACCTCTTCGTTTGTTTCAGTAGCTCCTCGCTGGTGCAGGAAGGTTGTTCCATACATCATGTCTCTGAAATGTGAGTTTTAGAATTACTGTTATTCTTTTTTTTTTTTGAGTTTATTTTTCCAAGATTATGATGTATATGTAAGGGAATCTTCAGTCTTAAATCCATTCAAGGGATGAGGGATATCGCTTTAAAACCACATATGTATGTGTAATACTAATCATATAACCCATTACATTTTGACGGAGTACCAGTAGCTCGTAAGGCATGCGCTTCAATCCGTAGCAGGGAAAGGACGATGATAGTGAAAGTGAAAGTGACTTTTCACTTGCAGCGTAACCATATGAAATGCGGTAGGTCTTAATCGTGTAGAGCACGCATTCATTCATACCATTTCCTTATTTTCGTTACGTTTACGAATGTCTAGACGAATTTCTTTCGTGAGTTTCCACGCGTGAGATGGTTGGATTTGTGGCTTGGAATCAGAGAGAGAGGGAGAGAGTTTGACGGCGTTCCCAGATTACTGGGTAAGTCAAATCATAGTTTTTTTTTATTCACAAAGAAAGGCGGAAAAAGAAAATCCTTCTCCTATTTTCTAAAATCCGAATAAAGTTTTTTGACAGATGCCTTTGCGTGGGAGAACGAACCCAGGCCAGGCTTCGTTATGCACATTCAAGCCTTATTTACAAAGGAAATTAGAGAGTACGATATAATTCACTAGCCAAATATTCAAGCTTTGTGTTTAAATCACCTAATGTAATATGGTGAGGAAATCCCGATTTTACGACTATCGTAGTGATGGCTGGGCTAAGGAAAAGCCAAAGTCAGTATATGATTGTCCGAGCAAAAGTGAGATGAACGTATGTTTCTCATCAGCAATACCGCTCGCCCGGACGTAATGCATTCATGTTTGATGAACGTAAATCAGACACATTATCATTTACGTATCTTTTTTTTCCTTTTACTTTATTTACGATTTCGATTATAAGTTCATGTGATGTAAGTTTACACTAACGGACGCACGTTGTCGTTATTCTCCCCAGCTGTAAATCTTATGTTAATTAAGTGGCGGGCGGGAATTTTTCTCAGCTCACTTTTGCGGTGACTGAGAGAGAGAGAGAGAGAGAGAGAGAGAGAGAGAGAGAGAGAGAGAGAGAGAGAGAGAGAGAGAGGTTTGGGGGGGGGGCGGCTTTACGATGCTCCGTCCTGCAGTAAAGAAATACAAGGAGGTTGTGTTAAGCCTGAAGTAGATGGGTTCGCCATACACATTCAACTTCTGAGTAGCTGGTGGCTGTATAGAACACACATCAGGAATATTATGAGCTTTTTCTTGTTATCAGTATGGATCGCTGGGCAACCCAGGGTAGAGTATAGACACTTTCAAGCTCTTTTTTCGCTATAGATGTTCAATCATTTCGACTTTCCTCTCGTAATGTTCAATCTTTTCATAAAGCGTTTGACCTTTTCGATGTTTGATCTTTCCCAGCGTCTGGTCTTTGTGATATTTGATCCCTTCTTCATCGTTCAGTCTTTGTGTTACATGACCTTTCCAGTCTCTGTGGGTGTCGTTCTCCTCAGCGTCCAATCTTTCCATTGTTCAGTCTTCTGAGCCGTCTTTCCCTCCGGCACTCATCCTTGCTGACGCTCAATCTCTCAACAACTCGATCGTTTTCACCATCCGGTATTTTCGAGGTGCTGAGTCTCTCTCTCCCCCACAGCTGTACAGTACCAACAAATGCCTCCTTACCTTTTCTATGATAACAAACGACAGTAACCTATTAAACTGATATTGCAATAGGGACACATGATAAGAAGGATGGGATTATATACACACAGGAACAAAGTCTACATGTTCGAAATCAAAAGAGAATATAGCAATGTTGGCAGAAGTGACTTTGCTCAATATCATTTTTCACCAGACACAAAATGGTGAAAAGATATTCAAAATTGTCTCTTATAATTTTCCCTGCAATGAGTCATTCGTGTGTGCCTTCGAACGATACATTTTGGAGGACAGTCTTTTAGAAAAATATAAAAGATTCTTACTACTTTGATTTTTCTAATATTTACGTTCTCCCACTTCAGCCATCTGTTCTACCTTCATCTTTTTCTTCTCACATTTTTCCTACACCGTTTGGAACTCACACCAGCCTCCGACGCTGAGGAGCTGATTTGATTTTGTTACTGATGGAAGATGTGGGTCTCTGGACCACAGAAATTCAAACCTCCTGACGGATTTCTCATTGAAATTTAGCAAAGGGAAGTTCCTTAAGGTTAGCCCAGACCCTCCACATGACGAAAATGGATCTATTCCAATTTTTTTATATATATTTCATAAATTGGACAACCACTGGGGGTCGAAGCTCCAAATAACTCGTCGAACTAATGAGACAAAAACATTGAGAAGAACCGTATAGACAAAGTATTTGATGAACTATTTGGAAGAATGACTAAAATGAACCGATAATGATGAATCAGCGAACGACTCTTTGAGGCAAACTACGAGACGAACCATCTTACGAATCATCCGATGGCTTGAATGAAATAACGAACGGAACGTACTAAGGAAATGAATTACTGGGACGAACCACATGAAGCACCGGGGACAAATACTAGAAAGGACGGAATGAACCATCACGACGAACCGATGAAACGATTTAAATCAACCAATTAACAGAAGCCAACGATCACAATGAACCAGCAAAACAAAGCATCAGGACATGCTACTACTGAGACGAACCACTGAGAACGAACCGCCGAGACAAACCAACGCAACGAACCATTTGAACAAAACACCGAAACGAATCACCCTCAACGAATCCTCCACCACATACTGTGTTATCTAACGGGAAGATCGCAGTGTCGGATGGGTTCCTTCACGCCCCTTTTCCACCCTTCCCTCCTCTCCCTCCCTCCTCCTCATGACCTTATCTCCTCACGATCCCTTTCTTCTTCCCCCTCCTCACCCTGATCATCATCACCTCTTTCTTCTCCTCCTCCTCCTCCTCCCCTCCCTCTCGCTATCCTGGATTCGGATCTTCATGGTTCGCCCGGAACGACTCACTCCCTCACCCACGGCGTCCATACTTGTCTTACAGAGACGGATCACCGAGTCTGAGGCTGGCACATTCCCTGGACACGGAGGGTGTATGTACGTACGAACGTGTGTGTGTGTGTGTGTGTGTGTGTGTGTGTGTGCTCAGATTCAGTTGCCTGTAATATTCCTTCATTTTGTCCTTTCGTGTGACGGAAGGATTAGGTTATACACACACCACTACATCTCCCCACAGTTCACTATACTTCATGAACTGATAGACACAGAATAACGAAGATATAAACCCCCCCCAAAAAAAACATAAGCTGTAAACCTACGTCTTATTTGTTTCCATCATTCATTTGTTCTGCTGCAATGCCTTCTGGTCATGGCATCATATCCCTCCCTACGTTACTCTGTGAGTTTCTGATCGCATTCACGATCGCTCACAGAGCTTCGAAGAGACCCCAGCTGTCTGTTGCTGTTAGACATCCCACGTATTGCTTTGCATGTTAGTCCTGGATTCATTAGCATACTTGATTACAACTGAAAGACGAGAACGAGGAACCGATGTCAAACAAACCACAGATCTGTGTTTTTTCATCTATTAAAGTTTATGCCAACTCGTCACAACTGCCCCTCTATATGAGAACGCTGTCAAAGTGAATAGGAAAACGGGAAAAAAAAGAGGAAAAGAAAACGGAAGAATCACTGAACGACTCGTCCGTTCGAGGCGTTGTTGAAACGATTCGTTCAGCGGTTCGTCCCCGTTGGACCGTCCGGTGATTCGTCACTGTGGTCGACACGTAGCACTGTACTGACCCGAATTCTCCACACAACCGACATCTTCATTCTCACCGTCACCTCTCCTGCAGCAGCGGGAGGTGGCGGAGTGTGTGGTGGGGATGAGGGAGGAGTAGGTGGTGGTAGGGGAAGGGGCGGTGGAGGGTGGAAGAGAAGGGAAGGAAGGGAAATAGGGGAAAAGGACGAAAAAGACCTAGGAGAAAATGGAAGGAAGGAAGAAATGTAAGTAAAGAGGGGAAGGATGGAGCACCAGGGGTGAGAAATGATGAATGAATAAAGAGAGAGAGAGAGAGAGAGAGAGAGAGAGAGAGAGAGAGAGAGAGAGAGAGAGAGAGGGGGAGAATAGGAAGGGGGGGAACAAAAGGTAGATGGTGGGTGACCTTATCGGTCTCGTCCTGTGTTTTATGAAGACACGAGAGTAGTCTTAATTCTGGGAGAGGCGCCGTGGCGGAGGTGGTGGTGTTACGTTGCCACAACATCGACTTAGTATCCACCGAAATGACACACTGCCTCACGGAGTCACAAATCAACCAAGGAAAACAGAGAGAATGAGAATAAGTGACAAGGACCAACGTAAGGTCTGTAGCCAAAGGGACTTTTGCTCACTGAGGGCGTAAATAAGTTCCTCGAGACCTTAATTGAGGCAAATTCTTATCAGCAAAATCGGACATTCCGGCTCAGTAGGTGGGAGTTCGACCCAAGCCGCCCCCCTGCGCTGCTCGAACCGCTCCGAACGCCGTGGGTTAGCTCTGGCCCCTGGCGAGCTGTCGTAATTACTCCTGCAGGTGAGCCTTCGGCAGGAGGAACCACTACGTTGTCCCATTGCCTCGGGTTTATTCGACTCCTGAAGGCTTCCTCCACAGCGAGTGTTGAACCACAAACTCGAGTGCGAATGATTCATGAAGCATCGTTTCGAGGTGATGTTCGAACAGAAGTTACGGGTCTCAGTGGTGACTGAATCTGATTCGGGAGCGAGTGTTTGACCGGTGTTGCGGGTTTGTGTACAGTTTCTGACCCTCCCCGTGCGTCTGGACTGTGGCAGTATTACGATGGAGAGGCACGTCTGGTCTCCAGTGATGTTGTGTTGTATACAGTGGAAGCTGGTCTGTTTCTTTGTTCCCTTCCCTGGGTCTCTGTTTGTGTATGTGTGTGTGTGTGTGTGTGTGTGTGTGTCAATCCATCTCTTTGTCCGTGTCGTAGTTTCTTTGTTTGTCCGCTCTCTCTCTCTCTCTCTCTCTCTCTCTCTCTCTCTCTCTCTCTCTCTCTCTCTCTCTCTCTCTTACATACGCGGTGGGTCACTGCATAGAAACCCAACCGTAATAGGGTTATTCATTGCAACGCCTCAAACCTCAATCACCACACCAAAACCCCTCCACACCCTCGTCCGTCTCCACACACCACACCGTCACCACTCCACCTCGCTCATCGCCACACCACACCACCACCCACACCCCTCCATCCGTCCCCACACCACCCACACTCCCTCCTCCGTCATCACCACACTTCACAGCCTTTGCTGGCTACTGGGTCACAAAGTTATCAAAACAAGCTCCGTTATACCTTTCCCTAAGACACATGATAAGAGAAACACACACAAACATGTTTCAGAAAACGTCTCATGTATAGTGTGATTTTTTTCGCTGAAAATTCTTTTCGAAATACCCATTTTTTTCCTGTGTTATCATTACGTAGCGAGGCTCGAGTAACTCACTAAAATTCTAACAAATAGCGAATCATCTAAAGCAAGAGAGTATTGTGTCTATAGAAGAAGAAGAAGAAGAAGAAGAAGAAGAAGAGGAAGAAGAGGAGGAGGAGGAGGAGGAAGAGTGAAGAAACTTATCCACCTCAAGGCCAGAACTGTCCAAGTGGGTATAGCAATATCCGCTTGAGGACCCAAATGTTTGGTTCATGTCGACGTGCTGTTAGTGTGTCCCAGGTAAGTACGTTGCTCGTGTGTTCCTGGTCAATAACTTGTTCTGTGTTGAGTTCAATATCCTGTCTGGTCTGGGGCCTTCCTCAGCACATAGACGAGTCTAAATTTCTGAAACCAGACGAGGATGGTTACGTCATAGACAGAGATTTTAGAATTAGATTTCTATGTGTAAACCAAAGGCTAACTTTTACTTTAATAACTTCTTAAAAACAGATAGAATAATTGATTTTTCGACGAAGACAAGAACTCGAATACAACTCACCAACAATGACTCGTATATCGGGATTAACATTCGTTTATATTGGTTTCAATGCCATTTAAGATAACATCTGATTAGCAAGGCGATATACGACAAGGGTTCAAACCCTTGAGCTCTAGGTGTGGGTCTGAAGCATTGAGATGATGCTCAGGTTGTGGGCAGGCAGATCACCCAGATGTGTCTTGGAATTCAGGTCCTGATGGAGTGCACTTGAGAGAGACGTTTGTTTATAAACATTGCCTAAGAGCAGGTGAGGCAGAGGACCACTCCCACCGTCTCCACCCAGGCGTGTGAGCGACGATCCCAGCCTATCCTGTGCTTGGACGGGGGATAGACAGATGCTCCACAAGGGCCTATGTATTATAGAGGGATAGACGAATGTTCTGTAGAAGCGAGAGTATCGAAATGGGATAGACGAACGCAGTTGAGCAACGGTTGTTTCGCTCGAGACGAACGTTTTACAGGAGGAGGAGGTGTGTGTGTGTGTGTCGCCAGGGGGACAGACCAATCCTCCTCGGCAGCGTCAGGGGTGTCGCAGGGGTGTGGAAGGGGCAGTCAAGTCACTGAGTGGGTCGTACATCCTCACACAGACCAGCCAGGAACGAGGCTCTTCTTGGTGGTGAGGGTCGTGTTGAATGTTGCCTAGCAAGACGTAGCAACCATTTGTCTTATCCTTCATCTATCTCTCTGGGGCCTTTCCAATACCCTCACTAATTTCCAACATTCGTGTCTTTGCTTTCATTATTCGTGCAGTGGTGTGGGTTTTTTTTTTTTCATAATTCGTGCTACCATCTACGCTTTCGTCACATCCAACAAAGGCGTCGTAATTTCAGCTGCGCACGGCGTTCATTATTCATTCTACTGGTGTTAACATTTCGTTCCGTACTTACATAACGTTCTTTCGCAACCCTCAGCAATTATCATATGATTCGTGCTTCCCAACGTGATTCATGTTGTTGTTGCAGTTAATTTACGGAGTCATATGTGTGATTTGTGTCGCAAAGAGGGTCCATCGTCGTATCGCGCTTACTTACAGACGTATGTAGTAATTCATCGTCGCATCGTACTTACCTACAGACGTATGTCGTAATTCTTCATAATCATTTTCAGTTAAGTAGAATGAAATAAGATTCTAAGATTATTTCTTCATGCACACGATGTCAAAAAATGTGTTCGAGTAAAAGCTGCTGTGCCATATTGTATCATATATAAACAAAATGTTAGCCTTTCGATTTCCATTCCTTAGCTCATCATGCGCCTGATATGTTCCTACACTCTTAACTCTGTTGGTGTCTATTTCAGCTCTTTATCTTAACTGGACGTTAAGGAGCAGTTATGCAAATTAGCGGAAACGGAGATAGAATTGCTTTTCCCAAGTGGAACAATGTTTAACTCTTCTGTTGACCAGTGTTAATTAGAAGGGTCAATTAAGTCGCTATATTGCGGTACTTAGCGAGGGTAATTTTCTATAATGGGGCAGTGCATTACGAGAATAGTTAAATCGCCACACTGTGGCAGTTCAGTAGAGCGGGATTAAAGTTGCTATGTTGAAATTTACTTTTCTGTATTTGAGTTAGTTTACTATAGTGGGATGTCCTCACTATAGAAGATAGTTTGCGATAGTTGACTAAGCTAGTTTGCTATAGTTGATGTAGCTTTCTATAATGGGGTTAGCTTTCTATAGCGGTGGAGTCGGGTTGTTAGAATGGTATAGAATCAGGTTCGATGTTGACCGAAACGCTTCGAAGACCCAGGAATGTAATCTGCGTTTCCTCCCGTGGGATTATTTTACTTCAGTTACCTTCATGATTACTTTAATTGTACCCTGATATATTCTTTTTCGAGGCAGTGAGAGAACATGTGAAGTAGGGAAGATAATTCTGCACCTCAAATATTCTAGATCGAATGTTAATGAAATAACTTTAGCGTGAAGACCTTAATAGATTGTGAACCTGTAGAATTTTGAAGATTTTCAAAAGTATATGAATGAAAAAATATTGCTTTGTATTGCTTTGCTAAACGAGGATAAGGCAATACTCGGAAACGAAGAAACTATACAAGTGCAATTATGTTAATAAACAAGTTATGACGACAGATTTAACATCCATGTTAAATTGTTTATGACTGACATTTACCATTGAATTATGGCTTAGAATCAGAGGCCGGAAAAAAAACAAGCATATCATAATGTAACACCGAGTGGGTCGGTGGCCCAATTAATGCTTCAACAAGCTGGTCCTCGTTAGTGCAAAACTGATAGTTAATGGCGAGAACAATGTCTCGTTTTATGCTGGTTTTTTCTGTGTCAAGTGATGACGTGTTTAACCTCATGTTGGGCAAACGGTAAAATTTTTTTTCCTTCGGTTTTGAATTTCATTTTGATATCTTCATTAATATGAAACTCCAGGACGCCCCCACCCCCCACTTTTTTTTTTGGAGGGGGGGGCTTCAGTAGTTCTTAAGGCTGCTGCTGTTGCACGTAGTGACAAAGTCTAAATTTAGTGATCAAGTGTTTGGGGAAGTAAGCGCGTGCCGCGTGCGGAATGCGTTTGTAAAGCGTCTTCGTCTTTCCAGTAGGTGATGGTGACGTATATCAGTGTTTATGAGAGAAATATAAGTGGAGGAAACTGCTGAATTTACTTCAAATGTCTAACAGCTGCATCACTGTTTGGAGCGGAGGATCCCGAAGTCAGGGGTGTTTAAACCATCATCTGATATACCATCAAAAAGAATATAAGTTTTTTTCTAAATCATTTTGATCAATTGAATATTGTCTCTCCTTTATTTAGAAAGTTTAAGCAATGAATATTCAAACCCGCTGAAATTCACACATGTGAAATCTTCGTTATGCTCAAATCATGAAGGATTTGACACAGTCCTTGAATCGATTTGTGGCAACGAATGAGAAAAACTATCATTTTCCACAGCAACATATGGATACCAATTCATTATACCAATAAACCTGGCTGAGTGAGCGAGAAATGAAGCAGTGATTGCTGGTAATTCGTGTTCGAACCTTGCGTTTGAAACGAACCGTTTCGAAGAAATGTTTTTCTTTTTTTTTTTGATGGTGTGGTAATGAATAGTGTCTACTGATATACGTGCTACTTTTTCTTCGATTAAATTCTTGCCACTACAGCTGCAGCTTTCCCTACCTCTGTATTTCTCTCTCTCTCTCTCTCTCTCTCTCTCTCTCTCTCTCTCTCTCTCTCTCTCTCTCTCTCTCTCTCTCTCTCTCGTGTCCATATGCGTGTATAGGTCCATATATATATATATATATATATATATATATATATATATATATATATATATATATATACGTGCGTACTGTCCATGTGAGTTCAGGTGTGCATTTGCGTGAGTACATATACGCTGAACGCCACTCCAAAATCGTACACGAATTTACCATTCACCACAAAACCTTACATAAAACCATAAGGTGCCACAGCAACCAGCCCTCCACGCCACACAAGTTTACGAAATCAATAATTCCGTACGTACGCGAACAGCTTTCCTTTACCATAAACCAACACGAGAATTATCTAAAACCTACCCGTCCTGTGGAGGGCCTGTGATTATCCCTTAATATATGTAGAATATTTCTCAGCAGATGATAGGGGGCTACCAGTAAAATACTGCTATAATATAGGCCTTTATGGAGCCATGCTGTACCAACTGACATACGCCCTACCTCAATGAGGAATTAGACATCATCAGACTTAACTCATTGGTAATTTGTCCCTAGATAGAAGTAGAGGGTAGAGGTCCTTCTCTCGTGTCGACCGTGGGGTAAAAGGGACCTTATGGTTTTATGTTGAAAGGGTCGATCCCCCGCTTACTTTTGCGTCTCTATCACGTAGGTCGCCAGGGTGATAACTCACAGTAAATTGCAACGGTTGGGATTTCGCTCACCGTGGAATCTTGTATCGAATAATTTCAGGTTAGGGTAAATAATTCTTGGTATCCAGGGATGATCTCGAATATTGAAGAGGGAAGAGGCAGGGAGGGAGGGAGGCATTGCAACTTCACCACCCCCACTCACCCCCCTACACACACTCTCTCTCTCTCTCTCTCTCTTTCTCTCTCTCTCTCTCTCTCTCTCTCTCTCTCTCTCTCTCTCTCTCTCTCTCTCTCTCTCTCTCTCTCCTTCTAACGATGTCTCCCCCTCCCTCCCCCACCCCCTCCTAACCACACCCCCCTATCCGGCCGTCCAATACATTATCAACTAATCATGGTCATTCGTGGTAATACTCTCCATTCCAGCATTTATTTATCTTTTTTCCTGCCCCCTTTTTTTTTTTTTAGCCATCCCTGATCAACCAATCATCCCGAGTCGTTTACATTTTAAGGATCGCAAAGGCCATAACTCACACGAGCGAATGAGGCAACGTGACGTGTGACTTACAACTCAAGTAAGACGATATAAATAAGCGTACGATCATTTTTCCACGATGGCGCCTTTGCCCGAATTGGAAAAGAGGTTGTTCGGTAGTGTGGTGTGGCGCGGCGCTCTGCCTCTTCGATGTGTCTAACGACTCATCATCATCGTAACAAACGATCGTTTGATGGATGTAGGGGATCGTCTGTTGCTGGTGTATTACCCCTTGATTATAGAGGAATCCAAAATTCATCACTGGACTCGAACTTCCCGTGTGGTCAGGTTGAGGCTTGGTGGGTGTGTGTGTGTGTGTGTGTGTGTGTGTGTGTGGGAAGAAGGCCCTCATGCCATAAGTCTCTCCCCAGCTCAATGATGGACCAAGCCATGGCTCAAAAATGGTAGAGGGTTGACCGCATCGACTTAATGGAATCAATTTTCTTTTTTTTTTCCCCGACACAATCTAAGCCTTGCAGATCCAGGAACTGGTGAAGAGGATTATAGATCTATTTATCTAATCACATCCTCTATATGAATCTATGTATCTAAATACAGAATGTTCCTTATGTTTTCCTATGTATATCTGTCCATTCCTCCAAGCCTCTTCCTATCTATGTAGTCTATCGCGAACCCACATTCAGTGCAGTGTGGAAATGATGATTTTTCCCAACCGTATCTGTGGGAGTGTGGGTTATGAAAAACCTCCCGGTATAGAAGCAAGGCCCAGCACCACAACCCACAGACCTCAGTCACCGGATGGCCTGCCACCGAAGACCCATTTCAGACGTCAGAAATATTCTCCCAAGAGAAAAATTGCGACTTGCATTGGCATACGTGTGCAAGGCCATTGTACAAAATGTAAGGATGGGGAGGTAGACGACCACATGGAGAAAGACGGATGTACAAAGTAGGAAGAGAGAATGTATTCAAGGAGACAACAATCCCTGCAGGTGACTGGGGCGTCTGGGAACGCGTATTGGCAGGCCAGCTGTGCGTGAGGTCATGGCTGAAGGAGGAGGAACCATCTGGACGAACAGGGGCGTCACTTTGCCTTATGACTGGAGCATACCGCGTTCCAGGATCCAGGCACGACACACATGATCTTCATATTTCAATAAACGCTATATATATATATATATATATATATATATATATATATATATATATATATATATATATATATATATATATATATATATCTTTTCTTTCTTTTAAACTATTCGCCATTTCCCGCGTTAGCGAGGTAGCGTTAAGACCAGAGGACTGAGCCTTTCAGGGAATATCCTCACTTGGCCCCCTCCTCTGTTCCTTCATTAGGAAAACTAAAAAAGAGAGGGGAGGATTTCCAGCCCCCCGCTCCCTTCCCTTTTAGTCGCCTTCTACAACACGCAGGGAATACGTGGGAAGTATATATATATATATATATATATATATATATATATATATATATACACACACACACACATACGCAGTGCTTCTCCAAGTGTCCAAACTGACCATTGTCTTTTGCTGGTTTGGTATGCCATCATTACCGGCTTTGTAAGACTCGCTCCGATTGGCTAATTTCAAGCACGTGTTGTCTGATCTGATAGCCAATCAGCGCCGTTGATCTAATGTCTCTGTTATTGTTCACCAGTTACAATAAACATGGTCGCAGGAAACAGATGACGTCGTTCACATTTGATTTCATATATGAACCAAATAACGAACGATGGAAAAGGGAAAAAACAGATGAGATATATAAACAGACGAACGAAGCAATGATAAGACAACAGAAAATGCAAGTCTCACGGGGTTAATGTATCATTCTGAATAAAGACATGAGGACAACATGACTGGTGAACGTGAGATTTAGTGTCTCCTTTCCCACGGCACTCTCTCTCTCTCTCTCTCTCTCTCTCTCTCTCTCTCTCTCTCTCTCTCTCTCTCTCTCTCTCTCCTGATGACAAAGGACGTCTTTGGGGCTCTTCATTTCCTCTAACTCCACCTTGGAAGACTTTAACCTTCCTTCAACTCCCTCTGATGCTCCTCTCACTAATCCTTAGCCTCTCCCTGTAATCTCCTTTTCGTACATTCCTCAAAGCACTATGTTGCTCGGTGTTTTCAAACAATTTAACTACTTTGGAAATTGCTAAACAGTTCATTCAGTGCCGTCCAATCCTTGTTAACATCTTTTTTCCTTCTGTATGTCATATTATCGTGTAATTTAATAACTGAGACAGTCCCTGGTACTTACATGCACTCTGTATCCCGTTTTTTATGTTATCTGCACCGTCGTTCTCACGATGGGTAGCTGCGCTCAATATATACATTTTGTTCGTCCATGAGGCAGATATCATATCATTCTGTCTAGACATCAGGAAAGGCGTCCATTAGATGGTATCAAATCTTCGTGCTGTGAAAGAGTGTGCTTCTGAACCAGCGCCTGTGCTTGCCTGTTTATTGCATTTCTATAATTTCCTCTTTCTTTTGACACAAGCATCGGCGCAACCTGGCTCAAAGATGGGTGACTGTCCAAATCTTCCAATGATCGTCCTGTTGCTTTGACTTCTACAGTGTCCCAGGTCTACGAGTTCCTCCTCAAATCCCATTTTCTTATCTTGACTATCTTAAGTCTTATCCTTGATCCTCAGTACGGCTTCCGCAAGGCAAGATCCACTGTTAACATCCCGTCTTATCTTACTAACGTCTGGGTCAGCATATCTCTGAGAGACTTTTAGATATCTTATAATGTAGTTCTTGATCACTATACCACTAACTTTCGATGGATGAACTTCTCTCTCTTTCCCTATTAAGAGCGGCGTACCTCATGGTTCGTATCCTGCATCATTTTGCCATCTAAATCAAGGACTTTCTTTATTCATCAGATGGCCAGATGCAGTCAAAAGGCATCTCAAATAAATAAGCCATTGTGGTATCTGTTTCTTTCCCCTTGAGGTTCTTTTATCTGCTCATACCATTCGTAACCGATACAATCTGTGTCTTTCTAAAGGATAGGTTTTCCGCATTCTCGAAAACTCTTAGAATATATTCTTTCCTCTTCTCTCTACTCTTTTCTCTTCTCTCTATTCTTTTGTCTCTGTAGCCGTTGTTTTCTTTTTATTTCATTTAAGGCCTGGCCTTGAAGGGGACTTTCGTCCGTGGTCGAAATCTTCATCAAAAAACTTTCATTACAACTACGTCATCATCAGGTTACCGAACTGTGGAGAATGGTAGCATAGTTTTATGGACTAAGTCATCATGTATGAGTTAAGACTATAGTCAGCAAACTTTAGCGCGTCTTAGCTACGTCCCTTCCTTGTATATCAACTGACTGTTTTACGTCTTCTATCTCATTCTTGTATTTCCCCTGACGATGTGTTAATTACACGAAAGTGCACTTGGGAACTCGCCGTGTTACATTTTCCTCGTGCTTATCAATATGTATATATATATATATATATATATATATATATATATATATATATATATATATATATATATATATATATATATAAGATTGTTATATCTGTCATTTACATGAATATGAAGATAAGGTAATCTAATTCTTATTGATATGCATATCTGATTTCATGCTTTTGGTCTGCAGTCATTAATATTCAGAAGGTGTAATGATGACACAGTAGGGGAGGTCCAGCCACCAACCTTCGTGCTTCGAAGGTGAATGAAATGAAGAAAAAAAAAAGAAACTACTTCTAAATTGGTTATGGTGTTCTTTGTTGAAGATACCCAGCAAGATAATATTGATTAAAAGAAATACTTCTAGATACACACGTACGCAAATGATATACGCATGGCGCGCCATCACACAACCCACGCACACACACACACACACACACACACACACACACACACACACATATATATATACATATGTACACATATATATATATTCCTATTTCGTGTTAGAAGGTCTCAATATGAATATTACCTGAGGGGTGGAAGAAAACTACCGTAGTCCATGTGTGTGAAGGAGATTCAAAGGGTCGACCTTGTGCTTAATCTGTGGTCATCGGAGCCAAGAACAGTGCGAGAGAGGAGTACAACTGTCTGGATGTGACGCTGTCTAGCCGAAAGTGGAAAGGGAAGACCTCTAACGTAGGTCAGGGAGAAGGGGGAGGAAAAAAGGTGAATCGAGAGAGAGAAAGAAGAAAGAAAGGAGTAGAAGGGAATGAAGGAAGAGGTAGAGGTGTGGAAAGTATAGGGGTAACCAGAGGAAGGGGGGAAGATAACGAGAGAGAGAGAGAGAGAGAGAGAGAGAGAGAGAGAGAGAGAGAGAGAGAGAGAGAGAGAGAGAGAGAGAGAGAATCCCCTTCCCCCCCCCTTCCAAAAAAGACACCAACCGTATCTGGCGTTGACAAAGAAACATGGGGTCACTCCCTCCATGTTCTGTTGCTTCTTTCGGGCACTGCATCTGTGGGAGATTTATGTGTGGAGGTTGGGAACCATGACAAGAGGTTGTATATAATCCGTGACGTGTATAGATATCCCACCAGTTGCTGTGTATTTCTTCTTTTTTTTTTTACAGGTGAAGTGACTCACTTTTGGGGATCAATGGTTTCAAAACATCCCACACACTGTGTGTGTGTCTTTAAGGGGAAGCCAGACAACACAGAGGATATCGCTTGGTCGTGACTGATTTTCTTGATCACTTTTAAATCTGTATTTTTGGTCAAGTGTTTTTCCTTTTATCATCATTTTCACATTCATCACTTCCATCATAGTCTTCGTGTTCTTCATTTCTTTACATCGAGTGAGGAGAAAAAAGAGAAAGATGATAGTGATCAAATCATATATATGATGATTCCAGTCAATCGTGCTTACATACTCTCTTGTTCGGAAAACTTTGCGTTTTCTCTGCGTCTCTGTGAAGGGGTAACATTATTGTTGCATCTGTCTTCGTCACCCACGTACACAGGGATGTGCAAATATTTTCTTCTTCCTATTTTACGTCGTAACTGTATTCTCCTCTGGCGTCGATTTCACCGTCATCAATCAGTGCAAACGCAATTACTGTATATCCTCTTTTTTTTTTCCCCTGTACTTGTTCAACGTTTCCCACGTTAAAGAGTTAGCGCCAGGAACAGACGAAGAAGGGCCACATTCGCTCACATCCATTCTCTCTAGCTGTCATGTGTAATGCATCGAAACCACAGCTCCCTATCCACACCCAGGCCCCACGGACCTTTCCATGGTTTACCACCGGCCACATCAACATACCCTGGTTCTGAATATGTATATAATATGTACCGCGTGTTTGAATATATACCTATTGGTAGACTCTGTGCCGCATTACAGACCTGTAAAATATAAAGAATTAAGACTCGCATCACACCTGTAAACTCTCCAGTTAATTCAGACAAAATGTACATTATCTTGACACTTTTTATAACCCCCTTTTTTTTACGTGTGCCAAGTCGAGCATCAAGCTCACTCCCAATACTATTTTTTTGATGCAATTTTTGAGATAAACAATGAAAACATTGAGTCACTTGCGGTGGACGAAGGTCACCGTCTATCTACCTTCCTTCCCTGGGAAGCATAATATATCGAAACATCAGATTATGTGGCTGCAAAAGAGAAAAAAACTCACTGAACCCGGCATTTTTTACAAGACCAATATATACCTGGACGTAGCCAACCACGCGGTCTCAGAGATTATAAGATAAGATGTCTTTATCGTCAAAATGTATAAATGATACAAGATTAAACTCCTTATGGCTAGAAGGTCAATTTGTTATAACCCTCTAACAACCTGTCTGTTAACCCCCCACCCCTCACACACACGCACACACACACACACACACACAGTCTATTTTTGTTAGGTTGTAGAAACATGGATGGCTACACAACTCCCTCGTACAACCCATATAACCATAAGGAACACGGAGTGAGCGACTGCAGCAGGCAGCTTCCGCGGGGCCAAAGTGTCGTACTGCAGGTCCCTCAGTCGCTGGCTGACCACAGATGTGCGGGGAGGAGAGAGAGTGAGGGAGGGAGGGAGGAGGTCTGATCGTCCCAGCTCAGTTGTGGCCCAGACGCCGGCTAGGTAGGAGCGTGGGTTCTATACACTGGCTCTGTTACGGCAGAATCCAAAGTGATCATTTTTTCGTTCGTGTATGGGAATGAGCTAAGCTGCCTCCCGACTCAGCGACGCGTAAAACATGAAATGGATTGTGACGATGGAATTAAAAATACGACTATAAGTGTAACTTGACTGTTTGTACTATATTGAGAAAACTTTTTTCTCCCAAAACTTTTGCTCACGCGAGGGAGGAGGGAAGAGTTGTGAACCAGACTGAACAGTGAACATTTATATAGAAAACAGACTTTTTTTTTTACGTTTAAGACAACTCGTTTTAACAAGCGAGACAATTTAGTCTTTACTAAGAGGGTTTGAAGTTTAGTAAATGACTGATCATGTCCGT
This sequence comes from Panulirus ornatus, assembly GCF_036320965.1. NCBI lineage: Eukaryota > Metazoa > Arthropoda > Malacostraca > Decapoda > Palinuridae > Panulirus > Panulirus ornatus. The sequence goes on along the minus strand of NC_092237.1, from coordinate 58,612,824 downwards.
TTTCGACCGAGATTGATAAAGAGACAATTATTTCTAGTTACTTCGGGATCGCATCGATCTCCCCCCCTCCGAAAACCCCAGACCCGAATAATGGTGTGACTTATATCGGTTCTCAATGATGGCGAGTGTTGGCGGCCGTGTGTGGCTCATGTCGACCGTGGTCTTGTTGGTGGTCAGCCCCGGAGCAGCCAATTTTAACCTCTACTTGACCCAAGCTGAGGTCAGGAGAATATTAGGTAAGTAAACGTATGAGTCATGTGACCTGATTTGACCCTCCCCCCTTATCTTTAGTGAGGTACGAGTTTGCACCTCGACCCCAGAACACGTTTCCCTCCTGCCCTGAGGGGAGGTGGGGACGGGGATAGTTTTAAAGCATCTACTTTTCCTTTTCGACAATTGATCTTTTAAACTCGTGCGCCAAGAATTCATGTTGTTATTAGTAGCGTTTATAATGGCTGGTGCTTGTCAAAATGAGATGTTTTTCTATGCCAGGTGTCTGGTAAATCTAAATTAGATGTTTGCAGTAATGACTGATGGTTTATATTTAACAAGTACTTTACAGAACAAGTTGGTTGTGTATCACAGTGAAGCTCTTCCTCGCTTCTCTCAGTCCACACAAACATATCAGATGACAACCTGTAACATGGCGCAACTCGTTCTTCGTAACTCTATATATATTTTTCTTGCGGTGCGTGCGCAACGCACTAGCCTTGCCTTGTGGCAGAATTGTCACACGTACTCGTAAGTACATGTTTCTCTCTCTCTCTCTCTCTCTCTCTCTCTCTCTCTCTCTCTCTCTCTCTCTCTCTCTCTCTCTCTCTCTCTCCCCATCGTCTATAACTCTCGTTATTCTTAAACCTTCCATGTATCATGTCGAGGCCTTTCTTTCTCCTGTATTTAACTCTGGTTGATCTTTGCAACGAAAAATGTTGCCCCTTACAAACTCACGTTCTCACTGTTTGTTCGAGATGATTAAGTTTGGGAGAATTTACAGTATCCTAATGATACGTAAGGTTGCCAGTCTTTAAGGTTATCCTCAGTGAACGAGGACTGAATATGGTCCTTGGGTGCCCACCATTTCAGAAGTTGTCACAGTGAATTCCGGAACACACATTTGCACTGTTGGTAGATTCCGCCTTGAAGTCTTCAGTGACCAGGCTCTCTACTGCACTGTTTGTCACGGTTTGAACCACTCATTTTCTGCTTCGTCCTCTTGTCCAAAGAGAGTAATTATATCTGTGGTAATTGACGCTATTAAGCCAGATGCCAGGAGTTCCTGTGTCGTGACTTCCCTCACCCCACACACCTTCCCTCACCCACCACCTCTTCATGTTGAGTAAGATGGTTGTACTGTTTGATGTCGTACTCAGTGAACCTCACCTTCCTGGTCCTCCTCTTAGGTCAACCTCCAAGGTCCTCAAGTGTTAATCTTGGATTTCATTCCTAGTTTAACGGAGTAACATCCCTCCCCCAAGATGTTATTGGTATCTGCCTGGCGATCCATGGCTCCTGTATGTGTGTGGATATAATTTGTAGTAATCTCATATACTAGTAATTAATGCTGGTTCACTCATCCGTTAAATGAGACTTACTACTTGAAAGGTTAATAGCTCTTTGTTCATGTAGTACGCATATATGTATATATAATTTTCATGATGTATTTACGGAAATTTATAGATTTTTTTTTACTCTTTTCAATGTTGTGATCAACTCTCGTTACCCGGGCAATCTGATACTCAAACTAATTAGGACCTCGGGTCCCGCCTAGTGGTCCGTTCACGCGTTAAGCACCGTTATCGGTCGATTGGTCGACGCTAGGGATTAGCAAGCGCCCAGAAAATCCCTGAATACTTGTCGCTCAACCCAAAGCTGATGGTGACGACGGGGCGCTTAAAGAACCAAGTGGGATTTTTCATTTATTCGATCGACCAGATTCCCAGTTGTTGAGAATATTGTAAGAGATTTATATGAATCTATTTCTAAAGGGTGTTATGTTGTTATCAGGTGAAGAATACTGATTATCAGCCTTAATGTTGATAGATGTATAAAACATTATTTACCTTTAAGAAACGCAGATAAATATTTCGCTTCGAGTCCATGATGAACATTTATTTGCGACTCACTCATGTGATCACTTTACAGGTTTTGCTGTCTCTGAATCATCTGTATGCTTTTCTACTCTGACCTCACTGATTTGTGAGTTTCTAATGTCTTTCTCTGTCACAATCAGTCTCGAAAGGAGCCATTGGTCTGTTGCTGTTTGAATTCATTTGTATGTCTTTGTGATCTGGGGTGATTTAGGAAAGTATGTGAAAGGAGAAAGTTGTTCGTAAATGTTTGCAAAAGTAAGATAAGAAGGCACAGCAGGAGGATGGCACAGAATGGCTCAAGTTTGGGTTTGAAATAGAAGAACTTGGGGGAATGGGAAGTCTTTAGGTACCTGGGAGAGGACATATCAATGGATGGAACCATGGGAGCGAAAATGAGGCATAGTGTGGGAGAAGAACTAATGTTCTGGGTGTACTAAGAAACATGTGGGAGGATAGTTTTTGTTGGGGTGTAGATGGGTATGCTTGAAGGTATAGTAGATAATTCAGACAGTGTTGTATGTATGTGAGTCTTGGGCCGTAAATGTAAAGGAGACGAAGAGCTTGGACGCGTTGGAGATGAAATGCCTGAGGAGGTCATATGGCGGAAGGGGAGTGGATCGTGCTTGGATTAAAGGATGTGTGGTAGTAAGCGCAGGCAGTTTGACTGACAGGGCCGACAAGGGGTGTACTGAAATGACTCATGCGATGAAAGAAGAAAGATTAACTTGGAGGATCTATGTGTAAGGAATGGAGAGAGTAGGAGGAAAGGGGACGAATGAAGAGAGCAGGAGGAAAGGGGACGAATGAAGAGAAAGGAGGATAGCGTGAAGGAGACTTTGCCATGATCAGGACTGAATATTCAGAAATATTAGAGGTGGGCATGAGATAGAATGATTTGGATCGATGTGATATATGGGGGGAGAGGTATACTGTCAGGGTATATGAAGCAACCTAAGTAAACCAAGGAGTTGTCTGTGGAGTTTGAGTGTGGATGGTAGACTCGGGTTTCGTCGGTACATTCTCACTTGACCGCAAACCAGTATATAGTAGCGTTACCGGACTCCGCCTGCGTACACCGCAAGTGTAGAGTAGCCACCGATGAGGTTGTATCATCGTCAGAGGACGTAGAGCGAGTACAGCTCTTGACGAGGAACTTCTCCCACAAAGGAGGAGGAGTCCTTCCCTTCCCTCCTCCTGGTTGGAGCGCAGACTTAAAGCTGAAGGAGCCCCATAAAAGGGGTCCTAGGGTTAAGGCATCTAGATTGTGTGTGTGTGTGTGTGTGTGTGTGTGTGTGTGTGTATGTGTGTGGTTAGAGGACCCTAGTCCATCACTCCCCTGAACATGTTCGTGATGCTAACCTTCTCTTTCGTGACGTATGAAAATGAACTCCCTTTCCCTTCCATGATAATATCCTGTTTCTTCTTCTTCTTCCCTTCCTCCTCTCCTCTCTCGCCTTATCATTTGAGATCTTACCCTCAGACGGATATATAATTTTCCTTACTAGACTCGTCATTTATCCCTATTTTTCGTGAGTTCGTGGCTTTATTTCTCTCTATCTCTATCTCTCTCTCGCTTTTTTTACCGTATGCTTTCCTTCCTATCGAGCAGTTTGTAACTCTAACATACTGGAAGAAGAATCCCCAGTCTATCACTCGTAAATCCGGGTCATCATGCGGGAAATTCAGGGTTGTGTTTCCCCGAGTTTGCAATTTGACCTGATTTAGGTGTTGTAGTCATGTTCATTACCCGCTTGTGGTGTGGTGAGGTGTGTCTCACCTTGTGCATTCTTGGTGCTCAACCACAGTATTGTAAAACCTTTTTCAATCTCAAGTTTTGGATGATTTTTTTTTTTGAGTTTTCTCAATGTTGATGTCGACAGTAATCTATCATCCGTCGTATATATGAGACAGACAAAAGTCCAGATAGATAAGAAACTATAAATAAAAGATGTTATAATTATATTTTCTGAAAATGACTTCTCGTTTTTTTTAGTTTGTTTTTCTTGGTCACGTCGAGTGCGGTCGGAAATTATATTGAGGTGTTTTCGATTCGTTGAATATCAAAAGTAATCTTAAAGTTTATCTGACACCTATAATTTGGCCACAACTTGGATTCTATATATATATATATATATATATATATATATATATATATATATATATATATATATATATATATATTTATATTTATTTTATTTTGCTTTGTCGCTGTCTCCCGCGTTTGCGAGGTAGCGCAAGGAAACAGACGAAAGAAATGGCCCAAACCACCACCATACACATGTATATACATACACGTCCACACACGCAAATATACATACCTATACATCTCAATGTACACATATATATACACACACACACATACATATATACCCATGCACACAATTCACACTGTCTGCCTTTATTCATTTCCATCGCCACCTCGCCACACATGGAATGGAATATATATATATATATATATATATATATATATATATATATATATATATATATATATATATATATATAGTCTCATTATCGTGGTGTTGCACCACCCCTCACCCGAGCTTCGAGATGTGGGAGATAATGCTTTCGAAATCATTGGTATGATAAAGACCATCTTTCCTGTGTCTGACCTTAGTGATGATAAGATGATAAGGATGCTTGGACTATAAAGGTTGAAGATAAGGATGATAACCATGCAGTCGATTTGGAATAGGAAGATAATGGATGTGGTTTTTTTTTAGGGAACCATCTGTGGTGTGTTGCAGGAACGGAATAAAAAAAAAATATGAAAGTTTACGTTCAATTCTAACATCTTCATGGTAAGGACTGGAGCACATAGTGCTCAAGCGGCTTTAGAAAAAAAAAATGTACGTTCAGTTTTGAACGTTCAGTATCCGAACGGCGTCAACCGGACAGATTCTCACTTATGGAACGGCCTCTCTCTCTCTCTCTCTCTCTCTCTCTCTCTCTCTCTCTCTCTCTCTCTCTCTCTCTCTCTCTCTCTCTCTCTCTCTCTCTCTCTCTCTATCTATCTATCTATCTATCTATCTATCTATCTCCCCCCCCCCCGTGACCTAGAACTTGTTCAACTTGATTTCGTCCCTCCTTCCTCCCTCCCTCCCTCCCTCCCTCCCTCCCTCCCTCCCTTCCCCCATCCCATTCTTCTTCGTTTTTTCCCTCCCCCTGGGACTCTGATGCATCAAACTGTTAGGATTCGCGGCACGCAATCCTCCATGCTCAAGGCGGCAGCTCCGGTCATCAAATACAATTTACATGTAATGACGAGGTTACTGATTCTAGGTAGACTCCAGTTTCGTTCACTTCATCATACGCCGACCTGCTGGACGACACCTGAAAACTTCATTGTGTGGCTTCTTTATATATATATATATATATATATATATATATATATATATATATATATATATATATATATATATATATATATATATATATTCCTTTGAGTCCAAGGGGAAAATGAAACACGATAAGTTCCCAAGTGCACTTTCGTGTAATAATCACATCATCAGGGGAGACACAAAAGAGAAATAGTTGATAAATATCGAAGAGATAGGGGATAGGGTGAAAGAGTACTTCCCACGTATTTCCTGCGTGTCGTAGAAGGCGACTAAAAGGGGAGGGAGCGGGGTGCTGAAATCCTCCCCTCCCTTTTTAATTTTCCAAAAGAAAGAACAGGGGACGGGGCCAAGTGAGGATATTCCCTCAAAGGCTCAGTCTTCTGTTCTTACCGTTACCTCGCTAACGCGGGAAATGGCGAATATGTATGAAAAAAAGCAAATATATACATATATATAATATCAAACTCCCCTTTTATATTATGTGCTTCAAGACACTAATAGTCTTAGAATGATTTATGATATCCTCCTGTTATCTTTTGTTATCATGACTCATCTATATTGCCGGTGTTATCTCCTCCACTGCCTCAGGTTAGAGGTCTTAATGTTATATTTTTTTTTTATATCTACAAGAAGGAGAATAACACAAGAGGCAAAATGTTATAATAAAGTTCAAGTGAAACGGGAGAGGGGATTTCTATTGTCTCACACCAAGAGAGTAAAACTTTTCTCTCTTCCTCGTCTTTTACGACGGAAGCTTATGAAAGATTTATATATATATGTTCCCATTATGAAATCATTTAATGTAAAGTTAGAGAATGTTTTTTTTTTGTTCTATATTTCGGAATATGTTCTATATTTCGGAATATGTCATTGTTAAATAGTTTTTATGAAGAGTTAAAGTACACGGTGCGTATTGAGGATTGTTGACCCTGTGCGTCGTATATTGTACTCAACAAAGACTTTATTTTTCCAGCTTTGAGTAATCACTTGATGACACCAATACAGCTTTAGCGTTGTTGGCTCGCCTCAGAGATCGATGCAAAGGACCTCGTGGCCTATAAATTTCTAACTTTCTCCAATATGCAAATAGAAATGTGTGTGTGTGTGTGTGTGTGTGTGTGTGTGTGTGTGTGTGTGTGTGTGTGTGTGTGTGTAAATGTGTGTTTTTTTTTTGGGGGGGAAGGCGTTTACTTTCTTCCGATAACTTATTTGTGCTATATGGGGAGCGGATTCCACACCTCATCAGCAGGGTTCGAACCTTTCGCCACTAGGGTGGAAGCTGCTCATATTTTATATATTGATGCAGAAACACCACTAGCTCTCTGTGGCTCGTCCTCTTAAGATGTGGCAATGTACGCATTCTCGTGTGTCCTTTTTCCCCAGCTTGCATCTAATGTGTGTGTGTGTGTGTGTGTGTGTGTGTGTGTGTGTCTTTGTTTCACACACAAGCTCTGGAAGTCCGTTTGATTTAGGGAGGCGGAGTGTGTTCCCTGATGGCTGAGTGATAACCTGGGATTACTAGTGTTTGGAGGGGCAGCCTTGTGATCGTCGCCCTTGTACTGCCGTGTGCGTGTGTGTGCTTGCGTGTGTCTCTGTGCCTAGGTGGTCACGCCATCAGAGCCTCATATTTGCCAGACATCGAAAACGGTAAACATTTGTACGTTGGTTTTAGTTTGGTAGCCAGGTGAAATGTTTGCTGGGTTTAGTTTGACGATCATGTTCAGTGTTCGCTAGATAGGTTGATAAACACGTCAAATGTTCGCCACATGATTGGATAATCATGTAAATTGTTAGCTAGATGATTGGATAATCATATAAATCGTTAACTAGATAGTTTGATCATCACGTCAAGTGTTAGCTAGATAATTTCATAATCATGTAAAATGTCAGCCAGATAGATTGATAAACACGTAAAATGCTCGCTAGATAGTTTGTGTGGCAGATGGACGAATGTGTAAACTATTCGCTGGGTAGTGTGGTACCCACGTAGAACATACTCTGGGTAGTTTAATGATAACCTAAAAAAAATAATCGCCACTTAGTTTGATAGCCAGGTTCTGCTCGTGGCTTTATCTCCAGCCATTTTTCCCAAAGGTCAGAGTAGCCCCGACTCCTTCAACCAAGAACGAGCTTGAAGTATTCATTGCGAGCGCACTTTTGCAAAGTCGCATTGTCAGGTATGTGCTGGATGCAGACTTTAAAAGCCTGATTGACCAGAGAATGATGCCACTGTACACCATCGCCCAGTTTGTGTGGAGAATGTTAATTGGACGGACAGATGCGGCTCACTCCCTCTCCTCAAGCCAGACAGTTTCTTACGCTACTGACGAAGGAGACAGCGAGACAAGGGGGGGAGATGTTGAAGATAAGGGAGAAAGGGAGAGAGAGAGAGAGAGAGTGATGGTAAATATTGAGAGAGAGAGAGAGAGAGAGAGAGAGAGAGAGAGAGGTGAGGGGTTGCGACAGACTTGACCACAAAGGATCCGAAAACGGGAGAGGATGAGAAATCCGAATCGACACGCGGCTTTATGTATTCGAAGCGCTTCAGACGGTGCTCGGTGAACCCTCCTCCCACAAGGACTCCCCCCCTCCCCTAGGGCGTCAACAGTGGTTGCTTGACTGGCTCGGGCAAGCACCTGACAGGCGTCCCTCTCGTTGAATTATTAAGAGGGAGAACCTGTGTGTCATGTGTGTAATTACCAAGTCTCTATGCACCTTGGTTCGAATCCTCTCGCTCGATACATATTCGATGTCATTTGGGAAATTTGCATACCTGCTGGAGCCTGACTCCATGCCCGATTAAAAAAAGATGTAATTCTGAATATTTTGCAGATATAGCTCAACTTGCGAAAAATAGAATCTTTTTTCCCCCCTCTAAAATACAATAGTAAATGAGCTATTTTTTTTTACATAGATTTTTACTAACATATTTTTTTTATACTTGATGTATTTACATAATATATGAGAACCACGTATGTCGATGTGCTTTTTTGATACATGTGGAATAAGCACATTTAGCATTACGTCCCTGTAATGCTTTTGTATCACGTACATGAAGTTACACTTTGAGTCCTGAAACAGAAAGGAAGATCACAAGGTTGAGAATTTGCTCCCATCTTAACTCGACCTCAAGTGATCCGACTCCATACTTGGAGGTGGAGGTGGTGGTGAGGTGTGTTGGTGCTGAGGGAGAAGGAGAGATAGCACCCTGGGCGAAGGTTTGTGGTGTACAGGAAATGTTACTCAGACTAACGCTGCTTATGAACACTCACGTGGGTCGATTGCTTTCTGTTGCGTTTCAGTTTTTGTGTTCTGTGCTTGTGTCGTATTTCATATTTACCATGTTTAATCTTGAATTATTGAGGTTTGTACCTCATATTTGGCATTTCTTGTTATGTTCTTACTCGTTTCTCTTTAATATTGATCTTATTTCCACTGTTATTGTTTTCGTTTTGTCTTTTATCGTAATGTAACTCCACCTTCTCGGAAATATATACCCTTCACCCACACTCTCACTGAAATACTTCGTCTGTACATAACTAGAAAATCGATATTTTAAAATTAGAACAACTGGAGGAAGACGCAAAAACCTTGTTCGAATCTTCTGTTCGTCTCTTCCTGCTGTGAAGCGTTTGAACCACAATAAGGGTTAACCTCACCGGGTCGCGTTGTACATGTCCACCTTACCACAGGAGAAGAGACCAATAACCCTCTTCTACAGAGGATTCAAACGACATATTCACAAGGATTACGATCCTGAACCCTTTTATTTATTATCATCAGTTGGTTGACGAGGAAGTGCCACCACTGCAGCTCTCCGTCGTAAGAACAACCATATGCATCGTGGGGACAGTATGAAGGAACAGTGAAGCATCCTAATGGCTAGCAAACGATGGTTCCCTAGGGTGCAAAAAAGAATAAAGGGTGGGTTGGTTGGGGCAATGACTCACTAGTGGTGGCTGTTTTTATTTGCATGCGATTCGATCCCCTCATGTCAGGAAGAATTACGAGAGGAGCTTATTGATCATGGCAGAGTAACATGCCCAGGTGTGTCTGTGTAGAGTCGAGAGACCATGAACTAAGGGAAACCCTTTCCCCCCACTTGTGACGGTAACGCCATGCTAATTGGTGATTAGTGTCTTTATGAAACGAGGTTTTGAGGGTTTGAATGTGTTCGGTACTGGTTCGATCTTCCGAGGAGGAAGCTTTGGGAGTCCCTGGCTGCAGGATTGACTCTATATTGTCTTGTGACTTTTGTAGTTTTTGAGACATCTTCAGGAAACTTTTAGTCTTCAATGGACTACGAGTCTTGTAGCCTTCTAGGGCTTTTGAATATCATCCACTGGGAGTCTTGTCGCACTCCTATAGCCTTTGCAAAGCCAATGCTAGGAGTCTTACATCTCATAGCCTTGAAAGTCCGAGTCTTGTAGCTTCCTGTAGCCTTTGAACACCCACACCTCCACCTCCCGTAGTGGTAGACTTCTAGAAGCCTCCTCATGAGACCTAGGACGTCTGTCGCTTTCTTAAGAGGACCTGGGGAGCCGTCGTCCGTCAGTCCCTCCTGCCGTATTGTGTATGCTGGCGAGGCGACACCAGGAACCTGTCTTATATTCAGTATAATTTCCGTGGTCCTAAGCCTCACTCCCCCCTCCTCACCCTCTCTCACCCGTCCGACCGTAACAGGAGGTGGCTTATGTGACAGGAATGTGGGCTGGCTCTCTCTCTCTCTCTCTCTCTCTCTCTCTCTCTCTCTCTCTCTCTCTCTCTCTCTCTCTCTCTCTCTAGATGCTTCCCCTGGAGTGTTGGTTCGCAATATATGACGTTCACAGAGCCAGAGCTTTGAATCAAAGTTGCAGGTGTTTGAAATAGATATCGTTTGTGGACTGTAAGATGGAGCTCATTTGCCTGTAGATATATTCATTCCTTGTAAGTCATCAGTGTTTAATCATGATCAAACTTACACACTCAAACGCAATATATGTGTATATATATATATATATATATATATATATATATATATATATATATATATATATATATATATATATATATATACACTCTTGTTTTCCTGCAATATATCAAAGAAAATAGCTTCACGAAAACTCTTAAAACAGCGTTCAATCATTGATGATTGCAATTACAATCTGAATGAAAACTAAACGTCGACATAAAACAGTTTACAATTCGCTTATCAATAAAGATATTGATCGCCTGAGTTCATCATTAGTGTCTCGAACTTCCTTCTCCTTCAATAGCTCTTTCCAGCTGGAAGCCTCGCAAACATAAAGTAGAAGTGAATCGAGCGAAAAAAAAGTTGCCTCGAATATGTTGTCTCGAACCTCAGCTTTAAATGCCCCTCGATCCCTAAACTATTTGAGAGAGAGAGAGAGAGAGAGAGAGAGAGAGAGAGAGAGAGGAGAGAGAGAGAGAGAGAGAGTATATCTATACCTAAGTATTCTTTGATGTGCTTCTTTTCTTATAGAGTGACACGTAACTTGTTTTCTTTATCGTCTACTTCAAAACGAGCCGCAAACTAGATTTTCATTTGAGAATGATGATGTAATTATTCGGTCAAAGGATTATCACAGGGACTGAGTCATTAACTTCGAATACGTCTCAGCGCACGAAGTAAATGACGACAAATTGTGAACCCCACCACCACCACAGGCTTCAGGGTTCGAGCCATCTCTTTTGCCATGTTCTCTTCTCATTCCCTCTGCGTTATGGCCATATGGATCTGGTAAACTATGTGTGCCTTCAGATGCCAGTCTTTATATATATATATATATATATATATATATATATATATATATATATATATATACACAATCACATGTTTACCAAATGGCGTCCTACCTTCGTCTCTTCGATGTATATCAACTGACTGTTATATTTCTCTCTTGTATCTCCCCTGATGATGTGATTATTACACGAAAGTGCACTTGGGAACTTTTTGTGTTTCATTTCCCCCGTGGACTCATAGGAATATATATATATATATATATATATATATATATATATATATATATATATATATATATATATATTATCCCTGGGGATAGGGGATTAAGAATACTTCCCACGTATTCCCTGCGTGTCGTAGAAGGCGACTAAAAGGGGAGGGAGCGGGGGGCTGGAAATCCTCCCCTCTCTTTTTTTTTTTTTTTTTTTTTTTTTTCAAAAGAAGGAACAGAAAATTGGGCCAGGTGAGGGTATTCCCTCAAAGGCCCAGTCCTCTGTTCTTAACGCTACCTCGCTAATGCGGGAAATGGCGAATAGTTTGAAAGAAAGAAAGATATATATATATATATATATATATATATATATATATATATATATATATATATATATATATATAAATATATAACATCCCCTTCATGTGCTACTCAATAGCTTTCCTGCCTTCAAGATAGTTTCTGATTCCTTCTGTCACAAGCAGACTCGAAAGAAGGACGTCCCCTCCCTCCCTCCCAGTGGGCCGTCTGCTGTTTGCGTTCCTTTGTGTATCTTTTATATTTAAAGGAAAATGTGTTCTCAGATTTCCACTCCATTTTCGCTCGCCCGTCCGAGATTTCCAATGTCTCGCTTCTCCTCCCAGAGGCACATCATTTGTGAGACATTTATCTTGCTTGGAAAATTTGCTTCTCTTATCATGCAAAGATTTGCTTCTTCTCCTCGATGTTCATCGCTTTTTTCTTATTTTTTACACTTACGAATCTGGATTGGTAAGCATCAATCATTTTGTTTTTCTTTTCTCTCTCTCTCTTATCATTCTTTGGACAAAGCTCTCACGCGAACTATTGGTAAAAAGTTTTCTTTTTTTTGAAATATTCCCCTTTTATTTTCTAACCTTTATTCGTAAACATCAAAAGACGTTTCGGAGAAGTGAGCTCCGGCCTTTCTTTTTTTTATTTCTCTCTTCTTTTAAAAAGGTTAACAGTAACAGTCAGTGTGCCTTGAGGTAGAGTCACAAGGGTCGTTCCCTATCTGGATTACGAATTGCGATCTCATGTGCAGATAAATTCGAGTTGTGAGCATATTTTTTGGATCTCGCTAGATGTACCCAAGTTTCTGGAATCACCGTAGACACCTTTTACTTATATATTTTCCCTCCCTCCCCCCGCCCGCCGTAACTTGAGAACGTACCTGAGTGTTGGGGTAGACTGCAAGTGATGGTGTGGCTGGAAATGTGAGGTTGGCTAGATCTGGTTTTCGTGTTGACGGCCCCGGCCCTCCTCTCTCCCTATCCCTCTGCCGAGCAGCAAGGGGGAGGAAGGGAGGGAGGAACATGTTGGCGGTGGGTGGGTGTACGTAGGCAGGTCTCTCTTGAAGCGTACATCAAAGCCCACAAACAGTGCCGGCCGGGTAAACTCGCAGTGCGAGCTGTGATACTGACAAGCTGAACTAGTCAGTAAACTTGTACATCCACAAACGTTCAGAACACCTGACTTCCAACTCCCGCTCCTCTCTCTCTCTCTCTCTCTCTCTCTCTCTCTCTCTCTCTCTCTCTCTCTCTCTCTCTCTCTCTCTCGATGAGGATTTGCACTGGCGTGGTTAAATGCGTGTATGTGTGTGTGTGTGTGTGTGTGTGTTTGTATATGTGATGAGATGGTGTACTGTACCGGATGTCAAAGAGATAACATTTTACGCCATATATTCCAAAAAGGTTTGAGAATTATTGCCTCTCTTTTCTTTTTAGTTGTATTTGAAAAGTAAACCAGTCTTTACAATTAAAACAACAAAACTCTTTAAACTTCTATTTGTTGAAGATTTTCTTAACTGGGATTTGAGAACTCCTATCGATTGCTTTGACCACAAAGTACTCAGTGTGTCTTACACACCTTGATCTTACGTCATGACTTTTCTCCACCTGAAGAAAATGATTTGTTACCTATAATCGTATGCAAATCGAGTCAGAAGCTTGGGAACAGCTATTAAGGTACATTACCATTTAGAGAACAGTAATTATAGATACAGCAGCTGTTGAGAATGCACCTGTATACCCAGATACACACTCATATATCCAGGCTTCCTCATGGCCCTTTGGGCGACAGAATAAGCTGTAAGGAACACGTCACCACCATTAGGAAATCCTCTTGTTCTCATCTCTACATTCTCCTTGCAACTCAGTTAACCTGGACTCCTTGTAGTAGGTGAACTATTGAACATCTGAATAACTTTTGAGCTTCCTAATCTCGTCTTTCCCTTTCCTTTTCGTGGTCTTCTTTCTCACCCATCACAAAGCAGATGTTACGAGAAAGGGACACACCATTATCAGCCTTGATCTCTGTTATGCCACGTATCGAAAGGCATTTAACACACTGGGTCTTATTATCTCTCTTCAATCATCATCCGAACCTCATCCATCCGTTCGGGATTAGGATAATTCACAACACCACGCCACCATCACCAACCGTCAACCTAAGATCTCTCGTCCCCTAGTTACAGTTCGACACCATAACCTTATCGAATTCCCATAAGCTCTCGTGTAGACCCCCTACCAGAATCACTGCAACCCAACCACTGTGATCATAAATGATCAGTAGACTGTGTGTGTACCTTCAGTTTTTTAGATGTGTCTCATTAACACTGATTGATGATCCACTTTTTCATGGCCTTTTCCGTTCATGGTTTAATCTTCTTTCTATTTTCAACCTTTGACTCCCACTTAACTCAATAAGCTGTTAGATATTATAATATTTTCTCTCTCTCTCTCTCTCTCTCTCTCTCTCTCTCTCTCTCTCTCTCTCTCTCTCTCTCTCTCACACACACACACACACAGAAAGATCAGATACTTGTCCAATGCTGTTTGGCAACGAGAGGTACAAAAGGCTGTAAATTATCAGCCGCGATTATCATATTAACATATTCTCGCATGCCAATAAGGTGGGTCTTGTTTGGGTCACTCGTCATCCATGATGAACGGCTGGGGCACAAATTGGTTGGCTGTTTCTACACGATGAATAATTGGAAATACAATTTTCCTTTGTATATCAGAGATTACCTTTTTTTCTCTCTATCTCTACGTTTATGAATATAATCTCAAATATCAAAAATGACATTTACTACCAGTCTCTCTCTCTCTCTCTCTCTCTCTCTCTCTCTCTCTCTCTCTCTCTCTCTCTCTCTCTCTCTAGTACAGTAGATATAAAAAAACGGTAATTGAAAATAAATGCATATATCCTCTGTGCCACTTTTGATATTTGATTTAGAAGTTTTTTGATTTAAAGTAACGTACAATCAACTCTAATATTCAGTAGTCAAAAACCTGTTTTGATCTGATGTTGAAGTACAGAGTCTTGATTTAATTAGCTGTGACAGGAGCGCTCCCAGAGCCTTCTACATTGTAACTTGTTTTTCAAAACCCCCAAGTTACCCCTTCTGTCTGTCTGTCTGTCTCTCTCTCTCTCTCTCTCTCTCTCTCTCTCTCTCTCTCTCTCTCTCTCTCTCTCTCTCTCTCTCTCTCTCTCTCTCTCTCTCTCTCTGACCCCTGAAGGATATGAGTATTGACTCATATGAGAGGAACGTACGCATTGGGTTGAAGGAGGTTGGAGTGGGGGTGAACCAAGACGGTGGTGGTGTGGTGGTGTGGTGGTGTGGTGGCGTCAACCGTAAGGGAAAAAGAGGATAGGTGGAAAGGAGAGAGAGAGAGAGAGAGAGAGAGAGAGAGAGAGAGAGAGAGAGAGAGAGAGAGGAGTGGGAAGAGCAGAAAGATGGAGTGGCTAAAAGAGAGAAAGAGAGAGAGAGTTAAGTAGATGCACAGACCACACACACAGACTCATGGTGCGAGCGAAGTGGTCTGGCCTTAACGCTACTCAAAAGAGAGAGAGAGAGAGAGAGAGAGAGAGAGAGAGAGAGAGAGAGAGAGAGAGAGAGAGAGAGAGAGAGAATGGGGAGAGGAAATAACGTGGAAGAGAGGGAAGTCCCCGTATTTTTATTCATGTAATTCAGTGTCTCAGAGAAAGGGGTTAGGTAATTTTTTTTTCTTTTGTTTCCCCCTGTTCGTCTTTCTTCTTTTTCGTTTTTTTTCTCTCTCTCTCTTATTCTTATTCTTCCTATTGAAGACTCACCCGTACGTACCGTCAGTCAGGTATGATCTTTGATTTTATAGATTCTGTAAACATTCCTCTTTGATTTCCGTATTCATTCAGGCATCCATTCTGATTCTAATGGTTCAAATTCAAATTCTAATTTAATGGTAACATTAGACGTAGGAATTGGCTTCACCATTTTTTCCCTCAACCCTTAAGGGTCAGGTCAAAGGTCAAGTCAGAAGACAAAACGATCGTACCAACTTGCTCTCAAGGGTCGTACCGTCGTGCTCAAGGGTCGTACCGTCGTGCTCAAGGGTCGTACTTTCGTGCTCAAGGGTCGTATCGTCGTGCTCAAGGGTCGTACCGTCTTACTCAAGGGTCGTACCATCATTCATAAGGGCACAATTACGATTCACACACCATTTTCTATCTCACCCTAATATTCTACGCAGGAAAAGGGGACTAATTACCTCTTTCGCACAGATAGCGAAAAACAGGGCCAAATGGCATAACTGCAATACAAGGGAACACCCCCCATATATCACCATAAATGAAAATATCTATGAAACTACAAAACTCGCCAGCGCAGTACCAAACGAGGCCATTTCCATTAACGCTTTTAAAACCAAAAATAGAGAAATACAGCAGCTGTTGTTCACTGAGAAATAAATGAAAAATTACCAAATGACGTTTTGCCGATATATATATATATATATATATATATATATATATATATATATATATATATATATATATATATATATATATATATATATTGGAAGAGATCACACAAATTCATTTTGTTTCGTATTAGGTATATATATTGGTAGGCTGATTGCTATTAAGTCAATGTATATGCTATACACATCATATATACATATAAAACGAAAATGCATGTGTATTATTATTATCATTGTTATTGAATATATTAATTTTATATGAATTTTTAGTTATCTAATGCAAGCGTTTTCCTGATGCATGAAAAATCGTGTTTTAATTTATATTGAAGGTTTAGCATCATTCGTTATCAGGATGCGTTATAAACTGAGATGATTAATCTCTTTTGATGATAATAATTAGAGCCAAATGAAATAGTATACGGAGAGAGAGAGAGAGAGAGAGAGAGAGAGAGAGAGAGAGAGAGAGAGAGAGAGAGAGGTTATTATTATCACCCCTGGAAATGATTAGGTTTAAAAGCACCAAATCGTGGATACAAAACCTGGGTGATCTTGTCATTTGCTAACTACCCTGAAGGGAAGGGTGGGAACCTGGTATATGGTTTTTTTTTTCTCTTTCTGTTGCCCTTCCCTTATATCTGACGCTTACTGATCACCGAGAGAGAGGTTGCGTCGGGCGTGGGTGTTGCCTAGCACTGTCTGGTCACCCGTGATTTGCTCTGCTGGTGAGAGAGAGAGAGAGAGAGAGAGAGAGAGAGAGAGAGAGAGAGAGAGAGAGAGAGAGGAGGGAGAGATGAGAAAAAAGAGAATTGGCCGTATTGTCAGCGATAAGAAGAGACGAACAAGTGGATTGGCTCGTTAAGTAAACTGGCTTCCCCTGCCTAGGATTCGAACATTGGTCCTCGTGATTCATAGGCAGCAACAATGACCACCTATACCACTTTTACCATCAACTTTAGAACACGTGATGACACAATGGTTATGTCAGGTATATTCTTGTTTCAGGTGTACAATACAAGTATCTCTAAACGCTTGTTTCTTTATCTCTTGACCAAGTGTTTCTGTGTCTCTAACTAGTCGTTTGTGTGTGTGTAGACAGTCGTGTCGTTATCTCTATAATCAATTACGTCTGCATCATTAACTAGTCTTTATGTCTGTATCATTAACTGGTCTTTATGTCTGTATCATTAACTGGTCTTTATGTCTGTATCCAGACGTCTTTTATCTCTAAACAGTCATCCCAATATCTCTAAAAACAGTCCAGACAGCCAGCCCTCTCATCTGTCTCCCTCATTGTTGACTAACCCGAACTTCTCATTTAGTAAAGTACTCCCTCAAACCAGTCATACTACCCAGACACATGCGGTGCTCCAGTCAACAGACTACATAGTCAATTTGATTTATAGTGATCGGTGTGTGTGTGTGTGTGTGTGTGTGTGTGTGTGTGTGTGTGTGGGTTGGTGTTGTGAGGACATTTGGGGACATGCGTTCCATTCTTCTTCCCCGCCACATAGTGCCTGTCAGCTGTCCAATATGTAGACAGGTGACGGGAGAGCCCGCTGGGGATGGCTCTGTCAACGCCTGGACAATATAACTCTTAGTTCTCTGCTTTTGCCCTTGGGAGAGAGAGAGAGAGAGAGAGAGAGAGAGAGAGAGAGAGAGAGAGAGAGAGAGAGAGAGAGAGAGTTATACTGATACACAGACCACAAAGATCCCATGGTCCGAGTGAGGTGGTCCAAGAGAGAGAGAGAGAGAGAGAGAGAGAGAGAGAGAGAGAGAGAGAGAGAGAGAGAATGCCCAACCATCACAGTGAGAGCGAGAGAGAAAGATTGAGAAACAGATAATCGGATCCTCATTGCCGTGTGCAGTCTGTAGAAAATGAAGTGGACATTTCTCCCATTGCTACCAACAGTTTCCGCGTCATCACACGCCGACCCATTACCCCCCGGGCGGCGCCCCTCGGTGTCAGCTCGATGGCCCGTCAGCACGTCCCTGGCTGTCAGCACCAGGGAGGCCGGAGTGTCTACGTCAGCACCGATGATAAGGGATAATGAGAACCTGCTGTTGGTAACACTGTTGTTGGCCGGCAGTGAGGAGGAGGGACTTCTGCGAATATGGCGTCCAGTGGGACGGTATACGCCAGGCGTACTATTCTCTCTCTCTCTCTCTCTCTCTCTCTCTCTCTCTCTCTCTCTCTCTCTCTCTCTCTCTCTCTCTCTCTCTCTCTATCTATCTATCTATCTATCTATCTATCTCTCTCGTAGACCACCTCCATTTTTTTCTTCAGGCGTGTATATAAACGACTTCTAGGTCTTTTAACTGGATTAAGAGAAACGAGAGAGACGGGAAGAGAATGGTGGAAGAATTACACACACACACACACACACACACACACACACACACCCTGGAAACGAAAGATACATTCGCAAGAGAGAGTGCAGCAGACCCAAGACAGGAGTATACCATCCCGCTGTAGCAGTGGTCGTAGACACGACGCTTTCTAAGCAACAACGTAAACCCAAGTCTGTCTTGTGGAAAGCCGAAGGGGGGCGCTCCTGCCGCGTCGACCATTGCATTTAATTATGTCTTTGATAATTACCACGAGACCAATTTCTGTGAGAGAGGGAGTCTTTCTCTCTCTCTCTTAAGGTTCCTGCAGCCCAGAGCTGCGTTATTTTCAGAGTAACTGAAAGGCAGGCTTATTCAGGTAACACCTCCTCCCCCTCTCATTTTTTTTTTTAATTTTCCGAAAGAAGGAACAGAGAAGGTGGCCAAGTGAGGATCTCCTTCAAAGGCCCTGTCCTCTGTTCTTAACGCTACCTCGCTAACGCGGAAAATAGCGAATAGTATGGAAGAAATATATATATATATATATATATATATATATATATATATATATATATATATATATGTATATATATATATATATATATATATATATATATATATATATATATATATATATACATATATATATATATATATATATATATATATATAGTCGTTTTAATCGCCTCTCATTAGTACGCAACGCCTCTACCTGTCACACAGAATGAATTGTCACCATCGACTGTCTCTGAGCAGGATTAGTGGGTCGGGTGTCTGGTGGCGTTTCTGTTCGCCTTAATGAACCTCGCGAGCCCAAAGATAGACCAGAATTCTTTTTATCATTTGATGTTTACCTTCTTATTTTCAGTGTGGACTGACCGGCGAATTCCTCAGTGGGGTTTGGGTATGGATATCTCTCTACTGACACTGGGGAATGTCTCTGCGTCCGTCCGTCCCACTGGTGTTTTTATCAAGATGTAACACTTCATTTGTTTGTCATAACAGCTTGACAGGCAGGTGCGACACACACACACACACACACACACACACACACACACACACCTACCTGAGAGGTCTGATAAGGTCTTTCTGTCACACCTGAAGACCATAGTCCAGACCATAGTGTATCTGGACATTATTTATACGAGGAGCGACCCGCTTCTCTCTATTTTATCAGGACCTCCAGTATATCATTATTCTTATCATCTGCCCACATCCCACACCTCACCCTATGCCTGGGCATCCATATTGGAACAAGGGTTAATCCAAGTCAGTTTATCCCCGTCTAAGATCTACAAGGGTAAGCAGAAGTGACATTATCTCAGCTTGTCAGTGTCTGGGCTCCCGGCGAGGTTAATTAAGTCTATGATTCTTGATGCCTCTTGTTACAGCTAGTGGTGGTGGTGGTGGTGGTGGGGGTCGATGTTTACGGAGGTGCCGAAGGAGGGCGGGCTGATGAAGAAAGAGATGTGTAAGAGAGAGAGAGTGAGTCGTGCAAGGTGGCGGGAGAAGGGTGAGAGAATGAGGGAGGAGGGGTCGGAGGTGGGAAAGAACACCTCTTGATGATGATGTTGACGTCGGTGCTGCTACAGGGGTGAGTGGCGGGTGAGAGGGACGGAGGAGGGAGTGAGAGAATCCGCTGAGGTCGGCTGGGTGGGTTGTGTTGCTATACGGACGGTGGTGGTTAGCAGCGTCTTGGCCACGAAGGAGAGGTGGTAGGGTAGGGGCTATAAGGAGTCTCTAGGGGCTCTCTCGACATTTCAGCTTCTGTGGAGTGGAGGGATTTATTTCTTTTCTTGGGTGTGTGGTTGTCGTGTTTACACGATGGCATTTGTCTCCGGTGTTCATAGACGGTGGAGGTTTGAAGATGATTTTGTTGCGGGTGTCTTGTGAAGGGACTGAGTTGTTTCCCAGTCAATTCTCTGTTCCCTTCAGCTGCCTCTGTGCGTGTGTGTGTGTGTGTGTGTGTGTGTGTGTGTGTGTGTGTGTGTGTGTGTGTGTGTGTGTGTGTGTGTGGGTGTGTGTGGGTGTGTGTGTAGGTATCTGCAGGGCGGTGTTGTCGTGTGCGTGTGTGTGTGATAATGATGAGATGATAATACGAGTCTCTGATAATCATTGTAAGACGAAGAAAGTGAGGACACGCACACGAAGGTAGAGTGAGTGATGAGGAAGAAAATGAGGATAAGTACGCGAAGGTAGAGTGAGTGATGAGGAAGAAAATGAGGATAAGTACGCGAAGGTAGAGTGAGTGATGAGGAAGAAAATGGGTCCCTGTATGTTTATGCAGTTAATGAGGGGGATTATTATAGAGGTGGGGCTCCCGTCTGCTGGTGGAGACGTGTTGGCAAGTGTTGCGTGAAGATGACGTCGCGTGTGGCCAGCAGTGTGTGTGTGTGTGTGTGTGTGTGTGTGTGTGTGTGTGTGTGTGTGTGTGGAAATAATCCGTTCACGAGGGGATGTCAGTGGAAAGAGGAGGAGGAGGAGGCAGGTGGCTGACAGTGTGACAGAGGGGTGTGTGTGTGGGGGATGAGGAAGAGTGTGAAGGAGGAGGAGGAGGAAGTGTGAGACAGTGTGAGGGAGGGAGGGAGGGAGGGATAGTGTGGGAGCAGGTCGGGAAACCGAAAGGAGACCTGAGAACGAGGAGGGAGTCCTGAAACCCTTGGGGAAACCAAAAGAACGAGATGATACTCTGAACCCAGCATAAGATTAGAGAACAAGGGCAAGTCCTGAACCTTCCTAGAGACCAGAAAACGAGGGGAGGAACCCAAATCCCCGACCGGTGAGGACGGGAGGGGAAGAACTCTGAAACCGTAAAGGAAAACAGAATTTCAGCGACACACAAACGTTAATGAGACTTCAGGGGCATCGATGGGAGGGAGGCATCCAGCTGGTGGTGATTTGTCTTGTGGGTTTATTGACTCTCTCTCTCTCTCTCTCTCTCTCTCTCTCTCTCTCTCTCTCTCTCTCTCTCTCTCTCTCTCTCTCTCTCTCTCTCTCACCCGCGTCAGGCGGCCGACTGTCATGAGAGTGCCTGGTCTTCGTCTAACCCCCACAACGTTTGTTTGAAAACCCCGAGCGCCGTCGTCGCTGGCGGAGGTGTGGCCAAGTTATAGGTCCTCATGATGAAGGCGTCAGGTTGCTCCAAGCTCTACATCGAGCATCAACTTCACGCTGTATTTGAGTTGACGTCAATTTGCAACACTGTCAGTTCTCCGGCGGTGCCTTAAAATCCTACAACTTTGGGGCGCTGCCTCCCTTCCCCAGAGGAGGGCGAGGGTGGGTGAGTGGGAGGGAGGGCTTGTTCTGTGGGAGGAGGAGGAGGAGGAGGAGCGGCAGTGTTCTATTGCCGTGAGTGTTATCATAACTGGGAGAGTTGTTTTTAAGATGGTCGTCATAAGATTTTTAGTAAATAGGTGTGTGTGTGTGTGTGTGTGTGTGTGTGTGTGTGTGTGTGGTAGCCCCACAGTGTGGTTGTTTGTGAGTTTATGGTTATCTTGGGAGTTCAGTTGCCCTGCGTAGTAGGACTATCTTAGTGTGTATTCATTTGTCTGGAAGTTTGTGGTTATCATGGATCACTTATCTTGAAGCTTATGTTTATATGGGATTAATTATCATCAGGACTTTAGTCATTTTTGAGTTATCACCCAGACGGAAAATGCTCCATGTCCCTTAGTTAGCACCTCCCTCCTCCCCTCACTGACTCGACCCCGAAGTTCGAGTTAATAAGTACAGAAAGAAAGATAATCTCGGAAACATAAAGTCTTCACCAACTCCAGGAAGAGATATGTCATGATACCTGAACATTACCGTAGAGAAATGTGCAAGTTCCCACTCTACTACACGTGGGAAGTTGTCGCTTCCTGTGGCAGCTATAGACACAGAAGGCTGTGTAGGATAACGTGAATGGGGATGGAAGAGCACCTTAACCTCTCCTTCCGTTATATAGTGTGATTGAAAAGTGATGATAGGATTAACACCTGTGACCCAACATGGCTAGCGTATTGAGCAAGGTAGGACAACACTTGAGCACGACGTTACGACCCTTGAAGACGATGGTACGACCCTTGAGCACGATGGTTACGAACATTGAGCACGACGTTACGACCCTTAAGACGATGGTACAGCCCTTGAGCACGACGTTACGACCCTTGAGCACGACGTTACAACCCTTGAGCACGACGTTACGATCCTTGAAGACGATGGTACGGCCCTTGAAGACGACGGTACGACCCTTGAAGACGATGGTACGACCTTTGAGCACGACGTTACGACCCTTGAAGACGATGATACAGCCCTTGAGCACGACGTTACGATCCTTGAAGACGATGGTACGACCCTTGAAGACGATGGTACGACCCTTGAGCACGATGGTACGACCCTTCAGAAGCAGGACTCAATGTCGAGTCTCATCATGCATCTGGCTAGCCAGGGTCGTCACTCTTAAGGCCGCAGCCACCAAACAGCCTGATTGATCGTTGGAACAACGCTACAGCTTGAGTTATGGAGAAGGAAATGAGCCTTCAAGATTGGCCCCTTGAGTGTGTATCTAAGTTACATCTATTACCTGCGAGTAAACGAGTCTTTATTATACAGTGTCATGGAGTGTTTGTGTCCTATGGAACATTTTGAGGTTTGCGGATTGGAGTAATCGCCCTCGATGAAGGTTATGAAGTGTGTATATATATAGAGAGAGAAGTGACCTTTTCTGGATCACTGTGTTGCACAGATGGAAAACGTGTGTGGCGCTGTATTGACTCTTATTGAAAGGGGGAGTTGTAGGATGTATTGTGGGTGATGTGTCGTTGTGTTTACCACCAAAGAACATGGAGTTGGAGGGTGGGGAGGAGGAGTCTTCGACGTCCTTCGAATGTGACGCATTGAAGAGCATGTGGCTGGTTTTTCTCCCCGTCTGGGACGCCTTGTGTGTGTGTGTGTGTGTGTGTGTGTGTGGTTATCCAAGTGTTCATGTGTGTTTCTTTTATGTAAAACACACTGAATATATGTACGTCTGTCGGGTCTAACTAATATGTTACTCTTGTTCTTGTATGGGTAAATGGCTCCGAGTCGATCGGGAAATCCTGCATCGCTAATGTGCGTTGGCCTAGATTACACACACACACACACACACACACACACACACACACACACACACACACTGAACCTCTCCCTCGGTCGTTATGGTCCCTGGGGTAACCACTTGGTCTTGTGGGGGTTATGACCTGAGTCCTGCATAGTTTTCCACGCCCATAAATCACATATAGAGTTATTCTTTTTTTGTCTTTTTTACTCCTTTATGTACTGGAGGGCTTCCGCTGGTCTTGAGGAGGGTGAGATGACCTTGTCTCGCCCTGCCTCGCTTGGCTCTTTAGGAGAGAGAGAGAGAGAGAGAGAGAGAGAGAGAGAGAGAGAGAGAGAGAGAGAGAGAGAGAGAGAGAGAGATTATGAAGTTTGTTTTTTCTGCTTTTTTCTTTTTTCTTTTTTCTGTCTCTGTTTGTCGTAGGAAAGACCACGGTGGTCAGTGGACGGGATGCGCGGGAGAACGCGATCTACATCGGGTCTGTGTGTAGTGTTGTGGGGCGTTGAAGTTGCGTGGTCATTTGGCCTGCAAGGAGGGAGGGGGTCTTGTTCTCTCTCTCTCTCTCTCTCTCTCTCTCTCTCTCTCTCTCTCTCTCTCTCTCTCTCTCTCTCTCTCTCCTTACGGCCTGCTGCTACTTCCTCATTTTCACTCTCATTTTTGGCCAATCATCTAATTGCTTCCTTTCTGCACAATCATTCGGGTGGCTGATCAGCCCAGCCCAGCCTGGGTCTGGCCACCGTCAGTGGAGAAATACTTTCGTTTACCATCACATTGTTGTGTGTGTGTGTGTGTGTGTGTGTGTGTGTGTGTGTGTCTGTGTTTAGTTCTTTGGTGGTTCCCCTAGGGGGGGGGGGAGTGCTGGACCCGGAGCTTGATATGCTGGATACCGAGAGAGAGAGAGAGAGAGAGAGAGAGAGAGAGAGAGAGAGAGAGAGAGAGAGAGAGAGAGAGAGACAGTGTTTTCTTCCCTTTTTGTGATGGCTGAATTATACATGGGGGGGACCCCGGTTTATGGCCACAATGTTAAATAATGCATAATGTAATTTTATTGCCTTATTATCTTTCAAGAGCTTCGTTTTTCGTGACGGCATGAGAATGACTGTGTGTGTGTGTGTGTGTGTCTGTGTGTGTGTGTGTGGCATATTCGTAATGTTTGAAGTGTATAATGTGTATGTTTAGATATTTATGGAAACTCAACGTTATTAATATTATTATTATTGTTATTGCTAATGTTATTGCATTCATTATTATTATTATTATTATTATTATTATTATTATTATTGTTATTATTATTATTATCATTATTATTATCATATTATTATTATTATTATTATTATTATTATTATTATTATTATTATTATTATTAAAGTCAGTAACACAGATACTCTGTGAACAGTTTAAGACACAGATGTAGACATAGCACAACAATTCATTAACTGATTAAGATTAATTGTCAACTTTCATCCAATTCTCCTAAGTCTCCCCCTAAGATGGAGAACCGCCCAAATATATCCCACTGTAGATTCATCGTCTCCTAAGACCCAGTTCCCCATCTATATCCACTGGCGAAGGAAACGTACTCACAGACTGGTGTCTCCCTAGCCATTTGGAGCTTAAGTCTTGGGAAGATGGTGTGATATACGAACCACAAGCGTAGTGTGAGGAGGGACAAGGACGCTTGTATTGCGAGTGTCAACATTACATGAGTGGAGTCAGAGGAAGGTGGGGTATGATGGGTTATCATGGTTTTTCCATCGTGAATTTTTACAGCGTTTGAAGCCTGTATGATGGGGGGGAAAAAGGAAAATAATAACAGTCTGGTGGAACATGTATGATTATGGAGACCAGAGGTCGGGGGACTTACGACGACAAGAAGGAAAAAAAAAGGAAAGTGTTTGTGGGATGAGGGAGAGATGTGAGATGGCGTCAAAGCAAAAGCTAGAAATATGGACCGTTTAGAGGAACAGCAAAATAGTCAGATTGCTAACAGGAACAACAAGATAGTTAGACCGTTAACAGGAACAGCAAGATAGTCATACTGTTAACAGGAACAGCAAGACAGTTTGACTGTTAACAGGTACAGCAAGATACTTAGGCCGTTAACAGGAACAGCAAGATAGTTAGACCGTTAACAGGAACAGCAAGATAGTCATACTGTTAACAGGAACAGCAAGATAGTTTTACTGTTAACAGGTACAGCAAGATAGTCATACTGTTAACAGGAACAGCAAGATAGTTTGACTGTTAACAGGAACAGCAAGATACTTTGACCGTTAACAGGAGCAGGTGGGATCAATGGCCAAGTGAAGAGGACTCATGTTGCAACAGCTTCCTCCCAGCCAGTACCAGAGACAAGCCGGGTTGCACAGCATATGATGAATCTGGAACCTGCGCCATCAAACAAAATGGTAAAACTGGCCCTTAAGAGAGAGAGAGAGAGAGAGAGAGAGAGAGAGAGAGAGAGAGAGAGAGAGAGAGAGAGAGAGAGAGAGAGAGAGACTGGCTCACAGGCCGTGCAGCGAGGGGTAACAGACACACCTGAAGCTTACTTAAAAGACGTCTATAAAGGTAATGTCCAATTCTAAAATATACATAGAAACCCAAAATGATATGAAATGATTCTTTGTAGCATCTGTGAATAATTTCACTTTCAAAATTCATTTGATACTGAGTTTCTAATATACTCAGATGCCATTACAAGTATGATAGAAAGGTTAAATGTAATTCTTATAGGTGAGAGTAGATGATTACATTTATGTGAAAAGAAATTACATTTGATTATTTTAAGATCTGATTATTCTAAGAGAGGACAAGAGACCCACATGTAGATGATTTCGATAAGAATAGAATTTGGTAAAGATTTCTCATTCCTAGGTTGTGTTCAGCTAGAGGACCTACCTGACGAAGATATCGATACTCCCTGAGCATCAGGAGGTGAGGTATTCCTCCTCACCTCCATCATTCCCTGCCTGCGGAAGTGGTCAGCCAAAATGTTTATTGTCTCGAGCGATCAACGACAAAATATGAGCAACTTGAGATTTGTCGAAGGCATACATTACTGCCGTAATGTGAGCATTGGGAAGAGGAGGAGGAGGAAGAAGAAGAAGAAGAAGAAGAAGAAGAAGAAGAAGAAGAAGAAGAAGAAGAAGAAGAAGAAGAAGAGGAGGAGGAGGAGGAGAAAGAAGAAGAAGAAGAAGAAGAAGAAGAAGAAGAAGAAGAAGAAGAAGAGGAGGAGGAGGAGGAGGAGGAGAAAGAAGAAGAAGAAGAAGAGAAGAAGAAGAAGAAGAAGAAGAAGAAGAGGAGGAGGAGGAGGAGGAGGAAGGAAGGAAGGATGGTGGAAAAAAAGGAAATTGGATGGACTCGAACTTCCCAATATGTGTCAAATGATATAGTTTTGTCTTGAAACTCACCATTTATCAGTTCGTCTCGAGGGTGTTTGTTTGTGTGTGTGTGTGTGTGTGTGTGTGTGTGTGTGTGTGTGTGTGTGTGTGTGTGTGTGTGTGTGTCTCTCTCTTTCCAAGATCCGTCGTCTTCAATCACGTTACGACCCTGATCACGGGTGTAAGACCTTGATATAACGTGCTATCAAGCTTGGATCTCCTCTCTTATTTGACGACCGCAAGGAAAGACCTTTCTGTGGTGGAATGTAGAGGGTTTATATACTTTGTGGAGTGTGTAATGCTCAGCTGAAGAATGATTTCCGGATGGTCGTGCTCTTTTATGGAGAGAGATTGATCGCTGTTACGGTGTGTATGGGAATGGAAACAAGTCGTTTCCTGGGTTGGGTTTTTTCTTTTTTCCTAACCATTGACACTTGACTCAACTAACGCTGGTCCTGGGACACTTAAAAGGTTCAAGTCCCGTTCAAGTCCCCGTGTCCAGGGACATCGCTTGGTATCTTCGTCCGTCCCTCGACTTACCCCCCCATCCCTGGTGGAGGAAGAGACCCACCAGGTTTCCCCATCTCATCTTTCCCGTCGTGTAGCAATCTTGGCAGGAACAAGAAAGGAGAGACCAACTAAACTTATTTTTTGGCCGATATGAACGGGAAGGAAGAGTTCCCACTAGACTTGTGGGGTTAGATATTCATGACGAAATTCTATTTTGTTGTGGTAAGAGGTGTGTGTGTGTGTGTGTGTGTGTGTGTGTGTGTGTGTGTGTGTGTGTGTGTGTGTGTGTGTGTGTGTTGTGTGTGTGTGTGTGTTTCCCAGGAGAGTGTAGTCTACAGGAATATTGTCGAAGTGGCTGTGTTGTGCGTCCTTGTAACGCAAGTGGTGTTTGTCCTGTAAATACAGGTCAGACTGATCTTGGGTTGGGTGATGCTGGTCGTACGTGTTGCTGGTCGTAAGTGTTGCTGGTCGTAAGTGTTGCCGGTCGTAAGTGTTGCTGGTCGTAAGTGTTGCTGGTCGTAAGTGTTGCTGGTCGTAAGTGTTGCTGGTCGTAAGTGTTGCTGGTCGTACGTGTTGCTGGTCGTAAGTGTTGCTGGTCGTAAGTGTTGCTGGTCGTAAGTGTTGCTGGTCGTAAGTGTTGCTGGTCGTCAGTGTTGCTGGTCGTAAGTGTTGCTGGTCGTAAGTGTTGCTGGTCGTAAGTGTTGCTAGTCGTCAGTGTTGCTGGTCGTAAGTGTTGCTGGTCGTAAGTGTTGCTGGTCGTAAGTGTTGCTGGTCGTAAATGTTGCAGGTCGTAAGTGTTACTGGTCGTAAGTGTCGCTGGTCGTAAGTGTTGCTGGTCGTAAATGTTGCTGGTCGTAAGTGTTACTGGTCGTAAGTGTTGCTGGTCGTAAGTGTTGCTGGTCGTAAGTGTTGCTGATCGTAAGTGTTGCTAATCGTAAGCGTTGCTGGTCGTTAGTGTTGCTGGTCGTCAGTGTTGCTGGTCGTAAGTGTTGCTGGTCGTAAGTGTTGCTGGTCGTAAGTGTTGCTGGTCGTAAGTGTTGCTGGTCGTAAGCGTTGCTGGTCGTAAGTGTTGCTGGTCGTTAGTGTTGCTGGTCGTCAGTGTTGCTGGTCGTAAGTGTTGCTGGTCGTAAGTGTTGCTGGTCGTAAGTGTTGCTGGTCGTAAGTGATGCTGGTCGTAAGTGTTGCTGGTCGTAAGTGTTGCTGGTCGTAAGTGTTGCTGGTCGTAAATGTTGCTGGTCGTAAGTGTTGCTGGTCGTAAGTGGCGTACCGATTTTCGCTACACTTCTCACTGTTTCTTTAAGAGAAATCCAGACGTCTTTTTTCTTTTTTTACCCACCTTAAGAACAATGATTCTCGGGTGGGATCGTGTAAACGTTTCCTGTGGGATTCTCCACATAAACGTTCCTTGGTGATTCTCCACATAAACGTTCCTTTGGGCATTCTCCACATAAACGTTTCTTTGGGGATTCTCCACAGAAACGTTTCCTTGGAGGTCCTGGATCCTATCCCCACACGACCATTCACGAGCGCAGGCATATTAATTAGAGCAGGAGACCGAAACGCAGGGGGACACCGTGAACCTCCTCCCCAACCCATTCTCTCCCCACACACACACACACACACACACACACACACACACACACACACACACACACACACACACGGCGACACTGAGCCGCTCCCAATGGACCTGTGTTTGTTTCCGCCAATAGCCCCTTGTGGTCGCTCCATTGGGCGCGACGGCCGGGCCACTTACATTGAAGGAGAGAGAGAGAGAGAGAGAGAGAGAGAGAGAGAGAGAGAGAGAGAGAGAGAGAGAGAGAGAAGCGGGTTGGGGAGGGTGGTAGTATGTAGAGCAGGTGCTGTGTACCTGTTTATAACTGCTTAGATGCCGTGTCTCTCACGGAGTTAGTTAACATCTCCGTTGATGGAGGTGTTGTGAGTCAACGTAGGAGGAGCGGGATTACGGGGAGTTGGGTTTACGAGGTGTTGAGTTTACGGGATGTGTTGGGTTTACGGGATGTGTTGGGTTTACGGGATGTGTTGGGTTTACGGGATGTGTTGGGTTTACGAGGTGTGTTGGGTTTACGGGTGTGTTGGGTTTACGGGGTGTGTTGGGTTTACGGGTGTGTTGAGTTTACGGGGTGTTTTGGGTTTACGGGATGTGTTGGGTTTACGGGGTGTTTTGGGTTTACGGGGTGTGTTGGGTTGACGTGGAGGAGGTGGTTTATTTGGTCTACCGTAAGCTGGTTTACGAGATATTGGTTTGTATAAAGATGGTTTATATTGGATGTTGATCTACCAAGTGCTGGTCTATAGGATATTGGTTTATGTGGAGGTCGTAATGGTGGAAGAGGAAAAAAATGAAGGAAGAGATGAAAAGGAATAGATTTATCACGTGTTGAATTCACAGGTCATAATGAACAGGTCTTTGAAGGTAGCTAATACACATTATTTTTGTTCTTTTGCCAACAGCATAGTATACACTTTTGTGTAGAATTTTGTCAGTGTTCATTCCCATAACCCACAGATATTTATTTCCTTTCCTTTAATCCAAGTTTTGGTGATTTCAGGTGAGTTCTGTGAGGGCCTTGTTCAAACTTGGTCGACTCTGGGGGTACTCAAGGTAACACATGTTCTTTCCAAACGTTTTGATATATAATTATTTTGTGTGTGTGTGTGTGTGTGTGTCTGTGTTTTGATAACAAAAACTCTTGTACCTGGGTATGGGAACGAGACCACATATTTGCATATGGTTAATAAATTGAATTAATGACTTATACACATTCCATTTGAATAAGCATTGGATGTGATGGGTTGTAATTAAACGAAATTGTCCTTTTTTTCCCCACAAAAAAAATAATGGCCAAAACATGTGTACAGAATGACTGAAAACGATCTATTGGATTTAAACAATTTGCACGAGACCCGAATGCCATTTTCTTTTTTTTTATCCCACGTATTTAATTATTGATTATAGTTTTTCATTTGTTATTCGTTTTTTTTATTGTCATTTGTCAATCATTTGATGTTGTCTATCAGTTGTGGTTTTTTTTATCTATTGTTTGGAAATGCCTTTTTTTTTTAGGTGGTGTATAAACAGTTGTTCTGTAGCCGATAAGAACCGAGGAAATAAATTCCTTTTTCTCAATTAATTGCATAACGTAATGGACACCTAATTAATGTACTAATGAAGTGATAATAACAAGTGACGTTTATAATTATGCTTCGAAAATATTTCATGTCATAGTTTTAATGAATTACTTTATATGACGGTCTTAGACATGCCAAGGTCATGCGTTTATGTGGTCGACCTTTGACCCATGGTTGTGTGTTTATGTGATCGACCTTTGACCCATGGTTATGTGTTTATGTGATCGACCTTTGGCCCATGGTTATGTGTTTATGTGATCGACCTTTGACCCATGGTTATGTGTTTATGTGATCGACCTTTGACCCATGGTTGTGTGTTTATGTGATCGACCTTTGACCCATGGTTGTGTGTTTATGTGATCGACCTTTGACCCATGGTTATGTGTTTATGTGATCGACCTTTGACCCATGGTTATGTGTTTATGTGATCGACCTTTGACCCATGGTTATGTGTTTATGTGATCGACCTTTGACCCATGGTTGTGTGTTTATGTGATCGACCTTTGACCCATGGTTATGTGTTTATGTGATCGACCTTTGACCCATGGTTGTGTGTTTATATGATCGACCTTTGACCCATGGTTATGTGTTTATGTGATCGACCTGTGACCCATGGTTATGTGTTTATGTGATCGACCTTTGACCAATGGTTATGTGTTTATGTGATCGACCTTTGACCAATGGTTATGTGTTTATGTGATCGACCTTTGACCAATGGTTATGTGTTTATGTGACCGTCCTTTGAGCAAAGGTTATGTGTTTATGTGATCGACCTGTGACCCATGGTTATGTGTTTATGTGATCGACCTTTGACTAATGGTTATGTGTTTATGTGATCGACCTTTGGCCCATGGTTATGTGTTTATGTGATCGACCTTTGACCAATGGTTATGTGTTTATGTGACCGTCCTTTGAGCAAAGGTTTACGGGTGTATGTGACTGTTATTTGACCCAATGTTATGTGCCTATGTGATCGTCTTGTGAGCCCAGGTTTATATAACAGTCCTTTCAACCATGTTTATATTCATGTGATCTTCCTTTGATCGAGGGTCCATATATTTCCTTGTAAGAAACCATTCTGTGTTGTGGAAACCTTATCTCTATTTATCCTGTGTATACTTAAGGTATATCTCAGTTTTCGTTACCATACTATGCATGATGTAAGACACACAACAGTTCGACCTGCCCTACACACACACACACACACACACACACACACACACACACACACCGACACACACCACACGACAAAGAGTGTGTTGAAAGACTTCCTTTCTCCTGCTTGAACTTCATGGCTCTGTCTACTATGAGTGCGTTACTCCGGTCTAGTTTGACTTTCCCTCTACACGCACTCATGATCTGTCTATATAAGTGCGTTGCGTTAGAGTTTTATTCTGTTATGTACCCGTTTTCTCCCTCATAACCATCTGTTTACATCGCATGGTACTCCTTCTTTCCGCGTAGGAGAACCTTCATATCCGTAAGGTAATAACTCATACCTTTCTTCTACCGGTGAATCACCTCTATATACACACCTCCTACCCTTGAAAAGAAGAACCACCACCTCCACACACACACACACACACACACACACACACACACACACACACACACACACACACACATACAGTCCACACACAACACACACACACACACACACACACACACGCACACACACACACACACACACACACACACACACACACACACACACACACACACTCACACACACACACAGTCCACACACACAACACACACACACACACACACACACACACACACACACACACACACACACACATACAATCCACACTCGGGAGATCCACTGTGTCAGTCGTCTATCCACTTCCTCTCCACGCCGCCATCTCCACCGTGATCAAAGTGGGTCCGAGTCGCCGATGGAGCCAAGCGATTATCCACACGGGAAAGCTCGCGCGGGTAGGCCTCAATAGGCACCCCCTCCTCTAGCCATGGGTATCGTGGTCTTCCTTTATCCCAAGCGTATCCTAAGGACACTTCCCCTTGGCCAGTCCTCTGTCGAGGAGGAGCGAGCACCCAGCTCCTCCTGCCGTTGGGTCTTCGCCTTCTTCCGTCTCTCCTCCAGCTGGTAGGTTGGCCGCTCCTCCAAAACCACCACCATCACCACCACCGCCTTCAACCCCAGCCTCCCTCCCCTCCTCCATCCCTACCTGCCTTCATTATGTTCCCTCCTGCCGACCTGTCACTTACCTGTCCCTCTGGGGTGCGGCAGGTGGCGACCCGCGGAGGGAGAGAGAGAGAGAGAGAGAGAGAGAGAGAGAGAGAGAGAGAGAGAGAGAGAGAGAGAGAGAGAGAGAGAGAGAGAGAGAGAGAGAGAGAGAGAGAGAGAGAGAGAGATGATATTCGAAGGCCTTCTCTCGTGTTGATGTTGATGGTATTAACCGTTGATGTGATTCTTATGGAAAAAGTTTACCAAGAAAAAGAAGTTTACGAAGAACATGGAGGGTAAAGTTGTAAATATTGGAGGTGAGGAGGATGCACACTCCTTCCTCAACAGGATATGAGACCCCGGGAAAAGTCGGGATGAGGATGTAGGATGAATCCGGATTGTCTCCCGTTTTACAAAGCAGTTCTTGAAAGTTTAAGGATGAAGTGCGTTCGAACTTGAGGGTTCAAGTGGAGTGCGTGTGAACTTAGGTTTGAAGTTCTTTTAAGTTTAAACAAGATTGGGAATCATAAGTTTGAATATATATATATATATATATATATATATATATATATATATATTTATGCTAATTCATTCCCAATGAATTACCATAAAGATTTAGCATCACTTACTGTACGTAAGACACTCAAATGAATAACCTTTCCGTGGAAGACGATCTTCTGGTTGATATAGAAATGCATGAAGCTAATATTAGAAGTTAATCTTGCTGTATCTCTCTTTCTAACACCAGCAGATCTGGAGGAACAGATCGTGAGATATTCTGTACAAAATTCTTTTGTTTCTCAGTCGCATTCTTATTAACGCAGAAATAACGTATCTTATCACCTAAGAGTTAATGGATTGGATTGCGAATGTTGCGTTCGTAATGTTGAACTATATTTCTGGGTTGTGTTAATCTTATATTTGCTCTCCACTTAGTGAAGTCAGGTTCAGGGTAACTGTTAACTTGCAGTGGCCATCATAAGATTTGTATGAATGTTTGGTTAGTTTTTGAATTAGAAAGATCTATGGCCATCGGATCTGGAGGTGTTTTTGATATAGAAGTTTTTTAAGGTTTATTGAGGTTTATGTTTAGGTGTATCACAGAAGGAAAGCTGTATCCCACAGCACCATCTTCCTACTGTTTCATATGTCTTCCTTTCCTTCTTCTCCTCTTCTTCCTATCTTAATTTTTTTTCGTCTTCATGTCAGTCACTCTCTCCTTCTCCTTCTTCCTCTCCCCCTTTCACCCATGTTTTTCTCTCCATTCTTTCCTTTTCTCCTCCTCCTCGTTCTTGTCCCCTACTCCTCCTCCTCCTCCTCTTCCTTCTCCTCCCTCCTCCTCCTCCTCCTCCCTCCTGCCCCTCCCCCTACCCCTCCTCCTCCTCCTCCTCCTCCTCCTCCTCCTCCTCCTCCTCCTCCTCCTCCTGCCCCTCCTCCTCCTCCTCCTCCTCCTCCTCCTCCTCCCTACCTGCGGGTCAACAGGAGGATGTGATCCTGCGGGCTTGGGGAGGGGGCAGGCAGGAGGCTGTGTGGGGAGACCAGTGAGCAGCCAGCCAACCATTCGGGTTCCTCCACCACACATCTCCATCCACCCATGATTGACTCCCTCCACTGTTGTTTTTCTCTCTCTTTTCTTGCTCGGTCGGGGTCCTCAGATGTGGTGATGGAAATAATATGGTCTTTTTAGTCCTGTCCTTTTACTGGTGAGGTGTGCCAGTGTATGTGTGTGTGTGTGTGTGTGTGTGTGTGTGTGTGTGTGTGTGTGTGTGTGTGTGTGTGTGTGTGTGTGATTCTCTCCTCTCATGCCTTTTGATATTCAGGGTTTGGCGTGAAGAGTTTCATGACTCACTGATTCGGTAAGGAAACAGCAAATGATATTCCTTTGTTGCCTCAGAAATGTCTCACAGATTATCATATTAAGTCCTGGCAAACGTATGATGGTCATGTATGCACGTATATTGATACGTCTTAAGTAAAGTGTGTATCAAAGAAATCATCAATGTTATATATGCTGAAAAATCATTGCTCTGCTTAGATAATGATCTTATGATAAATCATTTTGATTTATCATAAGTGTGAACACTCGGTGAGTTAGGAAATCTAAAGTAATTTTTCATTTATACGTGTTCTGTGTGTGTGGTGAAATTTTTGGCTTAATGATCATTAGCGGTCGAAAGCAATTAACTCCAACAACACGTAGGTATATATATATATATATATATATATATATATATATATATATATATATATATATATATATATATATATATATATATATATATATGTATACACGTGTCGACCAATTAGCCAGAAGGTCGTAATTCAGAGGAAATGCAAACCAGATGGTCATCTAAATTATTAGAGACAAACATGTGGCCTCAATATCATATATATGTATATATATATATATATATATATATATATATATATATATATATATATATATATATATATATATATATATATCTTTTCTTTCTTTCAAACTATTCGCCATTTCCCGTGTTAGCGAGGTAGCGTTAAGAACAGAGGACTGGGCCTTTGAGGGAATATCCTCACCTGGCCCCCTTCTCTGTTCCTTCTTTTGGAAAATTAAAAAAAAATAATGAGAGGGGAGGATTTCCAGCCCCCCGCTCCCTCCCCTTTTAGTCGCCTTCTACGACACGCAGGGAATACGTGGGAAGTTTTGTTTCTCCCCTATTCCCCAGAGATAAATATATATATATATATATATATATATATATATATATATATATATATATATATATATATATATATATATATATATATATATATATCAAACGAGGAAATTTAATGAATACAAATGAGTCAATTATTCTTTTCACTCAGGGGTAAATACAGGAGCACCTTCGTGTTTCGTGTATTGACAGATGCAGGTAGCTCTTCCCCTAACGTGTAATGACGTAACATCTCATTCCATTCATTATTATTCATAGTATTATCTAGATCCTAACGGGCCTGCTAAACCCTCTGGCTTAATCACCCTCTGGCTTAATCACCCTCTGATGCTTAATCACTATATCTAACAACTTGCATAACTAGACTAACTCTCTCTAACGCAACACATGAAATTCAACGAGTCTAAACACCCCCCCCCCCAAAAAAAAAAAAAAAAAAACAAGATATCCCACTGTAAATGGAGCTGCTATCATCTTTTGTTTACACGAAATGTAACTCGACACAAGTGGCAATTAAAAGCTCAGTGAGGGGGAGAAAAAAAATATATATATGAGATGTCGAACCCGAGAAGGCATAGTACATTCCACTGGGCTGGACTCATCCATTCTGGATAGAGCAATCAAGTGTTGGGAGGGGATTGAAGATATGCTTCCATGATAGGGGGGCGCCTGGGAGCGGTGTTACGTATTCATAAGGTAGTGCTCCCCACTGGCCCAACCTGGGGTGAGTGTAGGGATGATATGCTGACGTTAAGGTGGGGGGATCAGGAGGAGGAGGAGGAGGAGGAGGAGGAGGAGGAGTAGGAGGAGGAGTGGGGGGGAGGAGGAGATGATTGCTGCTGGAGATGGAAAGAGAAAGAAAAAAGGAATGAGACGACAGACGAAGAAGGACTTGGAAGAGTGAAAGAAGATGCGACAAAACGACATTTATAGTGAGGGGGGAGAAGGGTGAGTAGGATGGAGTTGAGAAAGGGGGATAAGTGAGAGAGAGAGAGAGTTAGAGAGAGAGAGAGAGAGAGAGAGAGAGAGAGAGAGAGAGAGAGAGAGAGAGAGAGAGAGAGAGAGAGAGAGAGAGAGAAGAAGGAGGAGGAGGGGATGAGGAGTCCTTGCTTTGATGTCTCAATTAATCCTTCGGTCACGTCTCCCACACGCTGAGGTCTCCCTCCTCCCCACCTGACTGCCTCTATTTTGTGTACACATTGTTTACTACCTGGTGGGCCTGATGCCCTCAGCCATACCATACATAGAGCTTTTACGAGAATTATTTACGGTGACTACCATGGCATATGTCTCGTTTTACCGACCGCTTGGAATCGATGTGGATATCAAACCAGAAGGGGGCGCGTTTGAGGGTGACTGTTCTTGTGAAGTATACAAATCGACGATGTGTATAGTTATTTACTCACCCTCCTCCAGCTGGGGGGAAAAAGGACGAGTGGTGTGTCCTCTTGTGGAGAACGTTGTCTAAAGGGACTGGACACGGCGTATCTAAATGGAACACGTCTATGATTGGGTACAAGATGGTGCGAGCGATAACATGTGAACAGATTACTTACGAGTGAGTGGGCGAGGCAGTGTAAGGAACGGATGCAGTTAACAGGAGTGTAGGTAGGAGAGAGAGAGAGAGAGGGGAGGAAGGTGAACGATTAGGGGAGGATGGAAGGAAGGAAGGAAGGCAGATGTTGAAGGGCGAAGGAAGGGTGAGTGTTGAAGAGGCAAAGCTAATGCGGAGATTTCATGTTATCTTACCTTAAGGTTTCAGACATTCGAGCCGAATATAAGGATGATAAAGTAGTAAATCAGGCAAGTGTTCCATTTAATGGTGGGTAAGAGATTTAATGTGTAGATAAGAGGTTTCGTTATATGAATAAGGAGTTGAGTGTAGATAAGAGATATGGATAAGAAATTAAGGGAAACAAGATAAGAATTTCAGGGATTTAGGTATAAATTTTAGGTGAATAGGTAAGACATTAAGGTTGCTATATGTAAGAGGTTTGGATATAGGAGTGAAAGGTTAAGGTATATATAAGTTAGAAACTCAGGTACAGATTTCAAGGTTTATGGCCCACAAGTTAAGGGGTGTAGGTAAAAAGTTGACCTGGGAAGGTATCAAACATATTTCCAATCTGGGAAGAATGATTAAAGATATGATGAAGTAGGAACAATATAGTTGATATTACGACTATAAACAAAAAAGAGAGCCAGAATTATTTACTTAATAGCACGAATATAAATCTTGACAAAGACTAGAGGAGCGATTTAATTAATTATACGAATCTGTGTGTATATATAAAGTTAATATCTACACGTTGACGCTGGGGTAAGTACGTAAAATAAATATATGATCTGCAGATGTTCATAATTCTTGAAGACGATGCCAGAGGCGTGCAGCGGCAACAAACGTAATTAGAAACTGTATCAAGGGGTATCTGACGTAGGTAACTTTAGGAGACTGTCTGACGGTACGAAACTACGAAACTTGAGAGACGAGAAACAAACACAGTCTGTAGGAAGTTACCGTTGCTCCAGAATTGGCTGTAGCGAATGTAGGAGTGGGTTGGACTGAACCTGTGCCGAGTGTATATATATATATATATATATATATATATATATATATATATATATATATATATATATATATATATATATATTCCTGTGAGTCCACGGGGAAAATGAAACACGATAAGTTACCAAGTGCACTTTCGTGTAACAATCACATCATCAGGGGAGACACAAGAGAGAAATATATATATATATATATATATATATATATATATATATATATATATATATGTGTGTGTGTGTGTGCGTGTGTGTGTATATATATGTATATGTGTTTGTGTGTGTGTGTGTCTTTATACAAAGAAGAGGTCAGTGTAAAAGAATATCTTATAAGCATTCGCCTTGACGGATGTTTGGTACACACACACACACACACACACACACACACACACACACACACACACACACACACACACACACACACACACACACACACACACACACACACACACACACACACACCAATTCCAGTAATTGCCTCACGGTAAGAACTCGAAGAAACTTCAGCCTTTTGAATCGGGGATAAAGTCGTTTGTGAGCCTTCAGGTGAGAGAGAGAGAGAGAGAGAGAGAGAGAGAGAGAGAGAGAGAGAGAGAGAGAGAGAGAGAGAGAGAGAGAGGATAGTGTTGGGATTACAGAGAAGGCAAAAAAAAAAAGAGAGGGATTGGGGAGGGATTTGGAGAAGAACGAGTAAGGGGGAGAAAGTTGGCATCGGTGAATAGGTAAATGTAGAAGGTGAACAGATGGAGACAAGATAATGTAGAAGGAGGAATAGATGGAGACAAGATAATGTAGAAGGAGGAATAGATGGAGACAAGATAATGTAGAAGGTAAATGTTGAAGACGAGAAGCAGTTTATTTGTCAACATTCACTTAACATCGAACGCCATGTTTGTTTTTGTTATTCTTGTTGTTGTTCGACGCCCTGAGAGTATTTTCTTGACGTCAAACAAGAGATTATGAGGGTGTTCTTTGTTGCCCGACCAGCCATGCCCTGTGTGTGTGTGTGTGTGTGTGTGTGTGTGTGTGTGTGTGTGTGTGTGTGTGTGTGTGTGTGTGTGAAATAGATGGTGGGTTTGTGTGTTATAGGATACGTATTTGTCATATAGTTCATAATAATGCTGTCATTGATGACTATCTACTTCTGTCTTATTGACACTGTCTACCTCCTCTTCCGTCTACCTTAGGAGGTCGAATTAGGAGGTGCCTCTCTACTTACAAACCTCGGCTCGAAACCAGACTTTCTCCCCCGCTATACCCCCTTTTTTTTCCCCTCTCGTTGATCAATTCGTCTATTTGAAGCAGCGGCTCGCTCTCCCGTGCTGCACCTGGGGCCCTTCGTGTGCGCTTGCTGGTATTCATGAAGTGAGCACTTGACATGTTTGTCCTCCTGTTAAGCATCAGTTGTTCATCCCGCAATGTTCACCATGTTTGCTCCTTGTGAACTGAACATTTTATGGCCCCTTGGGTGTAGGATGTTAAGTTTTACTGTCATTTTAGTTATTGTATCTTTTGGTTTCTTAAATTTCTCTTTGGTTTTATGGTGCTGTGGTTTCGTGTGTGTGTGTGTGTGTGTGTGTGTGTGTGTGTGTGTGTGTGTGTGTGTGTATGTGGGGATGAGGGTTGTATGTACGCTGTGTATTTGTTCACACTGATGTTATATCTTTTCTATTGGTTGACAGGCATCCAAGTTGCATTTTATATTCCTGATTGTGTTACGTAGTTCAGTTTGTGATATATATCTGTTGGACGTCTGTTCACTGTACATAACATAGTAGATGGTATTTGTTCGCTCTACGTTATATAAGTGATGGCAGGGTGTCCAATATACGCAATATAATTGGTAGCAATATGTTCATTACACGTTGTATGATGAACATTACTGTGGTTTGGTTAATTAGCATATTTTCGTTAATATTTCTCGTGGTTTGGACATATATGTAAATCTATGATTAACATATAGCCCAATTGTCAACATTTTTTAAATGAATAACATCAAGAGTAACATGTGTTCAAATTATAACTTAAAATTGTTAGGGAAGTTCCCCGTGTGTTGAAACCATTTTGACAATAGGTTT
Organism: Panulirus ornatus; assembly: GCF_036320965.1. Taxonomy (NCBI): domain Eukaryota; kingdom Metazoa; phylum Arthropoda; class Malacostraca; order Decapoda; family Palinuridae; genus Panulirus; species Panulirus ornatus. The sequence goes on along the minus strand of NC_092237.1, from coordinate 58,572,710 downwards.
TTATTTTGCCTATTTGTTAATTAAATTTGTAAACCTCTGATACAGCAACGCTGTGTGTAGATTGTCAATTATATTACGCTTATCACTCGGAGCCAAAACCCATAAATACAACAGTGAATACTAAAACAAATGACTGATTGAACCAAAATAATAACTGAAAAAAAAAAGAAAAATAAGATATCTTAAACGTATTGAGCCATTGATGCAAAATATCATTAAATACAACTGAAGTTTGATAAGGATTCAGAACGGGTTTGGGAAACTTTCTGTTGCTTCGTAAAAAAAAAAAAGAAAACGAACTAAAGGACACATAGAAGTGTGGTAGATAGTGTAGAAGTGTGGTAGATAGTGTAGAAGTGTGGTAGATAGTGGTAGAAGTGTGGTAGATAGTGTAGAAGTGTGGTAGATAGTGGTAGAAGTGTGGTAGATAGTGTAGAAGTGTGGTAGATAGTGTAGAAGTGTGGTAGATAGTGTAGAAGTGTGGTAGATAGTGTAGAAGTGTGGTAGATAGTGTAGAAGTGTGGTAGATAGTGGTAGAAGTGTGGTAGATAGTGGTAGAAGTGTGGTAGATAGTGTAGAAGTGTGGTAGATAGTGGTAGAAGTGTGGTAGATAGTGTAGAAGTGTGGTAGATAGTGTAGAAGTGTGGTAGATAGTGTAGAAGTGTGGTAGATAGTGTAGAAGTGTGGTAGATAGTGTAGAAGTGTGGTAGATAGTGTAGAAGTGTGGTAGATAGTGTAGAAGTGTGGTAGATAGTGGTAGAAGTGTGGTAGATAGTGTAGAAGTGTGGTAGATAGTGTAGAAGTGTGGTAGATAGTGTAGAAGTGTGGTAGATAGTGTAGAAGTGTGGTAGATAGTGTAGAAGTGTGGTAGATAGTGTAGAAGTGTGGTAGATAGTGTAGAAGTGTGGTAGATAGTGTAGAAGTGTGGTAGATAGTGTAGAAGTGTGGTAGATAGTGGTAGAAGTGTGGTAGATTGTGGTAGAAGTGTGGTAGATAGTGGTAGAAGTGTGGTAGATAGTGTAGAAGTGTGGTAGATAGTGGTAGAAGTGTGGTAGATAGTGTAGAAGTGTGGTAGATAGTGGTAGAAGTGTGGTAGATAGTGTAGAAGTGTGGTAGATAGTGTAGAAGTGTGGTAGATAGTGTAGAAGTGTGGTAGATAGTGGTAGAAGTGTGGTAGATAGTGGTAGAAGTGTGGTAGATAGTGTAGAAGTGTGGTAGATAGTGTAGAAGTGTGGTAGATAGTGTAGAAGTGTGGTAGATAGTGTAGAAGTGTGGTAGATAGTGTAGAAGTGTGGTAGATAGTGTAGAAGTGTGGTAGATAGTGGTAGAAGTGTGGTAGATAGTGGTAGAAGTGTGGTAGATAGTGTAGAAGTGTGGTAGATAGTGTAGAAGTGTGGTAGATAGTGTAGAAGTGTGGTAGATAGTGTAGAAGTGTGGTAGATAGTGTAGAAGTGTGGTAGATAGTGTAGAAGTGTGGTAGATAGTGGTAGAAGTGTGGTAGATAGTGTAGAAGTGTGGTAGATAGTGTAGAAGTGTGGTAGATAGTGTAGAAGTGTGGTAGATAGTGTAGAAGTGTGGTAGATTGTGGTAGAAGTGTGGTAGATAGTGTAGAAGTGTGGTAGATAGTGTAGAAGTGTGGTAGATAGTGTAGAAGTGTGGTAGATAGTGTAGAAGTGTGGTAGATAGTGTAGAAGTGTGGTAGATAGTGTAGAAGTGTGGTAGATAGTGGTAGAAGTGTGGTAGATAGTGTAGAAGTGTGGTAGATTGTGGTAGAAGTGTGGTAGATAGTGTAGAAGTGTGGTAGATAGTGTAGAAGTGTGGTAGATAGTGTAGAAGTGTGGTAGATAGTGTAGAAGTGTGGTAGATAGTGGTAGAAGTGTGGTAGATAGTGTAGAAGTGTGGTAGATAGTGGTAGAAGTGTGGTAGATAGTGGTAGAAGTGTGGTAGATAGTGGTAGAAGTGTGGTAGATAGTGTAGAAGTGTGGTAGATAGTGTAGAAGTGTGGTAGATAGTGTAGAAGTGTGGTAGATAGTGTAGAAGTGTGGTAGATAGTGTAGAAGTGTGGTAGATAGTGTAGAAGTGTGGTAGATAGTGTAGAAGTGTGGTAGATAGTGTAGAAGTGTGGTAGATAGTGTAGAAGTGTGGTAGATAGTGGTAGAAGTGTGGTAGATAGTGTAGAAGTGTGGTAGATAGTGTAGAAGTGTGGTAGATAGTGTAGAAGTGTGGTAGATAGTGTAGAAGTGTGGTAGATAGTGTAGAAGTGTGGTAGATAGTGGTAGAAGTGTGGTAGATAGTGTAGAAGTGTGGTAGATTGTGGTAGAAGTGTGGTAGATAGTGTAGAAGTGTGGTAGATAGTGTAGAAGTGTGGTAGATAGTGTAGAAGTGTGGTAGATAGTGGTAGAAGTGTGGTAGATAGTGTAGAAGTGTGGTAGATAGTGTAGAAGTGTGGTAGATAGTGTAGAAGTGTGGTAGCATAGTGTATGAAAGTGTGGTAGACTCTAGAAGATATTTTGGCCCTGAAAGATGTAATAGCATGAATATATTTTTCTCAGAGTATAGACGATATTTTGGTTGACATATGATCGGGCAAAATTTCGCTACAGTCTAAAATATACGATTATTTTTCTTTAGTGTCTGTTCATGTTCTAATGCAATGGGCGAGTAAGATAATGAACACACGGAATAACATACTTCTAGTTTAATCCTATATTTGTTTTCTTTTTAGTTAGAGACGAAAAGGAATCGAACATCTTTTAACGCAATCTTACCTCATACAGATTCTCAGAGAGACCTAAGAATCATCTCTCTCTCTTCTCTCTCTCTCTCCCTCCCTCTCTCTCTCTCTCTCTCCTCTCTCTCTCTCTCCCTCCCTCTCTCTCTCTCTCCTCTCTCTCTCTCTCCCTCCCTCTCTCTCTCTCTCTCTATCTCTCTCTCTCTCTCTCCTCTCTCTCTCTCTCTTCTCTCTCTCTCTCTCTCTCTCTCTCTCTCTCTCTCTCTCTCTCTCTCTCTCTCTCTCCCTCCCTCTCTCTCTCTCCTTCCCTTTCCATCTCCTCTTCCACTCCCTCCCTCTCACCATAGGAATGTGTAAGTAGGACGGTTTAGGGTGACGGAGCGGCCATCTTCATCTCCCTCTCTCTCGCTCAGGATCTGTGGAATATTTTTTTTCCGATGTTTTGTAGCAGATATTTTGGGAGGTTCGAGTTTGTAGCATGTAGGTGATATTTTGGAAGGCTATGAATGTGGTAGACTCTAGAAGATATTTTGGCCCTGAAAGATGTTATAGCATGAATATATTTTTCTCAGAGTATAGACGATATTTTGGTTGACATATGATCGGGCAAAATTTCGCTACAAGTCTAAAATATACGATTATTTTTCTTTAGTGTCTGTTCATGTTCTAATGCAATGGGCGAGTAAGCATAATGAACACCACGGAATAACATACTTCTAGTTTAATCCTATATTTGTTTTCTTTTTAGTTAGAGACGAAAAGGAATCGAACATCTTTTAACGCAATCTTACCTCATACAGATTCTCAGAGAGACCTAAGAATCATCTCTCTCCTCTTCACTGTGACCTTTATCTCCTTTTCCTGTTCTACTGAGCTTTATCTCCTCATCTCTTAACGAGCTATCTCTTTCCTTCCTTCTTCTTCTTCCGTCTCTCTCTCTCTCTCTCTCTCCTGCGTCTTTTCCCGTCTTCATAAATATTTCCCAACACTTCAGCACAAGGGTCCTCCACAACACTAAACTTCATTAATTATTCCTCTTGTTATCTTTCGCTGTTATCTTGGGTTGAAAAGGTTACCATCCCTTTCATATCCCCCATGGTGGTTCCTAAATGGTTTCCGTTTGTTATCTCAGCTATTTTTCAAGTCTTCACATGCTGTTTGTGTTTACGTTGTGTGTTTATCTTTAATGTTGTACGTCTGATTTTCTTTTGAGATGTGCTGTGTGTGTGTGTGATGACATTTTCGTTATTTCTTTAATCTCCCTCGTCTCAAAAATCTCTCTCTTTTTTTTTTTAGGTCCCTTTATACAGTTCTTGTCACCTCCGGGTCAGTCCACACAGTCTCCTGCTCTCTCTCTCTCTCTCTCTCTCTCTCTCTCTCTCTCTCTCTCTCTCTCTCTCTCTCTCTCTCTCTCTCTCTCTCTCACACCTGTAAGACCCTCTCCCGCCTGTCGGTTGTGGGAGAGGCGTTGAATAACTGAACACGACCGTTGAAAATATGCTATTGTGGCGTTTGGGCGTTGGCGCCTTCTTTCCTAAGGGTCGTACGGTCATTACGAGGCAGTTTAGGCTCGCCTGTTTCACCCTCCCTCCAACACCACCACTCCACAAATTGTATGGAGTGTGAGGGAGATACTGGCTGGGGGATATGGGGGTGTGGTAGTGGTGGTGGAGGTGCTGTAGGCCAGGGGGATGGGTGGGGGAAGGGGTTATTTTAGAGGAAGTATTGGGTTTCATAATGTATTCAGTCTGATGGGAAACTGTTCGCGTGACCATGGGAGACTGTGGTAGATAGTGGTAGAAGTGTGGTAGATAGTGGTAGAAGTGTGGTAGATAGTGGTAGAAGTGTGGTAGATAGTGGTAGAAGTGTGGTAGATAGTGGTAGAAGTGTGGTAGATAGTGGTAGAAGTGTGGTAGATAGTGGTAGAAGTGTGGTAGATAGTGGTAGAAGTGTGGTAGATAGTGGTAGAAGTGTGGTAGATAGTGGTAGAAGTGTGGTAGATAGTGGTAGAAGTGTGGTAGATAGTGGTAGAAGTGTGGTAGATAGTGGTAGAAGTGTGGTAGATAGTGGTAGAAGTGTGGTAGATAGTGGTAGAAGTGTGGTAGATAGTGGTAGAAGTGTGGTAGATAGTGGTAGAAGCGGTGGTGTTGGTGGTTGTAATGGTGACGTTGGGAATGGTGGTAGTGATGGTGTATATATATATATATATATATATATATATATATATATATATATATATATATATATATATATATATATATGTGTTGGTTGTGGTAGAGGTGGTAGCGATGATGGTGGTGGTGGTGGTGTAAGGGACGCCGCGTTGTTCACGGTGAACTTCTTCATGGCATAAGGTGTTCATAACAACGGAGAACAGAAGAAGTAAGACTACGATCCTCCTACCCATGGTCTCGAGGTATCAAAACAGGCCAAGATCGCTTTACGTGAAGGTTCTCCACCCTGAATCACTTGGCGTATCCGAGACCAGTGATAATTCAACGCTCTTCTCTGGTGGTGGTGTTGGAGGTGGAGAGGGAGAGGAGGCAACAATGTATTGATCACCGACGGTTTGACGATTTTTCCCCAGATATCTCAGACGTCATGAGCAATGAGACTCGCGGCGAAGAGGCATCAAAGAAAGCAAGATTAATATCGGTGTCTTGGCGAGGAGGAGGAGGAGGAGGAGGAGGAGTGAGGAGGAGGAGGAAGAAGAAGGAGGGAGGAGGAAAGAAGAAGGAGGTGGTCACCACCGCTGCGTCAGTTCTTGCAATCTATCCTGAAGGAGCTGATATTGAAGACCTGTTAACGTTTTCTTTTACGCTTGCGGAACGACGACGGGAGAGCTCCCGGTGTGTGAGGAGACTTTCTAAGTCAAGCGAAGTTGTTTCTTCGGTAATTTCGCCCTCAGGAAGCACTCACAGGGGGATATATTGGATCCTGAAGATGCGGTCGAGAGGAGGACATATTGAAACCAGACGGAAGCACTCCAAACCACTGGACAATCTTGACAATACACAAGACTCCTAGTGGACACATCGTGTTGTGTGAGCAAAGAAAAACATTTTCAAGACAAATGAAGCGCTTGAAGCGTCGCAGGCGTTAAATACAACGCATTTATAGAATTATGGTGGTAGACGCACTTACTCAAGGTAATGCGCAAACACACCACACACATACACACACACACACACACACACACACACACACACTCTTGTCAGAGGCACTTTAACATGATAAACATTGACTTCTTGAGGGCCTTTGACTGTTACGGGCCATGGGCTCGTACCTCACAAAACAAGAGGTATGAGGCTAACGAGAGAAGCAGGTCACAACACAGGACAGAAAACAGGTCAGAACACAGGTCAGAACACAGGACGTGAGGCCTCAGCTGACAGTCATGATTTAACGCATGGAAAAATACTTGAATGGATAAACCCAGAGGAGTAAGTGGAAATAATCTTACAGGCTTCCAGAGTGTTTGTTGAGTCTTTGGAACATGTAGACTCAACCCATTACAAAGCACCGGTGAGAATGGGACACCTAAAAACCATCCTGTCTACATGTTTAAAACGAAGACCATCACAGAAACCTCCTCGAACGTATTTAAGAGTGAGTGGGACAACTCACCTCTGTGTATACCTAGCTAGGCTAGTCCATCCTCAAGTCACAGAATGCTGTATGCAGCGCGTACTAACGAACTAGATCAAGAAGAACTACGTATAAGGTACATTTGGCCACTGATGAGACAAAGACGAGCCCTTAAACCTACCCCTCCTCTCTCTTAACACTGCTAGAGTACAGGACGTATGTACTAAAGGCCATCAGTGCACTCACACTCAACACCATTCGCACACACTCCCTCACTCTGGAGGGAATATGCCCATCACAAATAAGTGTGTGTGTGTGTGTGTGTGTGTGTGTGTGTGTGTGTCTCCTCACGCTGAGCCAAAAGGCGAGAGCGGGGGCGTCTGTGTAATCAGCAGCTGTCATAAAACCCTGAGTTGCACTAAACAGTTGGTGATGACAGCGGGGCGTGCTATAAACTGTTTATGAAGCAGACTCCGTCCACTGCATCAGTAAACTGGGGAGGGTGACTTCAGTAGCCAGCCAGACAGCCAATGGACGTGTTAGCTGGCCTGGTCTTGCTGGAGGATCTTGGGTAGGAAAACTTATTTTCCCTTTTCAACTCGAGGTGACGTTGGTATAAAGAAATTTTGCAATAAAAGGAGAATCTGGGTCTTTTTCTAAAGACATCACTCCTTAGTAAACAAAAGTCTCTGTGATGACTTGGTTGGTAAAATAGCTTTATTTATATTCCTTTTGTTGGTATTCAACAAAAGCTTCACAAACGGAGTTGATGTCTGGTACATATATATCAGGTCGGATCAGAAAACACTGGCTCGTGTTTCACTCAACTGTCATCTGTTAGCATACAAATATTCCATGTTTATTGAGCCCCAGACAACCCCATGCTGGACAGGAGGTGCATTAAGGGCGTCTACGTAGGGACACGAAGCCTCGCTCTGTCACAGCTGATTATCACAACAGGAAATCTATCTATCGATATTCTATCAGATATCGATAGACAGAGAATCGTGGGGTATAACCTGGATTTTATAACTTATAAAACAACCCTTATTCTTAGAATCGTGGACTATAACCTGGATTTTATAACTTATAAAACAACCCTTAATTTTTTTGGTTTATCGTCTCAATCATTGATTAACCTCTCCTTCTACACGTCCTTCAGTGATTGTCGTGGTACAGAGATGACCAAGGCTGAGCGAAGGAACAAAGAGATGTGGAGGTCGGGAGACGTGAGATGTGGGGCTGGAATATCCTTTGAAAGCATCGTCAGGAGAGTTTATGGAAGGACCTGAGCAGTTGATGTTTAAACCCTATTGTAGTGTCCCGCTTGAGTAAAGAAGTGTTCAGTGGAGGATCACATGGTCGCCCTTGGATAGTGAGAGTGTATGGAGGGGTGGGTGGGTCTCTACCATTAGCAACTGAATGAGTTGATAAGAAATTATTCCGACGGTTAATGTACCTTGATGATGGTGGCCTTAATGACTCCTGGTAGTCTGTAAAGACACAGACAGTAAACCAAGCCAATTAATGGATTCTCCGGATTTCCAAAAATATCCAGGAGAAAATCAACAGAAAACGGAGAAGCGAAGGATCGAAGGATCTCTTTACGTCTTGCTTTCCAGCAGCTTCAACTTTATAGAGTGGTGTTCAGGTGTAGTCATTTCACTGTGAGCACCAGCTGGTACAAAGATGTTTGAGAGGGTCTAAAAGAAGAGAGAGAGAGAGAGAGAGAGAGAGAGAGAGAGAGAGAGAGAGAGAGAGAGAGAGAGAGAGAGAGAGAGAGAGAGAGGCACGCGTGGGGTAGGCGTTCCTCCCGTGTGTTCGATCCCCGCTAAGTCCTCTGTTTCTGTTAGTCACCATTCCATCAATACTTTCCAATTTAACCTTTGGTTATTAACCTTTAGAAAAGGGGGGGTAGAGAGAGAGAGAGAGAGAGAGAGAGAGAGAGAGAGAGAGAGAGAGAGAGAGAGAGAGAGAGAGAGAGAGAGGCCCTTTCTTTATCACAGTGCAGCGAATGAGGGACTTGTGGGGGGGGAGGTACGGCAGCTGGGAATGGGTGAGGGGGGTGTGTGAACACTCCTCCTCCTCCTCCTCCTCCTCCTCCTCCTCCTCCTCCTCCTCCTCCTCCTCCTCCTCCCTCCAGAAATCAATTGCCCTTTGTGTATATTAGGAAACTTTGGCATCAATCAATAGACCTCACCCAGGGGAAAATCAAGCCCAGAATGACAATATCCAGCCTTTTTATAGGATTTTAAATTAAAAAAGAAAGAGGTCTCCCCTGTACTCTTTCCCTGGAGGTAAAAACTGGTGTTTCTTTGATGTCAGTCGAATGGAATATTCTGGAGTGATGTATTTTTATCCAAAAATACTCAAGTGAATTCTATTTATGACTGAGAGTCTTTTGGTGCGTTTGGAACTTGTTTAGCAATTATTTGATGTCTTATTTTTAGCCATGTTGTTACCAAAGTGACCTGTGAAACAATTACTTAATGTTTGCTGTGTTGCACGTTCGTAAGTGCCATAATAATCTATTAGATTCGTAGATTCGTAAGACACGGACAGATTGCTCTGCCATTAATCATTACCAGGGAAGAAGCGAAGATCTCACGAACCTTTGATCTGTCTGGGATACAGGAAGTAGTATATAAAAGAGCATGTAGGGAAGGAAAGAGAGGGAGATATCTGAGACCCCCTTCACTCCCCACAGCTCCCCACCTCACTCCCTCGTCTGTAGAGAGTTCCTCTACCTCTCCCTGGTCTACATGGGGAAGATGGGTGATGAACATAGTGTAAAGTGCAAATGAAATGAAATAATCATGATCCTTAGCTTCATACTCCAGACGTATACCTGACTATGGTTTTGGAGGTTCCTCTCTACCCAGACACTTCACTCTCTGGACCTTGTATACAGGGCACTACGTCTTTGCCCCTGTGTGCGTATACACACACACCCTAGCTTAAGCTAGCTCCCCATTTATTGACCAACCCCGAGGAGTGGATGAACACCTAGATTGGGGACGGGTCGACAGCCATATGTGTGTGTGTGTGTGTGTGTGTGTGTGTGTGTGTGTGTGTGTTTCATGTTTTTTTTGTCTGTCTGTAACATTTGAGGGGTAAAATTGAGACATTGCTTAGTCCATTAGCAAACACCATGAACTTTAGAAGAATTCAGAAATAGGCAAAAATGCCTACCAGCTTGGATGTGGTGGTTACGTAGGTGTACAAGCAGCGTTCTCCACCAGCCTGGTTGAGCAGGGTAACAACATGACAGGTGAGTGTCAGACCCAGCTGTGGGGGCAGAAGACCCTCGGAAACCATCGTAAAGTATACGTAAGGTAAGGTAAGGTAAGGTCCCAGACCCAGCTGTGGGGGCAGAGACCTCGACACCATCACAAGTATAAGTAAACAAGATAAGAAAAAGTAAGGCTAATATTATAGAAAGCATCTGCTAGAAATGATATTCCTTTATCCAAGAATAGGATTAATTACCTAAATTTATTAATTCACATTAGCAAATTAGACCTGGGCAGATTTGATGACTTTCGCGTAAGGCTGATGATAAAAAGAACCTCCCACTCACCCATCTTGTACTACAAGGGGGTAGATTAGGTCCATTGGGGTCCCGAGAGGGTGCTGCTACCTCCTTGCCTCACCTCCTACGGGAGCCTGGCCTATCCCTCTCTGGCTGCTGAAGACGTATCGAAGTTTTGCCACTCTGGGGCGGAGGGAAGTGGAGGGAGGAGGGAGGGAAGGGAATGTGGTGTGGGTGAGGAGAGGGGGGAGGGAGGAGAGAGAGAGAGGGAAGGAATTGAATGGGTTGTGGTGGTGGAGGAGGGAAGGAAGGGAATGGCGTGTCGAGGAAGAAGGGGGAGGAGCACTAAGAGAGAGAGAGAGAGAGAGAGAGAGAGAGAGAGAGAGAGAGAGAGAGAGAGAGAGAGAGAGGGAGAGAGAGAGAGAGACGTGAACAGTCGTATGGGAAAAAGGTTATAGTAGATTTATCATCAGCGATCATCGATCGTTGTTCGAAAGAACAGCATGACCTGTTCGATGATGGGTAACGACTCGTCCTGCAGCATTACCTTTGCTGGTTAACCAACAACGACTGCATCCACCACTCCAGCGCTGGTGATATTTTTCGTATTTATGGTCGAATCTCGTACGTAACTGGCGTCTGGTTGAGGGTTCAGTAATACTGAGGTAAATTTAACTATTTTCTGATGGATTTTGATTGTTGGAAATCGTACCTTCCTTGAGCTCAGTCGAAGTGTCCTTCCGTTTGTATGTTCTGGTAGATTTATTCCACGTTATTTTATTTTTTGCAGCTGATGTTAAAACATCTCGTCAATCATAGGTGGAATAATGTGTGTATTACACTATTCATTCTAAACTACATACATTTATTGTGAGTTGTTATCTGCCATGTGTATCGCCCGAATTAGAGCTTGACAAATCCATCCTGAACTAGAGTTACCAACCTGGGTTATACCTCCTACTCCTCCTCCTCCTCCTCCTCCTCCTCCTCCTCTTCCTCCTCCTCCTCCTCCTCCTCCTCCTCCTCCTCCTCCTCCTCCTCTCCTACTCTTCCGGCGTACAGTTATTAAAAGCTGAGTTGTTGACGAGGAATTATAGAAACCAATATACGGTAGAGGATTGGCCCGCCCTCCCTCTCTCTCCCTCTCCACCCGCACGCGTAGGGGCGCCTCGAGCTGTGAATATTGCATCGAGGGGGGGAGCGGTAGTGGGTGGAGGAGGAGGAGGAGGAGGAGGCCGTGAACGTCTACAGGGTGCCTGGTAGGAGGGGGTTCTTACGACCCATCTATTGGGGGAAGAACCTGGCTTTGAAGTAGGGAGGATTGGGGGGGAAAGAAGGAGGGAGGGAGGTAGGGTCGTTAAGGGATTGTGGGACGGGGGAAGGACGGGTGTGAATATAGGTTAAAGGGGGAGGGGGGGAAGAAGAGGATGATGTCTCTATTTAAGTGATGAGGCTTGTGGGGGGTCGGGGGGGAAAGCGGGTGATGGGAGGGAAAAGATTAAGAGGAGGATGGGTGGATGTTTGGAGGAACTGGGGGATGAATTCGTCTCGTAAGTGGAAGGAAAAGGGAGCGTCTGTGAGTGGTAGAGAATGTCTTTGTACACAGGGAAGTGGTGTGCATCAAGGTGTGGTAGGGAAGGTCTTGTCTTTCTCAGAGCGCGGGTCATTTCTAAATGGATGGGTCGCTTTCTACAGGAGAAAGTCCAGCTTCTGTCGGTGTGGTATTGTCTACAGGGCACATTAGAATCTACAGGTTTGTGATGTTATCTGCAGCGTAGACCATCATCTACAGGTTGTGAATCTTTCTACAGGGATGGACCAACGTCTACGGTTGTGGTGCTGTCTACAGAATAGACCAGTATATACAGGTTGTGACTATCTACAAAGGGGTGACCAACATTTATACAGGATGTGATGCAAGTCTACAGGAGGAAATCCACATCTACAGGTGTGGTAATCTCTACAGGAGGAGACACCAATATACAGTCTTAACGTTCTCTACTGGGGTAGACCCTGCATCTACATTACCCATAGTGGAAAACCAAAATCTACAGCTGTGACGCTCTCTCTATATATATGGGAACGCCAACATCGGTAAGGTTGGGGATACTGTAGGGAAAACAACGTTGAAAACCGGTATATTTTCATGAGCTCGTCGTCCATCATTCTCAGCCCCTGTCTCTCAATTGTAATAGTCTGCCACATGGAGACAGAAGGGAGAACCTTGGGAGTTGGGGTGTTAAAGAGTAGCTGGTTTTCCATCTCCAAATCATCCCACAGACAACAAGGGGACACCCCTTCCCTCCTCGTCGTCGTCGTCCTCCAACGGCCACTACCAGGGGAAAATTTCACGCGTCGAGACGCCTCTATCCTCCAAGATCCCATCTCCCTTCTCCCCGTCCCGTCCCTGGTGTGGGAAGAGGCGCCAAATATTTCGTTCCTGGGGCATCCGGGTGTGAAGGAACTTGGACACGGGTGGGGGAACTGGCGGAAGATCTTCGGCCGCTGCATAGCTTCTGCTCGCCTCTTGCACCTTCAGGGCTGAGCGCCAGCGGTGGCCAAGATCGTCACTGATCCTTTGGGAAGATCTGCGATGCTTTATAGATAACACGACCCGATGCTCTTTTGTTTTCTTGAAGCTGCTGGGGTGGTGAAGGCTGACGATACTTTCTGAAATGTTCATCTCGTCCAAAGTTCTTTAACTTGAGGGAGTCAAGAGCGAACGAAAAAGTTGTAATTATTAAACCGGCTCGTAAAAGCGAGAGCTGCTGGATAAAAGTTGTAGCTTTATATGAAGCACCAACCACTAAGGGCGCCTTGGTATAAACTCTCAGGGCAGTTCCTGCTGGAGTAATCACTAAGGGCTCCTTTGTTGACCCCAGGGCAGATCCTGCTATAGAAACCACTAAGGAGACATCTACATATAGGTAAACGACGCTGTTATACTCTCAGGGTAGACGATAAGGATAAGAACTGTAGCTGCGAGAGACGTATTGACTTACCTTTCATGTAAAGGACGAGTAAACTTGGGAAATATGATCAAAACATTCACCCAAAGAACGCTCATTGTACAAACATGAAATGGTATTCACCGGGTACGTCCTGCCAAAACGTAAACAGTGTCTTTTACCAAATTTTCTTTCTCGTGTCGCATTTTAAAAGTATGTTTCCTTCTGGCTTGTTTGGCAGAGCCTTGACTTCAAGGTACTATCTTTATGATCACAAGTTGTCATAAATACAGAGAGATAAATGATCTTGGAACTTCCTGATACCCCAACACTATTCAACGCGTTGCCAGCGGACATCAGAAACACAATGGGGTGCACAAGGGTGATATTGAAGAAGACTGTGGATCTAGTATTTACGATATGTACCAGGCCTTTTTACGTGATAGGTACGTGTGGCTTGCGGGCCTCGGCCTTCAACAGCCTGGTCGAACAAAGTCCCAGCCTGGCAGCTTGGATTCAGCCAGAGTTATAGGGGTTAAAAGACCTCTGAAACCTATGCCAGATCAACGCCAAGTCTTACAGACTTTTTGAAAGCCTTTTTGCCTTTAAGACTCGGGTCTGCAAGCCCCCTATGGAGGTGTAACAGATTTCCTTCTACTTAGAACTATATTTTACCTATATCAAGGATAGCTATGGGCAAGCTTCTACCTTAAGAAAATCGGCTGTTACTAAATCAAGATGGAGTTGAGGTTAGTATATGTGGCGGTGAGAGATGGGGGATGCGAACAGCTGCTGTGTAGACGGTTTTGCGACAGCTGTAGCGGCTCGGAGGGATGGCAAGAAGGGGTGTGAATAGGTGAAGTGTGGTCCTAAACAGGTGTCGCTTGGCCTGAGTGAGGTGACCCCACAAGGTAGGGTAAAAGAAAGTATAATTTCTGTTCCCATCTTTAAGGGCCAAATATGTGTACAGTGTGAGGTGTATGGTCGTAGTATTATCTTGAACACCTGAAGAAGGGTTGTTCAAAATTGTTTCCATCAGTGGTTTATAACATGACGTTGAAGGCTTTAATGACCCTTAGGATTCGATAGGCCTAGAGCCCATTTAAATAACCATACTGCTACCCTCATTGTCACAAATATACTCGCTATTTTTTCCCTTTTTATCCCCCCTTTACCTAATCGTCATATTCTTCGTCCTTCCTTC
>NC_092237.1:58553707-58556207 GCF_036320965.1 Panulirus ornatus | reverse complement strand
TGTGGGGTTTTCCTGAGAGAGAGAGAGAGAGAGAGAGAGAGAGAGAGAGAGAGAGAGAGAGAGAGAGAGAGAGAGAAAAGAGAGTTTCTGTTTGTCTGTCTTAAGAACATGTCTTTTTTTGGTCACTGTATATTCTTAAGTTCATCATGATTCCCTTTTCAAACTCTTGTCTGATGTCCCCCCCCCCCCTCCCTCCTCCTCTATCTCCTCTCTACCATCCATAATAAACACACTCTCCCTCCTTCCCTACCTCTCTCCCTCTTCCTCGTCCTCCCTCCCTACTCCTCCTTCCCTATAAAGCAACAACGCGAACATAGTACGGAGGAACAAGACAGGAAACTGTATATCCATATATTTTTTCCTCTCCTTCGAGAACGATTACAAAAAAATCCCAAAAAGGGAAATCCAGAAATGAATAGGCCTCTGGGAAGATAGAAAGTGGGTTCGTTCGACCCCCAAGTACGTTGGTGCGAGTAAGAGAAGGAATAAATAATATAAAAAAAAAAAACCACGAAAGTAATGACCCTTTCTTTTTGTCACCCTTCTCTACCCTCTCTTTATTTCCGGTTTGTAACACAGCCGAGACGCAGACGATTGTAGCCCTTGTGGGGGAGAGAGAGAGAGAGAGAGAGAGAGGGCCTGGAGGAAGTGTAGGCAGTTCCCCTTCCTGGGCAGTGATTGTACCATGTTTCTTATGGATGTCAACTCGTGCGGCCTAGTGTTGGTCTGTTTTCCAGAGGTGGGGAAGGTCTCCTTGCAGGCCCTCTTCGACGCGGAGGTCTTTGTATACGACTGCTGTTGACTGTGGCCATAGGCAAGACACGTGTTTTCTATTACTCCCTCTTGGTTTTGGGCGATGGTGAAGGTGTAGATGATGGAGAGAAGAGAAAGGAGATTGTGAGTCACTGAAACAGATTTAGAGAAACTCGAAGAAACGACAACAAAACAGGAGAACGACACACAGAGGCTCAGAAGGTCTCTGGGACGACCATTTCTCCTCCTCCTCCTCCTCCTCCTGCGTGCCGGGTTGGGCCGGGAGGAAGGCTAGCTGCTCCTCCGGCCTCGCTAGTCCCCATAAAACATGTCGCGTCCAGGGGTAAACGAAGCAGAGGGATGAGCAGATCCGAGGCGGAAAGAAAATGGTTCGGACGAGACGAACTGCCCTTGTGTTGAACCCACGTATTTTCGCTGTGGGTTTACAGCCCTGATTTGTGATTTCATTTGCCGGCTTCTAAACTACGCTGGTCAGTTGCTGTGCTCAGTAAAGAGCAGAAGGAGTTTAAGAGCGGCTAAATCTGGATTACGAAGCACAATACGAACCTGACTCGAGTTTGTGCACACCAATTATTTTATGAAAAGAACCGTTGACTCTTTGAGCTCGTCTAAGAAAATATAATTCAACATTCTTGATGTAGATTTTATTTTCATTTTTGCCATTGAACAAAAAATAAAAGATAAACGTAGTGGATCAAATGAAGTTCAGGCTTCGATTCCCTTCCTTGAGTTTAACTGGAATGGTTTGTCTTTAGGGTTAAGGAAAAGGATCGTCTGTTGCTTCCTGCTGACCTTTCGGGACGTTCCAGGCCGAGAGAGCCTGGAAGAAGGATCAGGGCAGAGGAAGGAAGGCCCCCGACGAAAGGGCAAATGATACACCAGACATTTTTAACTCTAGGGTATAATGATCGTCCATTGATGATCTTTTAAATATTAGATATATTGATCTATACCATCGCATGAAGAGCTAGAACGTGATTTATACTGACCGCAAAGAATGGCGTTGCTCTTCGTCAGTCCGGTGGGGAATCGTACAGCAAGGCACCGAGGGAGGGGAGGCGAGGCTTTCCCAGGAACCTTCCCACCACGGTCATGATGGATCTGTCAGGGCCTGACTCCCACGGGAGTTCTTCCACGGAACAACACTCTTCCAGTCCTCCTCCAGAAGGGCAGTCTCAGGATTCCTCAATTCCTTCGGGAGTTCCTACATGTGTCAACACTCTCTCTCTCACTCTCCATGTCTCCTTCAGGAGAGTAAAGATTCAGGACTTCCCAAGGACTTCCTGCAAGTAATATAACACTCGTTTAGGATGGTAGAGTATGAGCAGTGTCTCATGACACATCTACAAGGAACATCACGTTTTCAGCCCTCCTCCAGCAGAGAAGCTGGACTTCCCCGGTAGAGGGACCCCCTCCATATCTCAACACTCACTCCTTCAGGAAGGTGGGGATTCAAGGACTACCCAAGGAGCGCCTGTGTATCACAACGATCCAAAGACTTCTCTCCGTCAGGAGGCGGGAAAGAAAACACTCACCGCTGGACGGGGCCTTAGACTGAACCATCATGGATCTAAGATCTTTTCAAACTATTAACGTAAGATGATCATCCTGATACAATACTATATTTCTAACTGAAGAATTTCCATTTCAAGATGAATTTGATTTTGTCTCGTTTAGGTTTACTGTATCGACTAACCTTATAGAAACATAGTTGTGTCAAATCTCT
>NC_092237.1:58523707-58551207 GCF_036320965.1 Panulirus ornatus | reverse complement strand
TGTGTTGGTGGGTTTTAGCAGCATCTGGCATCACGTGATTATCTCCCTCTCTCACCACCAGGGGCCTGGGAGAGGAGGGAGTGCTGAAGTACTCTTGGGGAGAGCCTTATTGCTAGATTTTAAGGGGGGGATGGGGGAGAGGAGAGTGTGGTAGTGAGAGCGGGGAGAGTAGTGTCTTGTGGAAGATGTGTGTTGGGGTGATTAGTGTTTTGTTAAGGATATGTGTTGGGGAGAGTAGAGGGACGGTGAGGGGATGTGTGTTGGGGAGAGTAGAGGGACGGTGAGGGGATGTGTGTTGGGGAGAGTAGAGGGAAGGTGAGGGGATGTGTGTGTTGGGGAGAGTAGAGGGAAGGTGAGGGGATGTGTGTTGGGGAGGAGTAGGGGGTGATGTGGGAATGTGTTGGGGAGAGCAGTATTAGACCTGTAGTCAATTATGACCTGGAATAACTAGACCAGGAGAAGCAGATGACCTGTCATCAGGGGTATGACCTGGAGTAATGAAGGAAGCTGCACTTAACTTCTCTCTCCACTCAACAGGTCTTCCTTCGCGTCACATGGCACTCCAAAATATCATAATTTTCACCTCGATCTTGATAACCCGCCCGAGGCCATTACAGGGGGGCATAGCGGCATCCAAAGGCAAAGAGACATCCTCTGTATGTAGGAACAGAGGATTTGTCCTGTTCTGCAGCTCCATCACACACACGCACACACACACACACACACACACACACACACACACACACACACACACACACACACACACACACACCAGCTGGGGCTGATGGCAGACGCACCCAGGACTGAGAGAGATCGGTAGAATGAGAAAAAAAACAACTATTGAGGCCTACGTCTTACACCCTCCTCAGTCATAACCTAGATAAACAGAGACCCCGAAGTCAAAACATGTCCATACTCGTTTTCTACCACGTAAACAAATGGGATGTGGTTGGGTGCTTTGGACCGGTGTGTGTGTGTGTGTGTGTGTGTGTGTGTGTGTGTGTGTGTAGAGGGGGTGAAGGGGGGAGTAACGCCTTGTTAAGAGATCACGTGTGTGTGGGGTTTTTTTTTCCTGGTCTCGAAGGAATATAGATAACCTGAGGGAAGTAGTAATCCATTGGCACCCGATGGGCCCAGTAAGAAAAAGAAAAAATTGGTCAGAACAATTAGGTTCGGTTTTATGTGACATTTTGAGTGAAACTGATTTTGTGAGACAGACTACAGACAGACAGACTCACTCTCTCTCTCTCTCTCTCTCTCTCTCTCTCTCTCTCTCTCTCTCTCTCTCTCTCTCTCTCTGATGTACGCCACCCCTGAAAATAGAAAAGTACCCCCTCCCTCTGGTGCCCCCCACACATACACACACACACACACACACACACACACACACACACACACATGAAAATTGCAGATGTACATTACTGTTCCACTTAATATAAATTGGCCCCCATTACCGCGCCATCAGAGAGTGGCTGCGTTTATATATAGAAAACTGAAAGAACAACCACAACTCACAGGTGTGAACTATTCCATTATCAACAATTTCAACTTGTTAACAGTGAACAATTCCAGCTTGTTAATATTATTTTCTTTTTTTTTCAACAATGACCACTTGTTAAATACCACTTGTTAAATATTCGTTTATGGAAAGTGCGTTTTGACTGGATGACTCCACTGGGATTGTAGCGGAGAAACTCAGCCCCGACTGTAATGCAAATAACACTGAAAGAATTACAAATGGGATGTCCTTTCCATTACAAGCTTCCGTAATTACTGGTACAGGTGGGAAGATAAATATTTACTCGTACGAAGGGGATGGGGATGAGGGAGGTGGTGTGGGTGTGGTGGTTTCAAGGGAGATGGGAGAGTGGTGTGGGGTTGAGGGGGGGGGGGGTGAGAACTGTGAGTTTGTTGTTGGGAATATCGACCGTATTCTCTTTAGGGATAATAGGGGTCTAAAGTGTGTGTTTGGTAAGGGGGAAGGGAGGAGAATTTGGAGTGAGGAGGGAAAGAGAGCGTTGAGGGAGAAGGGGAGTTACGCCTTATCTTGACGTATACCTTAACGATGATTTCGGAGGTCTTCTTTCTATTCCCCACTTTACAGCTGGATCTTTGGATCTTGCCTTTCCTTACGTAATACCATACGATGGTGTCTTTGAAGGCCCATCAAACGAGAAGAGAGAGAGAGAGAGAGAGAGAGAGAGAGAGAGAGAGAGAGAGAGAGAGATTAAGAACAATGCCGCCACAATTATAAGCAATGAGCTCAGCTGAATATGTGATGAGAGGAAGTCTTGTGTTTATAATGTTTGCAAAGTGCTTATGGAAATCTCATTATAGAACTCAGGTAAGTTAGGGGACCAGCCACCACGGGCGATGGGAGGCTAGAGGAACCATCAGCAGTCCTGGTTTAAGAATACTCCTGTTTAAGGCGATCTTCCTGTTGGTGTTGTACAGTAAACGTGGGTTTGTTGGGGTGTTTAAGATGACTGGTGTACAACTGTGGGAGGGAGGGAGGTGTGTAAGGGGGTAGGTGATGGTGTACAGTGGTCGTTAGATAGTGAGCAGTGGTTGTGGTATATTCATAGTGAGGAATGTTGGTGTGGAATAGTCATGGTGAATAGTAATGGTTGTGTGATAGTGGTGTGGTCTGTCACACTTAAGGGTGAGGTGAATGTTCACACCCTCGTACTTAACGCTCCAGGGTCGTGTGTGTGTGTGTGTGTGTGTGTGTGGGCGAAAAAGTCAGACTTACTACCTGAAGACGTGGAACCTCTTCTTCTCACAGTGTTCTTCTGTTCACAGACTCTGACTGAAATCCTTTACCCTGTGTGTATCAAGACATTAAGATGCTTTAAAACTAAAACTTAAAACTTAAGAGTTTGGCTCAAGAGCGCCACCCTGGGATGAGTTCAAGGGAACAGGTGACTCAGCTTACAAACTCCTGGAAACAAAAACTTTTTTTTCTCTCTACCTCGAGTCGCAGTAGAGAGCTGGAAAGTGAGCATCGCTTCTGGGGAGCACATTCGAAAATACAGAACAAATGCCCTTTTGTCTCTCCTTTAGAAACCCCCCTCAAAGACTTCTAGGAGGTGAGAGGGTCGTTGGCAGAGACCATCCAGAGAGAGAGAGAGAGAGACCTTACCCCCTCCTACCCTACCCCAACTCCCCCCGTGCCTTCCTTTCAGGCCCAGGGTCTTTTCAGAACTTCAAAGACCTTCTGGTACCCCCTTCAGACGGTGCCTCCCACAGAATCTATCTATACCCCTTTAGAACTTCACCCCTTATTGAACCTTTCTCTTTTTCTTCTTTCTTTCTTTTTTTTTCTTCTTCTTCTTCTTCTTCTTCTTCTTCTTCTTCTTCTTCTTCTTTGAGCCCGGACGCCACAGACCCTCCTGTCAGCAGCAGGGGAGGGCAGAGTCCTTGGCACACGACAGGTCGAGGGTTGTGCTGTTTAAAGTGACGCCCATAAATCAACTCTCCATGTCGCCCGACACACACACACACACACACACACACACACACACACACACACACACACACAGCTGCTGGCCAGGCTTCTGTCATTAAGTAGTTGACAGCTCGTTTGCTTAATGATCTGATGATGACTTGCGAACCTATGGCTTGTTTGCAGTGCTTGGCGGAGAGAGAGAGAGAGTGAGAGAGAGAGAGAGAGAGAGAGAGAGAGAGAGAGAGAGAGAGAGAGAGAGAGAGAGAGAGAGAGAGAGAGATGTTCCGATCTGTGGGGGTGTCTTCTTTTACATCGTCCGGAGCGTGTGGGAGTGTCGCCCTTGTATCTATGGTAATTTGTACGTGCGTTGACACGGGCATGAAAAAGAAAGGGGGAAGGAAAAAAAGTAGATACGTTTTGTACACATCACGTTTTCTTTCCTGACAAAGACTAGGAGTACAAAGGGTTCGTTGTCTCTTCTCCTCCTGCTTCATCTTGGAAACGAATCTCAATGACATTGTTGTGTTTTACGGGACCTTTAGTAAGTGTGTGTGTGTGTGTGTGTGTGTGTGTGTGTGTGTGTGTGCGTGTGTGTGTGTGTGTGTGTCACGAGGAAAGTGTTCAGCACCACTGTTGCCCTAAATATTATACATATATACAATGTCTTTACTCCTATGTGTGTGTGTGTGTGTGTGTGTGTGTGTGTGTGTGTGGGTGTATGTGTTGGGGGTATGTGGTATGTTCCTTTCTTATCCCACGTCTCTTGTCATGGGCCATACACTTCTTTGCTTTGGCTCGACTCATGTGTTTGCGTACACCCCCAAGGGGCGTTGTGGGGGGCTGCTGGTTGCCCCGCGGGGCGTCGTTGTGAGGTTGGGGTGGGTGTGGTATATAACCTTTGTGTACCCCAGGTTGAACAGTTTTCCATAATATCAAGAGTAAACCCAAACTCCTCTTTTTGACTTATCTAATCTTTATTTTCGTTTAGATTTATATATTTTTATGATTAATGTAAGAGTAGAATATTAGTGTAACTTGAAGTAATTCTTTAAGTTAATATTTGTAGAAGCCTAAATTATTTTTGAATTCTATACTGGTAAACCTTATCTGATACAGTATTGGTTTACAGGTAAACCTTAACTGATTGTGTATTGGTTTACAGGTAAACCTTATCTGATAGAGTATTGGTTTACAGGTAAACCTTATCTGATACAGTATTGGTTTACAGGTAAACCTTATTTGATACAGTATTGGTTTACAGGTAAACCTTATCTGATACAGTATTGGTTTACAGACTCTTTTTCTTATTCTGTAACACGTAAAAGAAATTCGTGATTTTGAGACGTGGTATCGAAGGCTGGGCATAATAATGGATAAAAAATAAAGAGGTCGTGCGATAACCATGAAATTTTGACCAAGTCATAATTTGTGCCTCGTTTGCCTTAAGGGATAACGGGTCGTAATCGTTTAGTGCTTCATTTATGTGCAGTACTGACGTAAGTGATCGTTGCTAGCAGGAGTAGGGGTGTAAGGATGGGGTAGGGAGGCGAGGAGGAAAAGGAGGCTGAAAGGAGGAAGAGGTCGTAAGTCCCAGAGACGGTAGACGTTGGCGGAGAAGGAAGAAGAAGAAGAGGAAGAAGAAGAAGAAGAAGAAGAAGAAGAAGATGAAGATGATGATGAAGATGAAGAAGATGAAGAAGAAGAAGAAGAAGAGGAAGAGGATGATGAGGAAATCCAAAGGCCAGAGAGGGGTTTATATGAGGTTTGTTGGAAAAGGGAAATGAAAAGGTGTTAGAAAAGGGGGGAAGAAGGAATGGGTCCTAGATTTTAGAGGGGGGAGAGGGTGGTAGACGAAGGAAGAGAGAGAGAGAGAGAGAGAGAGAGAGAGAGAGAGAGAGAGAGAGAGAGAGAGAGAGAGAGAGAGTATTGACGAAGAGGGATAGATAGTGGAGTGGAAGGAGGAGGTATGAGTTGATGCTGGGGAAAGTAGGGGTGACGAAGATATGGTGAACCATAGCTGATGGTGAGGGTGAGGGAGAGGATATGAAATTTCTAATTAATGGTGAAAGTTACGTTGTAATTACACGTGTACATTTATCTGTACATTGCAGTACAAAGACATCAGTCACGAGCACTGTTTGTGTGTGTGTGTGTGTGTGTGTGTGTGTGTGTGTGTGTGTGTATCATTTTACGTCAGGTACTCGCTCATCGACCAACCCCCAATGGGAGAGAGAACAGCTGGGTTGCTGGCGGTCAGCCGGCTACCCCACGTCCCCTCGGGCCTCGAACCAAGGTCTAAGTGAGTCATATGTAGAATGTCTTGAACCCTGATCCGTAATCTAAGATCAGTAAGGAGTCGTTGTCTTCACTGAGTCATGAATCCAAAAATGTTTTAACGAAGATTTGAATCCTGCGCGGATGGTCTTAGGAGTAGAGCAAGTGTCGAGGGGGTTTGATGAGTGCTGTGCTGAAAGTCTTTCTCTGATGAGGCACTGTTTCTGAAGCCACACTTCATGAGGGAACGCCACTGGTCGTGGGAAACTGACTTACCTGGTCGTGGAGAGATCAAAACAAGGAAGGTCTTTTCGTGTGGTGAACCGAGAGGTAATTATGAACACGTGGGGTTTATTATGAAGAGACAACACTTAGCCCTCACGACCGATCGTGAGATGAAGGTCCTTGTCAGGCCGTGGTCGTCCTTGCGAGTGTCCATTCCTCTTCATCCGTCAACACCATCATTATCCCATCAGTGAGGAAGAGGTCAGCCTCATATCCATCGATAACCCTCCCTCTTTCTTGTGTGTCTTGCCATCTACTTACTTACTTACGGCCCGACACCACTGGGATCCGCGTGTCTGTACTTTTTACCTGTGCCATCACACTACTTCTCCTCCTCCTCCTCCTTCCCCCCGCACCACTCTCTTCCTCCTCCCTCCCCCGCACCACTCTTCCTCTTCCTTTTTCTTTACGGCACGTTCTTCTTCTTCTTCTTCTTCTTCTTCTTCTTCTTCTTCTTCTTCTTCTTCTTCTTCTTCTTCACATCCCTTGCCTTCCACCTGCCCATTATCCTCTACCCCTCCAACACACCTCTCTAACCCCCTCTCCATCCACCTAGGTACCCTCCTGCCCCAAACCTCCAACTCTCTCTCTCTCTCTCTCTCTCTCTCTCTCTCTCTCTCTCTCTCTCTCTCTCTCGGTGGGTGCTCGCCAGCCACATGTCAAACAAGCCTTGGCCAAGTTAGCCTCTCGCCCCCTCACTTTACCATTCTCTCAGCGGTGCGCGAAATTATATAAGCCAGTGTATCCAAGACCTGGCCAGATGGTTCACTCTCGCCCCACCAGCTGCCGCCAAACCGTTTGGCCTCAAGAAATAGACAACTCGTCGTCTTTCTCTCTCTTTCTCTTCTCTTCCCTTTTTATATCGGCGTAGTCAACTGGTAGAGCTAGAAGTGCATTAGTATCTTTTATGATTTTATTCGATGTTATTTTCGGTACCTGAGTCACCGTGGTAACGTTCGCTGGGGATTATGATCGCCAGACCGTTCAGGAACATCTCTGAGCGCAAGGTTGTAGTAAACCACCAGACATACGTTAGGCAAACGTACTTATGTGTCTCTTTCCTTCTGGTACATTGCCTCGTCTTCTCTCTTCCTCGTAGAGCAGCTCGTAAGATTATCTTCTCCCTCGTAAGATCCTGATTTAGGGATCTGGTGTCAGTATATATACGTTGGTACTTTAAAAAAAGAATCTTACTTTGGACGCCATTCGTTGGAAGTTGATTAGCTGACAGAAACGGGTCACAGGATGATGATTGTCTGATGAGCAAGAGTTGCTGTGTGATGATTGGTTGATGCTCATTAGTGTGTGGGTGATGATGATTGGCTGATGCGCTGCACGTGTTCGGTGGCCGGTGATTGGCTGACGGATGTGAGTCATACATTGAGTGACGTAGAGAGTCGACGGAGAAAGTGTACGTCTAGGATCATTAGTAGGACGTAGAGGGGTATCCGTCAATGCTGGACTTGCGACCATCAAGGCATTCGTCAAAAGATAGAGCTGCTCTTGAGACTAACCTGGGAAAAGAAAAAAGGATACTCTTGCTAAACCTAGGATGAACTAGAGGTGTTTTCAAATGGTTTAGCTAAATAACGGTGATATAGACTAAGTCACTTAAAGTTAGACGGACGTCGAGTTAGATAAAGCTTTTATAGTCGGTGGTATAGATTTATAGCAGGTTTGGGGGTTAGTTGTGGGTGTGTTTAGTGAAGTTAAGTTATGATACGTTATGATGTAGTTCAAGTAAGCTGTTGCAGTCGGCATGCGGGTGTTGACCTGCAGTAGTTAGCAACACACACACACACACACACACACACACACACACACACACACACACACACACAACAAACAAACAAACAAACAAACTTATATTCAGTGATATAACCCCCCTCTCTCTCTCTCTCTCTCTCTCTCTCTCTCTCTCTCTCTCTCTCTCTCTCTCTCTCTCTCTCTCTCTCCTCCCTCTAAGTTTTTAATCCTAGGTAAGTCTTGGGGTGTCAGGTCGGCCGGTGGTGGCTGGGTCGTTGGGTGGTGTGTGGTAGGGAGGGACAGGAAGGGGGTGGCCTTTCCCCCTGCCACAGGACTGGTCGTTAGCCACACTTGCCAGGGTTTTTGAAGGGGGGCGGCCAGGGCCGGCTGCTCGTGGCCAAAGGGAGTCTCGGACACCCTTCTTGCCTCAGACTCGGTGAGGCCTTAGCACCACCTCTGGGGGTCTACGAGAGAGAGAGAGAGAGAGAGAGAGAGAGAGAGAGAGAGAGAGAGAGAGAGAGAGAGAGAGAGAGAGAGAAGAGAGAGTTTCTGAAGTCTCCAAGTGATAGAGGATAAGTTTTATACTTTCCCTCTATTTTTTTTTCCTTCCCCTCCCTCGGGGTAGATTTTAGCCTCATTAGGGGGTTGTGGTGCGGTCCCAGCTAGGGTGAACATCTACTCCATAAAGTAGACAGGAGCGACTATTTGCGTCAGAATAGCCAGTGAGGTAGTATAGATGGGCGAGCAATTTGGCAGTGGGGGAATGTAGTCTTAACTATCGTTACAGATAGTTAGGTGCTGTGACGTAAGGCTGTTTTGCAACGAAAAAACTAAAAGGGCGAATTCATGGAGATGAGTCTCCCTGCACTTTCTTGCCCCGAGTCCATCAATCTTATATCAGAGCGACGGACGGCAGAGGCACGCAGAGCTGAAAATCTCATGGTACATCTTTGCCAGTCTGGCGGATGGGAATATTGAGGGTATTATAGTGCTAAGCCCCCCTTCCCTCCCTCTTCCCTCTCTCAAGAGAACTTAGGTCGTCAGTATGAATATGTAGTTAAAGGAACTTAAACTCTACTAGCAGCAGTGGTGTTGTAGCAAGAAAAGAGGAAAAAAAAAGAAGGTTTTTTTGAAATCCCAGCGTCTGTCTGGCAGGGAATGACTCGTAGACGGTTATGAATTATAATCTTAGACGGAACATACATACTAGATGTCTTATCTTCTTGGGTTTTATAGCGAGTCCATGACTTTGAAATACTTACATACATAGTGTTGAGAGCACTTTCTCTTTGACTCTCTCTCTCTCTCTCTCTCTCTCTCTCTCTCTCTCTCTCTATATATATATATATATATATATATATATATATATATATATGTATATGTATATGTATGTGTGTGTGTGTGTGTGTGTGTGTGTGTGTGTGTGTGTGTGTATGTGTGTGTGTGTGTGTGTGTGTGAGTGTGTGTGTGTGTATGTATGTGTGTGTGTGTGTGTGTGTGTGTGTGTGTGTGTGTGTGTGTGTGTGTGTGTGTGTGTGTGTGTGTGCTTTACACACTGATGAAGATGGGGAGACGAATGAAGCAGGAGTTCAAAATTTGCTTGAGAAAGCAATTCCCATACTCCGTTGTGCTAAATCATTGAGTGCCATTTATTTCACGCGTTGAGCTATGCATCACAATGACGTCTGAAAACAGAATCCATCTCAAGTTGTTGAAATTAACCCAAGTGGCGTTAATAGCACCCTCGTGACGTGTGACAGATCACAACACCTTAAGATGGTTTGAGACACCTCCATCCCCTACAGCTGAGTCTGAGACCTTATCTTACCCTACGTTTGCCTCAATTTGGTTGGTTTCGGAGGTCTTCTAACCCGCCCACCAACAGGTGGGTCTGACACCTTACCTTACGATGGTTTGAGACGCTCATTTCTGCCCTTGGAACTTGGTCTTCAAAGGTCTTCAAATATCTTAACTTTAGCATGCATGTCCCTTATGATGGTATCAGCTCTTCGACTCCCACTGCTCGCCTGGGACCTACATGATGTGTTGTTACTATGTTCAATCAGCCTGTTTGAGGTGCGTTTTCATAAAGAATCCTTCATTCGTTGGTCGCACTGCATATCTGTCCTTAGTTTCTCCGCCCTGCTGGTCGTCCCTCACCTCTCAATCGTTTTGGGAACTTGTTCATTATAGTCGAAACCTCTAATCACGGCCAGACCTTACATGAAAACGTAGACGAAAAAAATGGGGTTATGTAGAGAGAAATACTTCCTCCATCTTGTATACCGCGAGTGTATTACTTCCTGGACGTTGATTTAATTCCAGGTATCATTCCCTGAATACCTCTAATTGTCCCTCGCAGCTGTTACCTGTTGCGGGAGTTGTTGCTTATATTTATTCGTAATAACGCTTCACCTGGATGTAACTCAGATCCAGTTTAATGTTTGCAGATGATCTGTAATTATGCTCCAGCTGTTGCTCGTACTTTGGTGTGTTGTGTTGCTCTTTGCCTCCAGCTGTTGCTCGTACGATCACGTGTTATATCCTATCAGTGGCCTTTGCCTCCAGCTGTTGCTCGTACGATCACGTGTTATATCCTATCAGTGGCCATTGCCTCCAGCTGTTGCTCGTACGATCACTTGTTTATCGCTGATCCTCATCAGTGACTTGCTTCTCCAGCTGTTCACTACGCGTCCTCACCTCCCCCCCCCTACACCCACCCCAATGGTTTAGCCCGATCATTAACTTCACCCTAATTATTAGCCTTTTCCACCTCTCTTCTCCCTCTTCCATCACCCTGATCAACGATATCCTCTTCCTGGGTTCCTCCATCTTGCCTCCCACTCAACCCGCCACCTTCAACACGTCACTTTTTCCCACTTCGTCTGGTTTTCCCAAACGTTTCCTCTCTGTATTTTCGAGGAATCTTGTCCTTTCTCTCTCGTTTCCGTTTGTCTTTTTTTTATTCATTCTCATTTTTCGCATTTTCTCCGTTCATTTTTATTATTTCCACGTAGCTTTTCAATTTTGTTTCATCTTATTTCACTTTTGATCCTATTTCTCTTTTAATCTTTGATTTCCTTTCTTTCTCCCTTTTCATTTCTTAATATTTCTCTCATCAACTTTGTCTTCTTATATCTCATTTCTTGCTGCTTCCTTTTCCAAGTTTAAATTTGTTTGTTTTTGTTGTTGCGTTAATTCGATAATTTACTTGCCCTTGATTTGAGCCTTAATTTGTTTAACCTTAAATAAGCTTTTTTGCTCCTGGTCTTCTGATGACTGTCTACTTTATCACTGTCTATTAGTACCTCGTCAGCGAAGTAACCAAATTGATCAAGAGGAAAAAAATGATTGGCTTTTGTTTAACTTTCGAGTGTGTTGTTATCTTCAAAGGAGTTTAATTTAATCTGTGCTAACCGTGGACAAAGGTTCTTGGGACGTGAGTGACTCTAAAGCTTCGTTTGGCGTCTGGTCGAAGCAGTACCGGAGCCTCTGTCTCTTCCTTTCCAGAAATGTGTCAGTACAGCTTCGTTCCGGAGTGTCTCGGGACTTTTGTTCGTAATGTACAAAGGGTTTGATCCGACCTGGTATTGAAGTACTGTTTATATACATATCTGGAGCTTGGGGGGAGGAGGGAGTTTCTCTTCACCTGCCTTTTCGACAGAATTCAGTGTAAAACAAACTCGCCTTTTCAACTCGTTCTTCACGCCTCAGTTCGAATCTTTTCACCATTGTGTTGCGCCTCTCTCTCTCTCTCTCTCTCTCTCTCTCTCTCTCTCTCTCTCTCTCTCTCTCTCTCTCTCTCTCTCTCTCTCTCTCTCTCTGCCGCTCCTTATAATCTCTCCTTCTGCCGCCATCCTGTGCCTTCCTACCTCGCATCCCTCTGTTCCTCCCCAACTCTCTCTCTCTCTCTCTCTCTCTCTCTCTCTCTCTCTCTCTCTCTCTCTCTCTCTCTCTCTCTCTCTCTGCACCTTGAGCCAGGGTTGCCACAATAATTGTATAACTAGTCCGCTCTACTTTTTGCCTGACCCACATGGTATCAGATCTCATGGACATGATCCGGGACCCCTCTACCAGACACCTCCTCCTCTTCCAACACCCATCACCTACTCCCTCCTCCTCCTCCTCCTCCTCCTCCTCCTCCTCCTCCTCCTCCTCCTCCTCCTCCTCCTCCTCCTCCTCCTCCTCCTCCTCCTCTTCCTCCTTCTCCAACTCCAACAAACACCCACACTGCTCCCTCCCTCCCCTCTCCCCAACACCCATCATTTGCTCCCACCTTCTCCAACACCCCCACCATGGTTCTCACCACCTCCAACACCCACGAATGACCTCTCCCCCACCAACGGCAACCACTGTTCCCTCCACCACTACCAGCAATCGCTTTCTCCCTCCTACACCAGTACTCATTACTACTCCCTCCACCACATCCTCCTCCCGTTAGGGCTCCAAACAGCTTGACCCCTCCACCTTGGACCTACCTACGACCGGGTCCTCCTCGTCACCCCTACCCCACCGTAACCCTACAGTTCACACCTACACCCAAAGCCCCACTACACACCCCAGTCTCCGAGGGAACAGCTTTTCTCACTCCCACCCACTGACACCCACTGGAAAGCAGTCGTCTGTTCTCTGCCTATTGTTTCATATGATATATAGTCTCGAGGGTTAAAAGAGAGAGGTAGAGGATAAGGGAGGGGAAGAAGAAGGAGGAGGAGAGGATAAGAGAGAGAGAGAGAGAGAGAGAGAGAGAGAGAGAGAGAGAGAGAGAGAGAGAGAGACTGGTCCACCGACAGACATTTTTCATCAGATTCAGCAACTCACGATGTGCAGTTAAGTGTACACCACAAGTGATATATTCATACAAGCGCTGATTCACGTGGATATTCCTGAAGTGAACGTGGCTAATTATATGGTTCGGTACAACACCGCATACATAATTGGTTTTATTTGGTAGATAATGCAATTAAAATGGAGTCATTATTAAGTGAGATTATTCAAGGAAATTATATACCTTGGTACAAGTTGTATTTGAATGATGTGAACTTCTTTCTATTAAATGTTTTTTTTTTGTTTCATCATAAGCCTTTAAAGGAAACTTCATTTCGGTTAATAATAGTTTATTTTGTTGTTGATAATAATACAACAGTTTACTGAATGAGAATTTGTTGCTGGTCATCATTCCTCATTTAATTCTTAATTGGTCCAGCTCATCATATATGGAGATCAAATAAACATGACCTGGAACCAACAGACTTGACCTGGTTGAAGTCTTGAAAGGAGACTAGTACAGGTCGTGACCTGGAGGTGACCTGACCTGACCTGAAACAGTAGGAGCAAATGATTAGACGAATCTACATATGGACATATTATTTTGGAAGGACTTCAAAATCGTCAGGCAATGTAGTTAAGTTAAAACAATAAATGATGAACAGGTTGGAGTGGGTCATACATACCGTGAGTGCATTGTCTTAAGAATTATTATTGCTGACCTCCTGTATAAGGTGTTGAGGACTGGTCATTTGGCGGTTGTCGCAAACCACGTTAGTCGATTAGCCTAAAGCACAAGGAACCAACCAATCAACTCACTTTGATCACTTCCACCAACATTAACAACAACACTAACAACAGCCTCTACAACCACCACTTTCCTTCACTTCACCACCACCACCAGCACAGCGCTATCAGCCAACACCATCATACCCACAAAGAAGTCTGTGTTGCTTTCCTTCCCCCTTACCCCATCGCCCAGTCTGGGTGTTTGCTCCTCCTCCTCCTGGTGTTTTCAGGAGGGCGCGAACTCCTCCCGTCCCTCATGCAGAGCGCTACCCTTCCTTGTGTCGGGTGGAACACACCAACGCACTCTTATCCCACCCATCTCTAAAAAACCAACCCTTTGTATCATTGATTATCTCCCATCTCAAAAGGCCACCAAGTGATCCGATATCATCTCTCGGCTCTTAAGCTCATCTCAAAAATGGTCATATCTCTCTCTCCTCCTTCCCCTACGTCTATGATACATCATCTCGTATCTCTCAAAGCCGCCCACGGAGAAGCAGCGACGCTACACTTCCATAAGTCAGACACCAGGAGACTTAGGAGAGGCAAGTGAAGCAATGATAAGGCTATCGTGTCAACCACACTGGTAGTAAACACTGCTTCTTATGAGGGTTGTAAAAACAGGTCGCCAACGTGATGGTGGGTTTTTCTGTTATTATTATTATTATTATTATTATTATTATTATTATTATTATTATTACCATCATCATTACTATTGTTATTATCATTATTATCATCATTATTAATATTATTATTAGTATTAACTTTATTGTTCTTATTGGTATGATTATTATCATTACTGTGTGTGTGTGCGTTTATTATTATTATCATTATCATTATTATTTTTCCTAACAAGAGAGACACGCCAATAAGGTTTCATCTCGAAAAGTGTCAAGACGGTATGTGTATGTTCTTCTAATGAACTCGCTGGATAATGCATTTGGATAATTCGCATATTCAATTTCAATTTCAAAATCCTCAAAAAACATGTGGAATGGCCTTTACCTGTTGCTTTCTTAAGACAAGCGGGACCGACTTATATTTCGAGGCGCTTCGTTACGATATCAGATAGCATTTCTAAAGTGGGTAATAAAAAAAAAGTAACCCTATCTCAGCTTCTTGTACCAATCAGTTTCAGTAAAGACCTTAGAACCTGTTCACTCCTTTATTCCCCAGCATTGGTATATATCATATACCTCGCCGGCCCTTGGAACGACCCCTCGAAGCACCTAGAGCGAAACAGGACCGTGAAGCACCGAAGCCCAACAACACCTCAAAACACCATAGGATACCGTACGGAGGAGTGGGGGTTGGGGATGATTCGAACCACCGCTCGTCCAATTCCCACAACCCCCAACCACTCTCGGAATACCTCACCATGACCGAGCTAATCGCCACATCAGGGAGTCGTGCTTTAAAAGTCGTCCCCGTCACTAAGTAACGCCAATGTGCTCTTCAAACGCAACGCGACGCCATCATAAAATGCAAAACGGTCGATAAACCTTGGGCTGTAAAACTGACTCTCTCTCTCTCTCTCTCTCTCTCTCTCTCTCTCTCTCTCTCTCTCTCTCTCTCTCTCTCTCTCTCTCTCTCTCTCTCTCTCTCTCTGTGTCCACAGAAGACGACGGGAGGGGTGTGGACCAGCTGGCAAAACATGGGTGTGTCATTGTCTCTCTCTCTCTCTCTCTCTCTCTCTCTCTCTCTCTCTCTCTCTCTCTCTCTCTCTGTCTAGATCTCAGTCGCCAGTTGGCTTCATGTTTGTTTTTCAAACGTTTCTCAAGAGTCGAAGACCTGTTCATAATCTGCTCCATGTGGTAGACGTAACTCTTCTGAAGGCGAGGGTATGATGGAGCTTCGAAGTGCCCCATTAAGACCCCGAAATACTTACTTCCCGAAGTCAGTCTGGGTCATGTCCTTTAGGCTCAGCTACCACCCAGATGAATCGCTCGTTTGCCCTGCATCCACACACACACACACACACACACACACACACACACACACACACTATCGCTCCGGAGAGAACGTCCCCTGATAAGCAGAAGGTCCTCAAGTTAAGAATATGTGGTGGTGGTGGGCGGTGTGGGCTGCCTGCATTGTCCACAACTCGGGGTTAAGAGGATGAACGAATAGCACAGAAGAGATATCTCACTTGAAAGTAAATAACCACTTGACCAATATATGTCCTCTGGGACGATGTTAGGAACTTTGAAAGGAAGACAGAGAGAGGAAAAAAGTATTTCTTTTTTTATATTTTAGGGTTTGTGGTTATGTCCAGGTTCCCCTGATCTTGGAATAACTGGGTTTTTTTTTTTAAGTTGGTACCATATGACAACACAAAACGAAAGGATATCGCACCATAAAGAACGCCAGTACCGTAGTAACCATAGAACACTGTGAATGATAAGCTTAATATCGGGTATGATTTTTACAGTGGGACTCCACTGTGTGTATGGTAGAGGACGAGGGGCGGACGTTATAGATTTAGAGGTGGACAAAATGTTGAAGTTAGTATTGATAATTTAGGGTTAGATCCAATGTCTCTGGATATCTCTAGATCTCTGAACTCCTTTCGGTAAGTAGGAATCGAATTCAAAGATTCCAGCGACGGAAAAGCTTAGAGTTAGATTTTAGATATTGAGCATTGGTGGTGAATAGAAGATAGTTTTAAAGTTCCTAGTGCTAGAAATGTTTTAAGCCATAGAAAACATAGTTTTACACAACACAGGAAGAGAAGCCTTATCAGGTCTCGTCGCTAGGCATGTGATGGTCGACAAGTGGAAATGTGACGGTCAGGTGGCATGTGACGGTCGACAAGTGGAAGTGTGACGGTCAAGTGGCATGTGACGGTCGACAAGTGGAAGTGTGACGGTCTAGTTGCATGTGACGGTCGACAAGTGGAAGTGTGACGGTCAAGTGGCATGTGATGGTCGACAAGTGGAAGTGTGACGGTCAAGTTGCATGTGATGGTCGACAAGTGGAAGTGTGACGGTCAAGTTGCATGTGACGGTCGACAAGTGGAAGTGTGACGGTCGACAGGAAAGAGGGTGTATAGCAGTCGATGACAGAGGGAGGATGGGGAAGACTGTCGATCGACAGCAGTGGGAGGAGTGTGGCTGTCGACAGCAGTGGGAGTGTGAGGATCGACACCCTCATCTCGTGTGGTTACGAGCGCTGGAGTAGTTCGTGTTTACTGCTGATTAGACCTGAGACGAAGGTAAAAAGAGGCAATTATGTATGTGGTTTATGTCTGGAAAGATCCCTTTATTGTGCTCTTATCCCACACGTTCTCTTAACTAGTTTATATATATATATATATATATATATATATATATATATATATATATATATATATATATAGAGAGAGAGAGAGAGAGAGAGAGAGAGAGAGAGAGAGAGAAAGAGAGTGTGTGTGTGTGTGTGTGTGTGTGTGTGTGTGAGTGTGTTATTAGAATACCACAGTTGCTTACAGTTATCTTAGTCTGCAATGACAACTGCGAAAAACAGTGGTGTCCTGTGCCACCACTGTGCCACCACTGTGCCACCACCTCTGAACTTTATGGTCTGCCTGGGGGGGGGGGGGTAGATATTTGCCTCAAGAAGAGGTAATAATTTCCAGAGAAAATGGATAAACCGTTTACATCGTGGGTCCTCCCTGATTCACCTCATCTCTTCCTCCACACCCTTTATCTCCCCCCACCACCTTGGTTCCTCCTTCCCTTCCTCCACCCCTCCCTTAACCTTCCCCCATATGGGTAGCGGGTATCCTCTCCTCTCCCCTCTCCTCTCCCCTCCCCTCTCTCCGTCCCCTCCCTCTCCCTTGAGCAGCGACGGCACCTCCTCCTCCACCTCCTCCTCATGCAATTTTACCCTATTAGTATCCCACCTCAGGGTAATCTCTCCCATCACGAACGCTAATGACAAATCAGGGAAAGGCATATGAAATTGTGGGAGGGGGCGCGGCGGCACCCATGAGTGGACGAGAGAGAGAGAGAGAGAGAGAGAGAGAGAGAGAGAGAGAGAGAGAGAGAGAGAGAGAGAGAGAGACCCACCTACGAATTAAGATGTCATCCTTAACCAATAGACCTCCTCCGTCTCCCCCTCCCTCCCCACAAGAACGACCATGTCTTCTACGCCACTTCGACAGTTGCCATCCCCCTCCCCCGTCTCTCTCTCTCTCTCTCTCTCTCTCTCTCTCTCTCTCTCTCTCTCTCTCTCTCTCTCTCTCTTTCTCTCTCTCTCTCTCTCTACCTATCTATCTATATCTCTGTCTACCTCTCAATCATAATTCTTTTACTTCAGCTGATCCGCTGGTGAAATATATCTCTCCGTGTTCTCTGGCCTCCCTAACTGCGCCTTGGGACCTCACCCCACACGCACGTGAGGGTGTTGTGCCTAGGTAAAGGGTGATGGGTTAATCCCTCGAGTAGCTTTACCTCAACGGTGCCAATTCTTCCTCAAGGTGGTACATGATTTGAGTACGAACTTACGCTTCCTCAAGGTGGTACATGGTTTGAGTACGAACTTACGCTTCCTCAAGGTGGTACATGATTTGAGTACGAACTTACGCTTTTTTTACGCACGAAAC
This sequence comes from Panulirus ornatus, assembly GCF_036320965.1. Classification (NCBI taxonomy): domain Eukaryota; kingdom Metazoa; phylum Arthropoda; class Malacostraca; order Decapoda; family Palinuridae; genus Panulirus; species Panulirus ornatus. The sequence goes on along the minus strand of NC_092237.1, from coordinate 58,533,313 downwards.
TGGGTATCCTTTAGGCGTAATTGGCTTTGGCCTTTAACCTGTCTCAAGGCTCAGGTCGATGGCCAAGCCATCATCGTACCCAAAGGCCACCATACCTTCGTTCTCCAGGGTCGCACCTCAGTACGTCTCTCTCGCGAAACCACATCTTTTGAAGGTTTGCCAAATGGAGTAGAGAAGCGAAGACCTTGTTTGGTAGAGAAGCGAAGACCTACTTTGGTAGAGAAGGGAAGACTTACTTTGGTAGAGAAGCGAAGACCTTGTTTGGTAGAGAAGCGAAGACCTACTTTGGTAGAGAAGGGAAGACTTACTTTGGTAGAGAAGCGAAGACCTTGTTTGGTAGAGAAGCGAAGACCTTGTTTGGTAGAGAAGCGAAGACCTACTTTGGTAGAGAAGCGAAGACCTTGTTTAGTAGAGAAGGGAAGACCTACTTTGGTAGAGAAGCGAAGACCTTGTTTGGTAGAGAAGCGAAGACCTACTTTGGTAGAGAAGGGAAGACCTTGTTTCCTGTTGTCTCGAGCGTCGGAGACGATAAATGCCTCTTGTGTCTGGATGCGACCTGCTAGACGCGCTGGGGGTCGCGTTCAGACCTCTGTCACGACGTCTCGTTGGCCGCGTTCTCTGAATAACCGGATACTTTAGAGGTGGGAGGGAGGGAGGGAGGGAGGCACGTGGGTCGAACTCGGACCTCCTCCTTCCTCCTCCTCCTCCTCCTCCTCCCCCTCCTCCTCCTCCTCCACCACCACGAGAACCTGACACTGAGAAATGTTGAAGGTTATGTATCGTTGTATCTACCAAAGCTCTAGTGTTTTTGTCTAAATAGTTCCTTTCCCATTTTAAGTTCGTGTAGAATGACCTTGTAGGTATATTGTATTTATATTTTGTTTATCATACTCGATCGCCGTTTCTCGCGTCAGTCAGGCAACGCCATGAAACAGACGAAGAAGAGTGACCCATCAACTCGCATACACATGTAGGTATTTGCTCTTATATGCTGATAGTGCTGGTGGTGAAATTCGAGTGTGCTGATGTAGTGTCAGCCAACACCACAGGGGATGGACGACTACATTTGATGCCTCGTTAGCTTATATCATAGAAAGACTCGATGCTTTACCATGTGTTGTTTGTGGCATCTCGTGTGGGTTTCGAACCCCTGTACTGGCAGGAAGTAGTCTAGGCAGGTGTCCCCACTGTCAGGCCCCAGGGTGTGGAGGGAATCACGTCTCTCTAACAAGCTTACGGTCATTAAAGGCCATGACATCTGCGCAACAAGCCTGCGTCAATCCCGTCCACTGATGCCTATAATTTCCTTAACCTGGAATTACCCGAGACGGAGAGAAAACGAGGAATGGTCCACCGCTTCACAGACTCCCAGCTGTAAGCATTCTTATGGTAATCTCGACCATAAACTCGGTGTGGGTTCCTATTATCTGCAACGATTTGGTCGTACCACAGCTGTGAAGATAGTGTTACCCAACGTTTCTTTCGGATTTGAGTTTTATCGTAAAAAAAGGAAAAAGAGAGATGGATCGAACGAAAACGGATGGTGTGTGGATGTTTGTGTGCTGTGGGATAGTCCATTGTTCACACGTTGGGCATCGCCTGCGCCCCCTTATGGCTGGAAATCTCATAGCCACGAGGACGACTATCGACTCTATGTATTTGTGTCGATCGGCACACGCATCTCCTTCGCTCCATCACCCAATAATTCCGGGTTAGGCAAGATAATGGTACACCATTTTGTGGTTATGGATCTGTTACTCGTGTTATGATAATTGTTACCTCGTCCTTAGGATCATCTAGAAAAAATACCCCCCTTAGAAATTTCGTCGAAGGAGATAGATCTCCCTTTAATGGGTCACATAAGGTTCATTAATCCATGTAATTAGTGGGGCAATTAGTCCCGTAATTGGCATTTGTTGGCTAAAGGTTTGGCCGCCTTGCATAAGGGAACTAGTTCATAATAGGCACATGTCCCAGCTCAAACTATTGGGTCATTAAGGATTTATGAGCTGAGTTCTTGAATAAATAATGATTACTACAGTAATGAGTACTTTCTCTCCCTATTATCATGGAGCCTACAATTAGGTGGTAATGTGTGCTTAATAGGGAGAGAAAATCTGGATGTATCAGGTTATACACTTCTCGCTTGAGTTTCATACCAATTTCCATACCAATTTCCATACCAATTTTCATGCCAATTTTCGTACCAATTTCCATGCCAATTTTCATACCAATTTCCATGAAAATTTTCATACCAATTTCCATGCCAATTTTCATACCAATTTTCATGCCAATTTTCATACCAATTTTCATACCAATTTCCATACCAATTTATATGCCATTTTCCATACCAATTTCGAAGCCGATTTTCATGCTAAAGTCTGGACAGCATTAATCTGCAAAGGAAAGCCACTCGAGAAAGTTCTGACTCCCATCATTTCCTGAGACGTGAAACGAATCTTTTGATGATAATTACGATGATTAGCCAGAGGATTATAATAATTGGTGTTTGTAGGATTATCAGGGAGATCTTTGGATTCGTCAGGAGAAAGAGATTCGTTCAATGATCTTTTTTTTTGATGATCACTTTTGTAAACTCATGGAAAAGACAGGGATATCTGCAAAGACACAAGTGATAGCTATCTAAAAAGATAGTGAAGACGTACAGAAAGATACTGTGATATCTGCGAAGACTTAGAAATATCTTTTTTAAGATACAGTGATGTCTAAAAAGATTCAGGGATATCTGTGTCATTTTTCGTAATGGGATACGTAGAGTGGTGTTGAAAAGAGCTTTTGACATCTATATGGGATACTTCACAGCTGGGATATTCACCAGCTGGAGTACTCACCATCTGAGATATTCACCAGCTGGAGTACTCACCATCTGAGATATTCACCAGCTGGAGTACTCACCATCTGAGATATTCACCAGCTGGAGTACTCACTATCTGAGATGTTCACCAGCTGGAGTACTCACCATCTGAGATATTCACCAGCTGGAGTACTCACCATCTGAGATATTCACCAGCTGGAGTACTCACCATCTGGATTGTCTGTCACCTGTGATACTCACCGGTTGGGATGCTCACCTTGTGGGATACTTAACAGCTGGGATATTTACCAGCTGGGTTACTTGCCAACATGGCTGCTTAATAGCTGGGATACCCACCAGCTGGGATACCCACCAGCTGGGATACGCACCAGCTGGGATACGCACCAGCTGGGTTACCCACCAGCTGGGATGTATGTGTGTTCCTGTTATCATGGGATATTTATGACTAACTTTTTTTTTTGTTATGTGTTTGTGTAGCTGTTGGGGGTTGACTACCATGTCTGTCTGTCTGACAGTCTGTCTTTGTCTTTCCTTTTTTCCTTCCGTATCTCCTCTTCCTCCCCTAGTCTCCCCCTCACACAACCCCCTTTTTTATAATCTCCCCCCTCCACCGTCTTATCTCCCTCTCACATGCATTAAGAACTGATCATTTCCTTTGGATGATTCGCCCTCCACATTGGCCCTCAAGCTTGACTGAGCTGTGGGCTTTCCTCCAAGAGCTCTCTTGTCCCTGTCAAAAAGCCGTCAGGTTCTTCAGGCTTGACAGGGTGAGGCTTTTAAGAAGGGTGTCAAACCTGACCGGTTCTTGTAGGGTATGTGATTACTTCTGAGGCCACCGTCAGATGGCAGGATAATCGCTTTGTTTTGGTTTGGAAGGAGGAATAGAGATGGTGGTAGACTCTATAAAGGGAGGGAAGGAGAAGCCAAGGTGAAGGAGAGAGAGAGAGAGAGAGAGAGAGAGAGAGAGAGAGAGAGAGAGAGAGAGAGAGAGAGAGAATGTATGTTTGTCTACTTCTGTCTGTAAACGTTCAGTTGGCTAAACTACATTCTACCACGTCGCTTCTCTCTGAGCTGACGAGAGTACCATCGTAATTCATATTACTCATATAAATCCAAACTAATCCACATTACTCATGTATATATATATATATATATATATATATATATATATATATATATATATATATATATATATATATATTATATATATATATAAATTCAAAGTAAGCCTCATCACTTATGCATATCCAGGAGTAGTCCAAGCACCGAATGTAAGAATAAACAAAGGCACTAATACATAACAACCACTGCATATATGATCGAGTAATAATGAATTATATTAAACTCCTGAAACATAATATATACACCGAATGATAATGATCGAGAAATTATACCTTTGGATAACATATACATCCAAGCCTATCTTCTACAAGCATTATTATTGACTACTGGATATATGATGGTATGATACGTATATGGTATATAAAAGTCCCTCAGGGGGATAGGGACCATGATAAGCCTTCGATACAAAAGGTCTTTGATATAACCCTATGGGAAAATGGTCTGCGTCACATGGCTGCGTCTCCTCAGCAGTACACCACACACACAACACACACACACACACACACACACACACACACACACACACACACACACACCTTCGTATCTCCCACGAGGGCTAATTACATCACGTTATCTCCGGCTGGGGCTAATTACAACACGTTATCAGCCTCCTCTCCACCTCTGACTCATCCATAACTCATACCCGGGGACTCGACCTCTCACACACACACACACACACACACACACACACACACACACACACCTGCTTCGTCCTTCACTCTGGTGACGTGACCTTAACGCCCATCTGCGCCATCTAGGTATGCCCCACACGCCCACACTACACGTCATTGACTTTATTTCACGTCTGGGAAGACTGGTCCCCTGTGTTGATGAGTGCCTCTCCTTCTTTGCAGGTAACTACAGCAGTGTGGAGGAGCAGGTGTGGGGCAGCGGACGAGTCCAGGGGCTCTGGGTATAGCAAGACAGGGGTACGTACCTCGCCTCCTACCAGGGGCTCCTACCCGCTATCTACACTCTCCTTTTAGACAGCTACGTCCTGTAAGGGGGTTACCTGTCTTGTGTTGCTTTTGAGGGGTAGAGTGTGTGATGCATCTCGTGTTGTATTAGGGTTATTACTAGTGTTGTAGGTGTTGTAAGGGTTGGGGTGGAGGTAAGGTGTCTGTGGGTTGTGAGGTGGGGTGGTGTAGTGGAGGGAGGTGGTGTGGGAGAAAGTTAGGGAGTGAGGGAGTGAGGGAGGGAGGAGCGAGATGATGTGTGTGATTGGTCTATTGTTTATTAGGAGGAGAGATTTCTACACTCGTGTTACCCCGTCTCTTAACTTTGAATGTATACCATGTTTTAAGCTTTTTAGATTATATATATATATATATATATATATATATATATATATATATATATATATATATATATATATATATATATATATCAATATATATTGGGGACTCATTCATCAATCAACCCCACCTAAAAAAGAGAGGATGAACTGCTGGGTTTCCTGTGAGCCAGCTGCTCTGTCCGGGACTCGAACCCAGACACTTTAGAGTGGCCAGTGGCCGCAACGGAAACCTCTGCACTGCACTTTGTGTATACATCCACACACACACCTGCATTTAAAGAGACTCCCTCGACATACCCCACACTGCTTACACCAACGTCGTCGTCGTGAGCATAGCAAACACCACCGAAGCGTTACGTCCTTCTCGACCCATCAAACTTTGACTGTTCGCACTCTGCACAAGTCTCCGTGTTTCTTTTTGTCCCAACTCATCAGCTCCACTGTGGAGAAAACTTACCCAACTTCCATTACCAGGCAGCCAGCCCGCGCGCCTGACCCACCCCAGAGTTCCTGGTTCCCTCCTTCCTTCCTTCCCGGTTAAAAAGTTTTGGCCTTGTAGTTCCAGAATACTTACCTTGTTACCTAGTTTACTAGTAGAAGAAAGTCCCTCGTTTTGTTCGTCTCCGTCGTCTTCTTCGGTGGCGAAGTCGGGGACTTGCTTGGTGGTGTAGTCTCGTGTGTAGGAGGTTGTATCTGTCTGTAGAACAAAGCACAGTTTGGTCCAGTTCGTGAGCTGTGGAGAGATAATTGAACGAGGAGGTGTTGTGCTCACGTCCATTGGTTTTCCCCTATACAATAGCTTGGTTGATCATGTATCACACTTTGAATTATGAATTTCTCAGCTCCACCTTCGTGCAAGCGTCATCTATATTCATTTCCCCGCCTTCAACTTGGAAATTTAAAGTATGGTTCTATTTTCAAAGAAAAAAAAAGAGAAAGGAAAGAATGTTTCGATTAGATGTAAAGAGCAGTTGACTGAATTAAGACGTCCTTTGGAAATGATAGAAAACGCACATGATAATATTAATGAACTGAAGTTCCCACTGAAATCACACACACACACGCTGAACCCACCTTCAGTACCTCTGCTTCAGATCTGACCTGAAAACTTCTGGTGCATTTCACTTCGTCTGGAACACCAAGATTTTCTCTTATTATTATTATTTCCTACACCTCTGAGCACTCCCGATCGGCAGCGCCTTCTGCAGGATATACTGTCGCACTTGGTGCGCTACGGAATTTCTCACAGAATTCCTGCTGCTTTGCTCTGCAGCCGCTGGGGTGCCACAAACCAGAACAAGTCGAGTTTTCCTGTTGATAATGCTTATTTATTTGAAGGGAATTGGGGGTACGTGCCGGTGGCAGCGAGGGGTTCTAAAGCGAGTTGTGTGCTATGTAGTACAGAGGGAACATGTGCCTATGTGGTGTAAGGATTATCGTGAGTATTTGTGTGGACTCTGGTTGAGGATAGGAATGGACCAGGAGGAGGAGGAGGAGGAGGAGGAGGAGGAGGAGGAGCATAGGTGCGCGAGGCGCTGTTGTGTAGTGTCCGTTTTTTGTCCTCTCTGCGCAACCCATATGAACACGTCTTTTTCAGTTCTTTATTAATATAATTATTATTATTGACCTCTTGGAATTACTGCTACTCGAGTCTGCATACAAATAAACACAGATGTGTGTGTCTGTGTGTGTCTGTGTGTGGATGTATTCTGTGATGGCTTCTAGTAAGCCAGGACACCTTACCTGGCCTCATCGCTCGCATTTGGTAACTGTAGACGCAAGTTAGATAATCATATTTCTTCGAAAAAGTCTTGAAATTATTTATGCAACGTTGGAATCCGTCGGTCATCATTTTAGGGTCAGGGATGGACGTAAACACTTTAACTGTCTGGCCATAATCATTGACCTGCATCCACGTCACTAAACGTCACTGCTTCCAAATTATTTCACCGTTCCATCCTTGAGGCATTATCTCTCGTCACTGCATCGCTGCTGTGGGAACTTTATTTAGTGACACGAGTTCATAAAGGATGAACATTTTTAGAACAGATATTGAATAATAACTATATACCATGGACCTCATATTTTTCTTGTATTTAGTTTCTCTTTCAGTAAATAATTTATCGATTATAGTTAGAGTTTAACCGAGTCTTCAATACTTTATCATAGAGTTGAATACTCAATCCCCGACCCCTCTTCTTTTCGTCTTATCGAGAACACTGTCTATTAAATCACTTCAACTTATAATCAAAGGTGAATTCTTAATTAACCCTCGATCGTAAGGATTCTAAATTACTTGTCTACATAGAGGAGATAATCAGAGATACCACACCAAGAACAGAAGCGCATCAGGTATCCCCTTGACTTGCTAATAAGGAATCCGGTGTTATTAACAAGCGTCTGTAAGGGTATCGAATCGTCTAAAGTTATCATCCTTATAATGCTTTTCGCCCGGGCTCGAAACAGATCATAAATCAGCTGGGTAAATGAAACACCGCCGAGAGAAGGCTCTCCTTAGCCCATGAATCAGTAAAGGCGGGATGCCTGAGTACTGACTATGAGAGGGTCGAGCATTTTGAATCCTTGGGTATCCGTCTGTCTTAGACCGAAGATGCTTCAAAGGAGAGGTAAGGTGTCGGTAAAGGTTATTGTTGCCCGTCGTGCCAAATATGGCATCTGTGGCGTTGGTTTGACTGGAGATGGCACTGAATGAGAGGTGCCAGAGGGGTTTCTCCTGGCGCCCCTCCCATTAGGTGCTGCACTGCCCTAAGTGAAGTGGGTGCTTCGTCTGTGAAGCCTATTATGAACCCCCTAGTGAAGCCTGTGGAACTCCACCAGTGAAGCCTCAGTCTGAAACACCACGTCTGTGGCCTTGGTTCGTACGCAGAACGATTGTGTTACGTGTTACGCTTTGCTCTCATCTGTATACATCACTAGGGTTCATACGCATTGCGTAGTTCATTACGCATCGCGAGATTTTGTACGCATCTCGACGGTTCATGCCTTTCCCGACTTCAGTTCGTATGCCTCACGAAAGTTCGTACGCACTACGGCGTTTCGTACGCATCACGGTGTTTCGTACGCTTCACGACGGTTCGTACGCATCACGACGGTTCGTACGCCTCACGACTGTTCGTACGCATCACGACGGTTCGTACGCATCACGACGGTTCGTACGCATCACGACGGTTCGTACGCATCACGACTGTTCGTACGCATCACGACTGTTCGTACGCATCACGACGGATGTAAACGATTTGATACAGCCATCACGCCCGATATCTGTTTCACATTCTGAGCCTGGCGGACTGAGGGAGGAGGCTGGTGGTGGTGGTGGTGATGGTGGTGATGGTGATGGTGGTGGTGGGTGGTGATTGTGGTGGTGGTGGGTGGTGGAGACATTACGTAGTGGTAGTGAAAAGGGGTCGTAAGTGAAGATGGTGTTGGTGGAGACGGTTCATCCTGATATCATGTTGGAGTTGGGGAATGTGGTGTTGGTGGAGACGGCTCATCATGCCTGGTGATGGAGATGGTGGAGATAGCTTATTGTATAAGTGATGGTGGTGGTGTTGGGGAGTGTTGGTGTGTGTGTGTGTGTGTGTGTGTGTGGCTCTTCCTTCAGATTGTGAGGGAGTCAGCCACAACCTGACCCATGTCTCAACAACTGTTGTAAGGAATGCTGACGTATGTATATGACGTCATAAACAGGGTGTTGTAAGAAGTCTTAAATGACCAACACTCGTTAAGCTGTTACGGTGTGACGGAGGGGAGCGCATACCTTGAACGATGTACGTAAATGGTCTCTCTCGGGGTCTTGGTAACGTCAGAAACAGGCGCTGATAAAGTGGAGAGAGAGAGAGAGAGAGAGAGAGAGAGAGAGAGCCAGTCAGAGATACAGACAGAGATATAGAAAGAAAGAGAGAAAAACAACGTCAAAGAAGAGAATCTATTTGAGAAGTTTCTCTCTCTCTCTCTCTCTCTCTCTCTCTCTCTCTCTCTCTCTCTCTCTCTCTCTCTCTCTCTCTCTCTCTCTCTCTCTCTCTCTCTCTCTCATCTATCTATCTATCTATCTGTCTATCTATCTATCTATCTATCTACATATATATATATATATATATATATATATATATATATATATATATATATATATATATATATATATATATATATCCTCAAAAATGATAAAACCTTTCATTGAATATGACATATCTTTCTACTTAATAAAAGATAAATAATTCGCCTATTAAATTACTGCAACTATTTTCTAAAAAAAAAAAAGATGGTAATGAACACATCAGTCATTATCTCTAATTAAATGCAAATTATATAACAACGATATACAGTCTATGTT